>NC_072793.1:4810416-5115208 GCF_028583425.1 Eublepharis macularius
AGCTGTATCTGATGATGGACGGCCGGCCCGGCTCAGCCCCAGATGTCCTGGAACATGCATTTGCAGCCATGACTGGTTGGTTGAAACAGAACCGACTGAAACTGAACCCAACAAAGACAGAGGTCCTATACTTGAGCCATGGGGGACTGGATTCGGGACTCCGGCTCCCAACCTTCGATGGGGCACAGCTTGTGCCTGTTCCAAGGGTTAAGAGCCTGGGGCTGATCCTAGATGCCTCCCTTAAAATGGAGGCACAGGTCACAGCGGTTGTCAGGTCTTCTTTTTTCCACCTGCGGCAGACCAGACAACTTGTCCCTTACCTGTCTACCTGTGACTTAACTACAGTGATCCAGGCAACGGTCATCTCTAGGTTGAATTACTGTAACTCGCTCTACGCGGGCCTACCCTTGTGCCTGACCCGAAGATTACAGCTGGTGCAAAATGCAGCGGCGCGCATCATTATGAAAGCACCAAATAGGGTGCATATTACACCAATATTGCGCAAGCTGCATTGGTTGCCAGTGGAGTATCGGATCAGGTTCAAGGTTTTGGTATTGACTTTTGAGGCCCTGTGCGGACTGGGGCCAGCGTATCTGAGGGACCATCTCTCCCCATATATTCCCCAGAGGACCCTCCGATCAGGAGAAAAGCAATTGCTATCAGTCCCTGGCTCCAAGGAGGCCCACCTGGCCTCGACTACAGCAAGAGCTTTCTCAGTCCTGGCTCCTACCTGGTGGAACACTCTGTCTACCGAGACCAGGGCCCGGCAGGATCTACTATCTTTCCGCCGGGCCTGTAAGACAGAGTTGTTCCGCCAGGCTTATGGCTGAGGCTGGGCCTCCACTGGCTGGAGGATATAACATCTACTCCCCTCCCTATGAGAGCTGCCCACCACAGTTCTGAAGCTGCTGCCATGTTCAATTGCACTGTTGCACTTTCTGTAATCGCCACCAAGAAAGAGTGCTGCTATTTTTAATATCTTTATACAATGCTTTTAATGTTTTATGTTTAATGGTTGTTGTGGGTTTTCCGGGCTGTATTGCCGTGGTCTTGGCATTGTAGTTCCTGACGTTTCGCCAGCAGCTGTGGCTGGCATCTTCAGAGGTGTAGCACCAAAAGACAGAGATCTCTCAGTGTCACAGTGTTTAATGTCTAATGAAATGTTTTATGTTTTTTATGTTTAATGTCTAATGAAATGTTTTAAATGTTTTAATGTTGTTATCCGCCCTGAGCCTGCTTGCGGGGAGGGTGGAATATAAATACGATAAAATAAAATAATAAAATAAAAAAATATTTAGCACAATTACAGGGCTTAACGACCTCCCAGATCTGCTAATTATTCCATTCTGATAACAACTGCTTCACTTGCTACTGGCTTCACCCTCTCTCCTTTCCCCAGAACCCACTGAGAACATTAACAGTTCAATTCTATGCACTAACAGCTCGATTCAATTCTATGCATTTAAACCCATTGGTTCCAATGGGCTTAGACTGGATTGATTTTGCATAGAATTCCATTGTAAAAGATGTCAGCTTGTGGCTAGATAAGGCTCTTCCTACAGGTTCCCTTTCAAAAGCAAACAAGAGTCCATTGATTGAATAAGGAAACTTTACTGCAGAAAAGGTCCATTATAGTCCACTGTCCTGAATAGAAGACTCAGGATGGTACACAGTCATTGTTACCAATGAAGGGCAAAGCATGAGGTACAGAGTAACAGTTCCCATCTGCATCAGCCTCCCCCCACAGTTCTCAAAACAACATCTTTCAGTCTTGGGAAGCTGCTCTCCTTCAAGGCCAATGCTTGGTGGAACGGTGTTAGACAAAACAGACTCCTCCGGTGGGAAAGCTGCCTGGGAACTGGTGCACCTGCGGGGAAAGCACTTAGAAACTAGAAACATTAGAAAATGGAGTCAGTACAGTTTAAATACACACTGGACCTGACATTCTGCCCCCCTTAAAATAGATCCCCCCCTGGCTTATATGGGTAACGAGTATGAAAAGCTTTGGTCAATCTAGGAGCATGAACATGTACAGAGTTCACCCACTCATCGTATCCAGAATCAAAGTCCTTCCACCTAATGAGGTAAAAAAGCTGATTCCGTTTGAATTTAGAGTCCAAAATTTGTTGCACTTCGTAGTGTATTTGGTCGTCTATCAAAGTTGGAATGGGTGGAGCTTTGATGTGCCACTTGTCGTCGGTGGGAGCTCTTTTAAGGAGACTGACATGAAATGTATCATGAACATGGCGCAAGTTCTTGGGTAAATTTATAGCAACAGTCACTTTATTGATTACTTTGCGCACAGGGAAAGGCCCAAGGAACTTTAATGCTAGTTTGCGGCTTGTCTGAGCTAATTTCAGGTTCTTGGTGGAAATATAAACATGATCTCCAGGTTGTAAATCCCATTCGGCCACACGATGGCGATCTGCGTACTTCTTGTAATCCAGTTTGGCTTTCTCGAGGTGTTTTTTAATAAGAGTCCATTGTTGCGTGGCCTCCCCCCACCAGGAAGATACATCAGGCGAATTAGAGGAACGGAGGGGGGGAGTGTCCAACGGGAAGGGATTGAAGTGAGTTCCATATACAATTTTGAAAGGGGCCTCCCCAGTGGAAGCATGCACACTGTTGTTGTATGAGAACTCGGCTAAAGGAAGAAGGTCCACCCAATTATCTTGTTGGAAATTAATGTAGCAACGAAGGAACTGTTCTAAAATCTGATTAGTTTTTTCGGATTGCCCGTTGGTTTGTGGGTGGTGGCTTGAACTGATTCCTTGCTCAATATTCAACATTCGCAAAAGCTCCCGCCAGAAGTTGGCAACGAACTGTCCGCCGCGATCCGAAATCACCTTGGACGGAAAAGAATGTAATTTTACGATGTGTTTTAAGAATAAATCTGCCAGTTTTCGAGCGGTGGGTATAGCAGTACATGGAATAAAATGAGCTTGTTTAGAGAAGAGATCTACCACGACTAAAATGCAATTATGTCCTTTCGAAAGGGGTAAATCAGTGATAAAGTCCATAGATATTATTTCCCATGGTCTGTTAGGCGTTTCCAATGGTTGTAGGAGGCCCGGAGGTTTCCCTTTCCGGGTTTTGGCGCTGAGGCAAATGGGGCAGGAGCTAACGTATTGGGAAATGTCTTTGCGCATGCCCGGCCACCAGAATTGCCGTTGTATTAGATGCAACGTTTTCAGATACCCATAATGACCAGCAGTGGGGGCATCGTGACATCGTTGTAATACCTCCCGTCGGAGGCTGTCTGGGACATAAAATTTGCTTCCAGCTAGCCAGTCCCCCTGTGGGGATTGAGCCAGTTTGCTGTTAGGCGCTTTATCCCCCTCCTTTTCCACCTCAGCTTTAAGTTTCGATTTCCACTCCTGATTATGCGGGAGGGGCTGTCTTGCGCGGCTGCGGGTGGTTACCACGCCTCCCAATTGCGTAGGGGAGAAGACCGTGTCTACAGTCTCCTCCCGTTTGCTCTTGTGTTGGGGCATGCGCGATAGGGCGTCTGCAAGAAAGTTAGTTTTGCCCGGGAGGTAATTTAAAGTGAAGTTGAATTTGGAAAAGAATTCTGCCCATCGCAATTGTTTGGCATTCAGTCTGCGAGGGCTGCGACGGGCCTCCAGATTTTTATGATCTGTCCAGACCTCGAAGGGATATCGCGCCCCCTCCAGCCAATGTCTCCAGTTAGTGAGGGCCGCTTTTACCGCAAAAGCTTCCTTCTCCCACACATTCCAATTCCTTTCTGCTTCTGAAAATTTCCTCGACAGGAATGCACAAGGCCGTAGTTTCCCATCCTCCCCCTTCTGCAATAATACCCCTCCTATCGCCGCATCGCTGGCGTCGACTTGCACTATGAAAGGGTAATTTTCGTTGGGGTGGCAGAGGATGGGTTCTGTTACAAATTGCTCTTTTAGGCATTCGAAAGCCGTTTGGCAATCGGATGTCCATTGTATTTTGGAGGAAGGTTTTTTAGCCTGGTCCCCTTTATTTTTTGTCCTTAACAATTCGGTTAAGGGGAGCGTGATTTGAGCAAAGTTTGCTATAAAGTCTCTATAGAAGTTGGCAAAGCCCAGGAAGGACTGCACTTCTTTGCGGGTGGCGGGAGTTTGCCATTCTTGGATCGCTTGTATTTTGGCTGGATCCATTTTTAACCCCTCTTGGGAGATACAGTACCCAAGGTAAGTGAGTTCAGTTTTGTGGAATTCACATTTGGACAGCTTAATGGGAAGTTTATTGTTCATCAAAGTGGAAAGGACTTTTTGCACCATTTGAACGTGTTCCTCCTCCGAGTCCGAATAAATTAATACATCATCAAGGTACACCACTACACCTTTATAGAGGAATTCGTGTAGAACTTCATTTATCATGGACATGAATACAGATGGGGCTCCTGCCAATCCAAAGGGCATAACTAAATATTCATACTGTCCGAGGGGTGTATTAAATGCGGTTTTCCACTCATCCCCTGCCCTGATACGGACGTGGAAGTAAGCATCTTTTAAGTCTAATTTTGTAAAGATCTTACCTTGGGCCACGACGTTGAGAAGATCTCGGATGAGCGGGATGGGATAGGCGTTGTTGGTA
The DNA here is from genome assembly GCF_028583425.1 of Eublepharis macularius. NCBI lineage: Eukaryota > Metazoa > Chordata > Lepidosauria > Squamata > Eublepharidae > Eublepharis > Eublepharis macularius. The sequence continues at coordinate 4,815,004 of NC_072793.1, forward strand.
GACACAGCATTAAGTCCTCTAAAGTCCGTGCACAGCCGAAGTCCCCCATCTTTTTTCTTCACGAAGAGTACCGGAGCGGCATGGGGGCTATTGGCTGGGCGGATGAACCCTCTTTGAAGATTGGTGTCGATGAATTTTCGGAGCTCCTCCCGTTCATGGAGACTCATGGGATAGAGTCGTCCTTTGGGCAATGAGGCTCCAGGTACAATTTCCACCGCACAGTCAGTTCGTCGGTGCGGGGGTAGAGTATCAGCTTCTTCTTCGGAGAAAGCATTCAGAAAGGGCCAGTACGGTTCGGGTATTTGGTTTATTTCTTCTTGGGTGAGGAGAGCCTTCTCGGTGTGAGTTGGATCACTACCCCAGTTTTGGTTCCAGCGATGGTTTTTACAGTTGGCGTGACTGAAAGTGATGCATCCTTCTGCCCAATTTATGTAGGGATTGTGATCACATAGCCACTTGCTGCCTAGAATTAAAGGGTATTTGGCAGTGGAGCTGATGACAAAAGACCTTTTCTCCCAGTGTTGGCCCATGCCGGTAATTACTGGAATGGTTTCAGTGGTAACAGGGTTCATATTGGTGCCATCCATTTGTTCAAAAATCACTGGATTTTGCAATTCACGAGTTGGTAGAACTAGTCCGTTGACTAGGGCTGGGGCGATGATGTCTCTCGAGCAACTCGAGTCGATGAGGGCTTGCACTCGGATGTGCATCTTCCTCTCCGGGTTAATTCAAGTCACTGGCATGAATAAAATGGACCCAGGTGGCCGGTTCCGCGCAGGGACGGGCTTGGGGTGGATCTGTCGTTTGGGCCCTTTTACGACAGATCCATCTCGTTTCCCGACTGGGGGCTTTCTGGATTTACCTCTGCGTTTGGGGAAGCGGGGTCGTATTCCATAACTTCTTCCGCTTCCAGTCCTCTTTCTGAGGCGGGCCTTTGGGAAGCGCCGCAGCCTCTGTTCGCGCGTGGCGCGGGAATCGGGCGTTGGAGAGTAGGAAATGGAGCAAGGGTTGGACGCCGTAGTTGAAGCGGAGGTCTCTGCACAGGCTGGTAGGGGCATTGTGCTGCAAAGTGACCGGCTTGTCCGCATTGCAAACACAGCCCTTGTTGCCATCTAGCATCTCTCGCTCCACGAGTGGCATACCCAGCTCCCCGTCCTCCCTTCTGTAAAGTCAAGGGTCTTCTTTGTCCCGTTTGTTGTTGTTGTTCAACCAAACGGACTTCCAAAATGCGATTTTCAACTTCGCATGCAAGTTGGATCCAACCTAACAACGTAGGGGGATTGTCCTGCATAAGGGCTCTGTCCAGAAGTCTCGGGTTTAGCCCTTGCTTGAACAGGATGATTTTGGTGGACTCCTCACACCTAGGGCATTTGGCAGCCAATTGTCGGAATTTCGTAATATAGTCCCTCGCCGACATGCTGCCCTGTTTAATGGCTTGCAATTCTGTTCGGGCCCTGGTTTCCTCTAAGGGGTCTTCGTATTGCGCTCGAATAGCATCCACCAACCCCTGGAGAGTATTGAGTTCCGGGGACCCGATATTGTATAGTCCTACATACCAGTCTGCTGCTTTGCCTTGTAAGCGGGAGCCGAGATGTTCAATTTGACTGGCCTCGCTGCCGAAGAGGTGTCCCCACCGGTTGAAGAATTGCACGACTTGCACTAGGAAAAATCCCAGTTTGGCGGGATCCCCATCAAAAGTAGCTTCCAGTTTCACCCAGCCCATCGGGAGGTCTTGCCTCGGAGCCGGTGCTGGGTAGAAGTCCGTCGGAAGCATCAATGGCACTTGAGGTACGGGGGGACCCGGTTGTGGTAGCGGCGCTGGTTGCGCTGGCGGCGGCATCACCGGCTGAGCTGGCGGTGGTGCCCTCGGCTGGGCCGGTGGCTGTAGCCGTGGTCGGGCTGGTGGCGGCAATACCGGAGGTGCTGGTAGTAGCGGTTGCGGTGGAGGTGGCCGGTGCGGTTGAGTGATGACCGGCCGCTGAGGGGCGGGTTGGTGGGGTCGTAGTGGTGTAGGCCCCACCGGTTGGTTCGGAGGTGGTAATACTGGCTGATCGAGTGGCAAACGTATCGGTTGCTGCAAAGGGGTTAGTTGCGGTCGAAGCGGAAGGGGCCGCAGCGGCGAAGGCCTGATGGGTGGTGTGCCGCGCGGGCTTGCCCCTCCCGGCGTCGTGACTCTGGGAAGCAGCGGCTGGTCTTGTGGCGCTGGTAGACCGTCCCTCGGGGTTTGCTGAATGGGAACCACTTCTAGCGGTTGTTGCGGCAATTCCTCCCCAGGAGGGGCCGGAGGCTTTTCCGTCTGGTAACCTTCATTGGTAACAAAATGTCAGCTTGTGGCTAGATAAGGCTCTTCCTACAGGTTCCCTTTCAAAAGCAAACAGGAGTCCATTGATTGAATAAGGAAACTTTACTGCAGAAAAGGTCCATTATAGTCCACTGTCCTGAATAGAAGACTCAGGATGGTACACAGTCATTGTTACCAATGAAGGGCAAAGCATGAGGTACAGAGTAACAGTTCCCATCTGCATCAGCCTCCCCCCACAGTTCTCAAAACAACATCTTTCAGTCTTGGGAAGCTGCTCTCCTTCAAGGCCAATGCTTGGTGGAACGGTGTTAGACAAAACAGACTCCTCCGGTGGGAAAGCTGCCTGGGAACTGGTGCACCTGCGGGGAAAGCACTTAGAAACTAGAAACATTAGAAAATGGAGTCAGTACAGTTTAAATACACACTGGACCTGACAAAAGAATTGGCACTGCCCTACAGAATATCTGGACCTGTGAACCATTCCTTATGGGAGGCAGAAGAGCTTCTCCACTTTGAACACTGGGAAATCTTTTGCCATTGAATCGCTCTAACTCAGGGAAGAACTTTCCCTTCCCCTACTACAGGCTGATTGATCAAACAACTGTGGTGGTTTTGGATTTTCCGGGCTTTCTGACAATATATCGATCAAACAACTGTCCACTGGCTCCTGATCTCCTCAGTGCTTAGAACTTACGCAGCCATTTCTTTTGGCCAGAAAAGATCCCAGCAGTGTGAAATCCATGATACTGCCCCTACTGGGTAAGAAGAAGATTTCTTTAGAATTAGAGGGGAACAGGCAAGAGCCAGTTCATGTTACTGGTTATACAGGTGGTGTCTGTCTCAGGGGACACATGTGGGTTTCCCAGTGGGCCCAACAGTGCCCCTCTGGGACTGCTTCAAGTTATGAAATAGTACAGGGGGAGGCTAAAGCCCTTTCCCATGAGAGGTGCTGTTCTGATCTGAACTGGACACTGGAATTGGGGAGAAACTGCAAATTACGTGTGCCTGTTAAACAGGATAGGCACTCCATACTCAACTTGTGTGATCTAGAACTAGTGTACCAGCCCTTTAACTTTCTGATTTTCTTTGAATGGTATGTTTTGAATCCATTTCCCCTTCCCTGGCTGACAAATTTGCTGATTCAGGAATCTTCCGTAAGTGCCTGGCCAGTCTTCGACATTAGTATAGAATCAGAGAAAGGACACTGTGGAGACTGCCCAGAATGCTACTCACCACAGGCAGAAGATCCACTGAGTTACACAACAATAATCTCCTCAGGGAATAGTAAAGAGTCCAGTCGCACCTTTAAGACTAATCAACTTTATTGTAGCATAAGCTTTCAAGAACCACAGCTCTCTTTGTCAGATGTATCGTGGCTCTTGAAAGCTGACAATGCATCTGATGAAGAGAGCTGTGGTTCTCGAAAGCTTATGCTATAATAAAGTTGATTAGTCTTAAAGGTGCGACTGGACTCTTTACTACTTTGCGACTGCAGACTAACACAGCTAACTCCTCAGGGAAGAGTTATTAATCCTCCTATGGCTCCACCGTACTTAGGTAAGAAATATTTACATGAAACAGAAAGTGTGACAGGAAGTTGAAATAGTCAGATAACTGGAAAGGACTAGACCACGGTCACTGTGGTCCTTCTCTGTCATCCGGACAGACCCAAACTGAGTGTCTTCCTCTGCCACAGACCAAGCAAAGACCAAAATTTAAGTTTCTGCTATTTAGAACTAGTTTGGCTACCATTTTGTAAGGTATGATTTAAAATTGTCTGATACCTGGGAATGGTCAAGTGTACAGCCTGAAAAAACTGGGCCAAAAGAAAGAACAACATGGAAAGGAAGGAGGTGTCAACAACAACATTTGTTAAAACTTATCCAACAGTTCCTTAAAACATTTCTGTTTGACATTTCATCAAGGATTCAAGATAGCTCACAAAATGCCAAAAGGTTACAGATGCAATAAAAGCAGAGACAGTCAAATGGTGATAACAACTGCAGAGTTAAAAATGGCTTGGATCCAAGAGATGATTTCCGTGGACAGAAGGAGGACATGATTTTTGCCAATTGCCCCTCCTACTGCAGACCTCTGACATCCAACAGAAGGAAGGAGGGGCAAGTTTAATTCCACAGACAGAAATCCCTTCCAACTGTGCAAATATTGGGTGGATCCAAGCCTATAACTCCAAGTCATATTGCTATAATTGCAACACAATGGTGTACTAGAACTTAGTGGAAAGCTCTTCAATCTAGAATTGCTTTATGGGATCTTCTGAAACTCCACAAGGGCTTCCACAGGCAAGCTGTCCCATAATATTGGTTCAGTGAATGAAAAGTCCTGATCTTCAGTAGGGGTAGAGTGAACAGATCTGTGAACAGAGGGCACCAAGAACAATGACAAAAAAGGACATAATGAGGACATGGATTCATAGAGTGAGAGGTGGCCCTTTGGTAACGTAGGTCATGAGGGGCTTAATGTCTAAGCACCATAACTTTAAACTGAGCCCAGAAGAAAATTAAGAAACCAGATATTTGGGGAAAGTTTGCTCTTGATCTTGCGTTGCATCCTCATGCTACATAATCTATAAAGAAATAAAATCAGCACATGGTATCAGTCCCCTGTCAGTCCAACACAATCCCAAACCAGGATGTTCCACAAGCAAAAACTAACCAAATTCATAGAACTCCAAAACAGAGCTGTTGATGGAAAAAAAAGGAGGCATCCAATTTGTAGTACTGGAAAATTATGGAACACAGTTGAAAAAGAAATGAGGGTCATAGGCCTGTTGTCTTACAAGGTTCTATTTGCACAATCTGCCATCCACATGCTGTTAATGAGAAAATGGACGGATTTCATAGAAATAAAATGTAGCAAAAAGAAATGCATTCCAGATATCATTAAATGGCAAAAAGTGACTACGGCTAATTGTTTCCTACTAGAGGTCAAAATATTTTACTTTTTTTCCCTTTCTGTTAAAGAGAATGGGAAAGGATCTAGCACAGAAAGGTACAAATTCTGGGTGGAAACTTTAGCTTTTTGTGACAAAGATGAGTCCTGAAAAAGAACACACTGGGGAGGGCAAATGGGTCATCATCATTCTTTCTCCTTCAAGAGAAATACAGCAGGAGACAGGAAAAGAGGTTATTAAGGTGCCACCAGTGCTTCTGTTTCTTAGAGCTTTTCAGAAAAAGTGATGGGAGAAAATCAACAGTATGGCCTCAGACAAGCACTGAGGAAGAGGACTCAATGAATTACTTTAATCAGGGCTTTTTTTCTAGGAAAAGAGGTGGCAGAACTCACTGGGTACCCTTTGTGCGTGCACTGTAGTTCCCAGGACCACGTGATGATGGTCTTCAAAGAAGTGATGTCATCATGCAGGCTGTGGCCACCCCGGGAGCACTCCCACTCCACAGGGGGTCCCAGTCAGGCCCAAATCAGGTTGGAATGCAACACTGCTGCCCAGAAGACCACTCCGCTGCCCAGCAGCGGCCCAATCCTGGCAGTTTTGGCCCAAATTGGGCCAAATCGGGCCTGAAATGGCCCAGACTGGGCCTGAATGGACCTGGAATGAGCCGATCCGAGCAGTTTTGGGCCTGAATTAGGCCGAAATAGATACAAAATGGCCAAAATGGGCCCCAAATGGCCTGGATCGGGCCCAAATTGGCCTAGATTGGGACACTTCCATGTGGGGGAAACCCCTACACCCTTCAGCAGCCCAATCCTGGCTGTGTTATGCCCGAATTGGGCTGAAACAGACCCAAAATGGCCCAGACTGGGCCCAAATCAGGCCTCTGCCACATGAGGGAACCTTCCCCCGCCTGGCAGAGACCCGATCCTGGCTGTTTCAGGATCAGGCTCAAATTTGGCCAAAACAGGCCCAAAATGGCCCAGATTGGGCCCAAATTGGCCTGATGTGGGCTACTGCCACACAGAAGAACCCTTCCGTGCCCAGCAGTGGCCCAATCCTGGCCATTTCGGACCAAAATTGGACCGAAATGGACCCAAAAAGGCCAAAATTGACCTGAAGCAGTCTGGATCAGGACTGATTCAGCCTGGATCAGGCTGCTGCCACATGTAGGAACCCTCCCCCACCCATCAGCAGACCAATTTTGGCCATTTCTGGCTTGAATTGGGCTGAAACAGGCTCAAATGGCCAATATGGACCCAAAACGGCCTAGATCAGGCCCAATTTGTCATGGACCAGGCTACTGCCTTGTGGGGGAGTGCTCCCAGCACCATTTCCCCCACCCTCCTGCCACATGTGCTTCCCCCCAGGAGCAGGTTGACTTCTGATACTTTATGTCATTTTATAGTGTCCTGTTTGCTGTCTTAGATCTTTGTTTGCCATTAAAGGTATTTGAATTGAATTGAGCAGGTTGACCTTAACGGCCATTTGTACCAAGGGAAGTCATCTCCATCTGGAGATCAAGGAGTGGGGCCACCACACAGAGAAGTGCCGGAACACCATTCCGGAGTGTTGTGGCAGGAAGAAAACCTGACTTTAATTGAACCAAGGAAGATGAAGAGAAAGAAGCAGGAGGCAAATTGATGTGGTAGCCTAACAGCAAAGAAAAAGAACACCACAAAATTCCTACTTGACAATTACGACATATTTGTAGGAAATTCCATTTGGGCTTCCTAGTTCTTCTGCTGATTCAATTCCTTGAAACCACAGAAAGGGGCAATGAATCAAAGCACGACTGCTAAGACGGTAGAAGTTGCACAGGAAACATTGTGAATTGAGTAAATATGTCTGAAGGAAAGCCATGCCTAATTCCATATTCTTTGATGTTCCTGCATTTGACACTTCCTGTTGTCACAGGCTAGCATCTGCCATTGCCATGCCGGAAGGGGGGAGCAGAGGTTCCCATGAGCTGACTGTTTTCACTAACCTGCTCCTAGCACTGGGAAAAGAGTCTCTGTGGCCTTGGCGGTGTCAAGGCCCTGTACTAATAGTTTCCCAGCAGTAAGGGGTGAGTGTGTGTGTGTGTGGGGGGGGGGGGGAAACTAGCCTGGGAGGGATTTATGTGTCTGTGCTGTTGTAGTGCCTTATTCTGGACAAAGACCATTGTAGGATGTAGGATTATGAAACTAGACTCATTTAATAAAGCTTTGCAAATTCTGTGGAGACTTGTGGAAAGGTGTCTTGGCATGATCCTTACACCCGTTTTCTAAATATATTTGGACACTGGTCCTAATGTCTATGGATAATCTTTCATCATGTATGTTGAAGTAGAGGCTGCACTGAACATTTTATGTCAAGATTAGCATTCAAATTGGGTTGCTAACTCTGATTTGGAAAATTCCTGGAAATTGCGGGGTGAAAAGGTTGGGGTTGGGGGAGGAGAGGGGGCATAAAGCCACAGAGTCCGCCGATCAAAGCACCATTTTCTCCATGGGAGTGGATCTCTGTAGTCTGGGGATCCATTGTAATGCTAGGAGACCTTCAGGCTCTACTTGGAGGTTGGCAAACCTAGATTCGAATATTACATCAGAGAGATAGACTTAGATCCCAAATGACATGGGTTCATCAGATTTCACAGAAGAAAACTTCCCAGTCTCTCCCTTCCCATTGCAGCCTGCTTCCCCCTACAATTTCTGCTCCTGTGGGTCAGTGGACCTCCAACAAAAAGGAGTATGGTGAAGGGGGTAAAATGGCTGCAGGAAAAGGGCTGCCAAAAACTGGCTTTCTTCCAAATAGAGTTGTAATTGTTGAAGGCTTTCACAGCCGGAGAACGATGGTTGTTGTGGATTTTCTGGGCTGTATAGCCGTGGTCTTGGCATTGTAGTTTCTGACATTTCACCAGCAGCTATGACTGGCATCTTCAGAGGTGTAGCACAAAAAGACAGAGATCTCTCAGTGTCACAGTGTGACACTTCTCCACGCTGTGACACTGAGAGATCTCTGTCTTTTTGGTGCTACATCTCTGAAGATGCCAGCCATAGCTGCTGGCGAAACGTCAGGAACTACAATGCCAAGACCACGGCTATACAGCACGGAAAATCCACAACAACCAGAGTTGCCTTCCTCAAGTGGAAAAGGAATTTGATATCTAAGAGCAGAACTACAAGCGACAAAAGGCACAGGTTGGACACTTGCCAGCTTCCCTCAAGTTTTGATGGGAAATGTAGGCAGCTTGGTGGAATGTTGGACAAGTGACAGTTGAAAAGTCCATTGGACAGCAGTCAGAGAGCCAAGCTGCGAGACCAGGATGCCTACATTTCCCATCAAAACTTGAGGGAAGCTGACAAGTGTCCAATCTGTGCCTTTTGTCACTTGTGGTTCTGCTCTAAGTCCTTATCTATTTTTCTTATGTTACATATGTAAGGCTTCCCATTGAAGTAGGTGGGTTTTTAAAACAGTATTTATTTATTATTTAAATGATGTGTCTTACTGTTTCTCCCCCCAAAAGGGATTCAAGGTACCTCACAATAAAGCTACCAAAACACAATAAAGACACTGCTGGTTGAATTCATAATCCAGGAAATATTTATTTATAGATTGGAAGGAACTCAAACAGGAGATAAGAGTCTGCATTTCCCATGGTTTCTAAGTTTGATGACATGTCTGTGAATTCAGGCAGAAACTGTAACAGATAATTAGATAGCTGAGTTCTTCTGGATGGGGAATAATGATGTTTTTGATTAGTGTTAGAATTGTTTGTTTATTGTGATGTCAATTTCTGTCTCGGTTAAACTAGCTGTTTAACTGACATGATTGACTGGATTCAGAAATGAATATGTATTAACCAATTGCTGTTTTGATTTGATTTAAATATAGTATTTTTCTAATAATGAAAACTTACTTCAAAATCCATTACAATTATGCCATGGAGAATGAACACTTGGAAGGAAGTCTGATGTCTCTAAAAAAGTGTCTTTTGTAAATAAATGTACAGGTTTCAGATCAGCCCTATGAACACTTCAATATGTTTACAAATCTGATCTTGGGTTGTCTATGATATTTCTGACATGTACAATATGTATAGTATAAGGTTGCCAGCCTCCAGGTGAGGGCTGAAGATCTCCTGGAATTGCAGTTGATGTCCCCTGATAGAGATCAGTTTCCCTAGAGAAAATGGCTGTTTTGGAGGCTAGACTCCATGATGTTATATCTCAATGAAGTACTTCCTCTCCCCAAAGCCCACCATCTCGTGTCCACCCCTAAATCTCCAGGTATTTCCCAAGTGCAAGTTGGCAATCCTAACCATTAAGAAAAGTGGGTGAAATATACATGAAAGCCCAATATGGATTTTTTAAAACCATATATAAAATGTTCCGGAGCAACAGTAGTATCAAAACAAGAAAAGTAACCAGAACTGTGATACTTGCTAGCAAGCAAGCTCAGCGTGAATGTTAAGCCATAAAGTTTTTTGGTGAGTCCTACAGCATTGCACCGATGTGATGACATCACTTCTGGTTTATGTCAGAAGTGATGCTGCAGTGTTAGCCCAACAATGAATCACACACACACACACACCCCTTAACTCACTTTTCTAGGAATGGAACAGACAGTCTGGGAGCATTTGAAAAATGCTGATTTGGGACAGTCTTTTTTTTTGGTACATGAAAGGCATATTTATTATGAGCATTTCTACACTATCTTTCTACCAATATTGACACACAATATAACATAATCTTCTACAAACTGGTTCAAAAAAAAGAAAAATACAGAAAACCAAAAGAAATGCATACATCTATTTATGCAAGGGAATGTTTAAGTGTTTCATCCTCTATCTGCCTTCTACAATGGTCCTGGTCAGGAACACAGTTAGATAAAATGGTCAATTTTTGCTTTTCTCTTTTAACTCTCTGACTTTGACTAGCTTACAAATACAATTTTAATTTTTACAAAAATAATAAAAAAGAAAGAAACAAAGCTTTCCGTTGCTAACTCCATAGCTCTTCATCCCGTAACTAGAGCCCACTATAGCCATCCACAGAGAAGAAGTCAATCCTGTTGCTTTGGACGGGGGCGGGACTCTTCTCCAGCCAATGGCTGGGCTCATCCCCCTTGGCTAGGGCTACACAAATAAATACAAAATAACATTCTCAACTTCACCTACCTTGGCATAGGGTTGTTTTAAGGATAAAATGAAGGAGAGGAGAACAATGTCTACCATCCTGAGCTCCTTGGAAGAAGGAGGGAATGAAAAGTAATGAAAGCTGTGGCGGAAGACACTACCAGCCTAGATAGTTTCCATTACAGCAGAGATGTAGGGAAACAATGATGACTGAGAGACGATGTGATAACCATCTTCAAGTACTTGAAGGGCTGTCATAGAGGATGGCACAGAGTTGTTTTCCACTGCCCCAGAAGCTTGGACCAGAACCAACAGCTTGAAATTAAATCAAAAGAGTTTTCGGCTAAACACTAGGAAGAACTTCCTGACAGAGCGGTCCCTCAGTGGAACAGGCTTCCTTGGGAGGTGGTGGGCTATCCTTCTTTGGAGGTTTTTAGGCAGAGGCTAGATGGCCATATGACAGCAATGCTGATTCTATGAACCTGGGCAGATCATAAGGGGGAGGGCAGAATGGGTTACATCAGTGCTTAGTTCTCGTGGTCTTCTTACATGTCCAGGGTAATGCCAATCACCAGCTTGGGGTCAGGTAGCAATTTTCCACAGGTGAGTTTGGCTAGGGATCCTGGAGGTGTTTTGCCATTTTCTGGGCATGGAGCAGGGGTCACTGGGGCAGTTGGGGGGGGGAGTAGTTGTGAATTTCCTGCATTGTGCAGGGGGTTGGACTAGATGACCCTCGAGATACCTTCCAACCCTATGATTCTATGATTCTAAGATGTATCACTGTTGTGGTAAACAGCATGACACAGCCCCAGAAAACAAGACCCAGCTGCTCAGAATATTGCTTCAGATTACAAGGTATAAGCATAAGTTCCCAATAGGATTCACTTGGCTAACTGAAAAAAATGAAGCCCCTGGGATCAGATTTTGGTTTTATTATAGTCATGGATTTAAAGGCTGTAACCTATATGAGCAACTGCAAAAGAAACACACATAAGTAAATACAAAAACTCTGTGTATTTAAAGAGCCCAAAGGCTCAATGTGAGGACTAGTTCTTATCAAAACTCTATATCCTAAGCAATTGACAACCTCTTACACCTAGACAAATAGCAGGAAGGCTTGAAAAGAAAACAAGGGGCGGCCCCAGGTCCAAACTAGGAAAACCAACAAACCGGGGAACCACAATTCTAGAAATTAATTATATATTTTTCAAAGTGCAAGGTGCAAAAGTGCTAGATAAGTTTAACATGCATCATAAATACATTTACAAAATACAAAGTCCATCCAATGAAACATCAAAATCGTCACAATTTCAAAATCTCAAAGTCCATCCATTTATAAACTGAATCTTCACCGTCCGGAATATATTTGAAGCTTTTAAAGTGCAAATGCTGGGTGCAATGAAAAAAGCTGGTGGGAGGGGAGACTTGTGCAAGTTGTTTGTTCTTTCACGGTCCAAAATAGAAATAATTATTTAATAGACGCCGACGGGAGTTTGCAGGCAAAATGTTATTAACCCGTTTCGTGAGTGGAAAAAACTCACTTCATCCTGGGCATAAACATAATCAGACCGGAAGCACTGTAGGAGTAGAATAATTCAATTACAAATATACATATACATTTCATAATACAATGAAAGCATAATAAAAAATGTACTCACTATCCATAGATGCACAACACACTCCCCCACCGCTTGCAACAGAAAGATTTGACCACCAGGCAGAGGAACCAGGATAACGGACTTAAATGGGGTCTCGAATACACCACACTGGCCCCTAAGATCGTGTCCATTATTAGACAACATTGGCACATTATAAGTGAGATTCGTGGCTGTGAGGCTGGTTTGTTGGTGGGCTATAGACGCACCAGATCAATAAGAGACATCTTAATTAGATCAGAATTTTCCAGTAGACAACCTCCTGTTAACATTCCAAAGGGCCACTTTGCGTGTGGCACATGCAATGTATGTGGTCTGATGGTTAAGCTTGAACAAATTCTACCAGATCACCTCTTCCCAAAGAATAGATTCTCGAACTGCAAAACATCTAACGTGGTATACGTTATTCAATGTAAGTGTCCCAGGATATACATAGGGAGCACCACGCGCCCTTTAAAGACTAGAATTCAAGAACACATATCGAGGATTAGGAACAGAGTATCGGAGGCGCCTTTGGCCGAACATTTCCATGAGCATGGCCATCCTTGCAATGAGTTTAAGGTTTCAGTAATTGAACAATTGGACTGCCCACACGCTTCGGACATAGGAAAGCTATTAATGCGTTCTGAGTCCAAATGGATTTTCCAACTTCATTCCCTGACTCCACATGGATTAAATTTGGAGATCGATTTTTCTTGTTTTCTATAATCCCTACTGCAAGTTTTTGGGCTCCTGCAGGACCTTCCTTCAATACCAATTACATCATTGATTCAATTCGGCCCCTTTGGTGTTATAATATTGCTGTCCGATCCACTAACCGTCAGTCCGTGAATCTTTCTGTTGCAAGCGGTGGGGGAGTGTGTTGTGCATCTATGGATAGTGAGTACATTTTTGATTATGCTTTCATTGTATTATGAAATGTATATGTATATTTGTAATTGAATTATTCTACTCCTACAGTGCTTCCGGTCTGATTATGTTTATGCCCAGGATGAAGTGAGTTTTTTCCACTCACGAAACGGGTTAATAACATTTTGCCTGCAAACTCCCATCGGCGTCTATTAAATAATTATTTCTATTTTGGACCGTGAAAGAACAAACAACTTGCACAAGTCTCCCCTCCCACCGGCTTTTTTCATTGCACCCAGCATTTGCACTTTAAAAGCTTCAAATATATTCCGGACGGTGAAGATTCAGTTTATAAATGGATGGACTTTGAGATTTTGAAATTGTGACAATTTTGATGTTTCATTGGATGGACTTTGTATTTTGTAAATGTATTTATGATGCATGTTAAACTTATCTAGCACTTTTGCACCTTGCACTTTGAAAAATATATAATTAATTTCTAGAATTGTGGTTCCCCGGTTTGTTGGTTTTCCTTTTTTAAATAGCAGGAAGGCGGCAAACTCCTGACAGGACAAAAATAGAAGCGCCGTGAAGGACGGATGAAGATGAATATTTCCATAAGCTTCCTTGTAAGTAGGTGGATCACAAAAATGGGGTGTGAGCCCGCACCGGGCTCCCCCAAGCCCTACAAGCTGCCGGCTTGATGTTCAGCTTGTTTCATACTGCATCATCAGGGGCCAATATCATGTTTCCACCGACACACAATGTATTATCGGTCACAAAACCAAGTAGCATTCAAGTGCCATCTTTAATGCACAATGGGACGGTCTCAAACCACCTACTTATGAGGAAGCTTACGGAAACATTCATCTTCATCCGTCCTTCACAGCGCTTCTATTTTCGTCCTGTCAGGAGTTTGCCGCCTTCCTGGTTTTTCTCCTTCCATATTTTCATCATATTCATAGACTGGACTTGGTTTACTATTTTTGTTTCCGACTTCCACCTGGGAGTCTGCAGCTTGCACAGGCAGAAACTGACACTGGAGAGGACTCGCTTCTGCAGCACTTCCCCAAGGGACTTTGGTCGTTGTATTAATATTGTATTCACCTTTGTATTTATTTGTCTAGGTGTAAGAGGTTGGCAATTGCTTAGGATGTAGATTTTTGATAAGAACTAGTCCTCACATTGAGCCTTTGGGCTCTTTAAATACACAGAGTTTTTGTATTTACTTATGTGTAAGTGTTTCTTTTGCAGGTGCTCATATAGGTTACGGCATTTGGAGTGCATTTGCGTTTTGCCTCTTTTTGGTTTCGATGGATTTAAAGGCAGCAAAATATCAACCCCTGCAAAACAATACATTTTATTTCAAACTCATTGCTGGTGATCTCACTACCACTGCGATCGAGGAACAGCCGTATAATAATAGTCCTGGGGGTAAGTAATGAGTGACAGAAGCAACAGTAGGGCCCAATAAGTAACAAGGCCAGGTAGACTAGATGAAGAGTCAGTGTTGTATAGTGGTTAATGTATTGGCCTCCAAGTGAAGCAACCTAGCTTCAAGTTCCCATTCACCAAGAAGTTCTATGGGTGATCTTAGACGAATTAATCTTTTCCTTAGCCTATCTTAGGGTTGGCAGGTCCCCTTAGCTTCCCAGCAGGGGGGACTTGGCACTTACCCTTGTTGATGTCCTCTTGTGCATGCAAAGCTCCTGGCAGGTGCAATGATATCACTTTCGAAGTGATGTTATTGCAACCATCGGTGGTGTGCTCCAGTGCTTCAAAGGGGCCAATGCCCCTGTGAAGTGTAGGAACATGCCTACTGATGGGCACAGTGGCATCACTTCTGGAAGTGACATTGTCGTGGCCAGGGGGAGCACACCCACAACATGCTGGCCTGGGAGGTTTTTTGCTTTTCCTCCCCACCAGCCAGGTGAGTAGTGGTGAGAGAGGCTGGGAAGGGGGAATCCCCCACTGCCACTAGGGGATCTGGCAGCCCTAGCCTAAATGCCCTTATATGGTTGTGGAGGGAATTACCACCTATGCTGCCCTGTGCTCTCAGAAGAAGTGGAACAAAAATGTAATAGATAGAAGAGAGTCTGGCAGTTTGAGATGTGGGGAAAAAGGCACATGAAGAATTGTGTGGGTATACTTGATTTGCTACCAAACCACTCAGATACCTGCCAAACAGGTTCGTATCGGGCGGTTTGCAAAACTGCATATGCAAAAACACTGCTGATCCATCCAGATCAGTATCCATTAATGTCACAAAGGACTACTTAGATGAATATCAAAGGGCACAAAATTTATAGTAACACAACATTTATTTATGACTGATTTATATTATTTGTGTCTGATCTAACTCAAACAACTTCCTGCCAAATGGCACAGCAAGAAGGAGGAAGTTGAGCATCATTGGGCTGCATGAGAATATGCATGTGCAAAAAGCCAGTTGCACTGTCCTGCCTGTTAGGGAGGAACAGGGCTTTTTTTCAGGGGGAACGCGGGGGAATGGAGTTCCGGAACCTCTTGAAAATGGTCACATGGCTGATAGCCCCGCCCCCTGGTCTTTAGACAGAAGGGAGTTTAGATTGACCTCCGCGCCGCTGAGCGGTGCAGAGGGCAATCTAAACTCCCCTCTGTCTGGAGATCAGGGGGCGGGGCCACCAGCCATGTGACTGTTTTCTACGAGGGCTACCCACTGAGTTCCACCACCTCTTTTCCCAGAAAAAAAGCCCTGGGGAGGAATAATCGAAGCAACATGCCCAAAAGCCATGAACCAGGTCACCAAAAAATCAGCTTTGTCTTCGTGACTCATGAGCACGATGTGAGCCGAACTGGTGGGTGCTTGAATATCCTGACTTTTCAGACAGTCAGCATGGTGGCTCAGTCGCTCGACTTATATCCAGGAGATCTTAGTTCTAAACTCTGCTTAAATAAGCAGAGTCACCTGGGCTCAGGAGCACATGGTCTGAAGCTGCTAGAGGAGGTAAGGGCTTTTTGCCTTTCTTGGCTGTGGTGGGTTAAGCTGAGAAGCTAAGGGTGGTCCTCTCTAGCTTTGGGGCTTTTTGTGTGTAGTTTTGTGTTGATTTGAGTGTAGTTTTGAGGCTGAGTGTGTTTGGGCTTGATTGTGTTTGAGGGTGAGTGTGTTTGTAAGGCTGCTGGGGGTTGCTGGAGTACAAGCCACACACCCCCTTTGTGCTCACCTCCTGTGCTTAGCAGGAAGTGACCTTTTGCATTGAAAAGGCAACTGCTGGGCAGGGGCGCGAGCCTTTGGCGCGAGCCGAAGGGCGAGAGCTAAAGGGCTCTTGGCCTGTGGCTCTTAGCCGGGGGATCATAGCCGTTTTCTTTCCTCTTAGTGTGTTATTCCTAAAACAGAATAATGAACTCAGAATGCCAGCAGGGGGTTGGGGGCTTTCCAGTGTATTGCACTGAGTGTCACATGTATGACTATCTGCCTTCTGGTCAGAAGTCCTGGATGTGTGCTCGCTGCAAGGAGCTCCTGGTTCTCAGGGAACGAGTACGTACCCTTGAGGCCAAGGTGGCTGACCTGGAGAAGCGGAGACAGTTAGATAGGCACGAGGACAAGATTCTCAGGGACAGGATAGATGTGTCCCACTCTAAAAATGGCAGCGTTCTTGTTGTCAAGGAGAATGAGGATCTTGTGGAATCAGGGCACTGTACTGAGGATAAGGGGAACATGCCGTCAGAAGGGACCTCTTCTTCAGTTGGTGAGCAGGTTTCCTTTCGCATCAAGGAACCATCCCTGCGTGGGGCGGGAGGGAGGCTCTTGGTAGTTGGTGATTCGATCCTTAGACAAGTAGATAGCTGGGTGGCACAACCGCGTTCTGACCGTATGGTGACTTGCCTGCCTGGTGCGAAGGTAGCGGACATTACGCGTGTTATAGATAGGCTGGTAGATAGTGCTGGGGAGGAGTCAGCGGTCGTGGTCCATGTTGGAACCAACGATGTTGGGAAATGCAGTCGTGAGGTTTTGGAACAAAAATTTAGGCTGTTAGGCAGGAGACTCAAGGCCAGGACCTCCAAGGTAGCCTTCTCAGAAGTGCTACCTGTTCCACGCGCAGGGCCAGAGAGACAAACGCAGATCAGGAGTCTCAATGCGTGGATGAGACGATGGTGTAGGGAGGAAGGGTTCAAGTTTGTTAGGCACTGGGATTCTTTTTGGGACAAGCGGGAGCTGTACAAGAGAGACGGTCTCCACTTGTCCTGAGAAGGAACCCGGCTGCTGGCACTTAAAATCAAAAAGGTGGCAGAGCAGTTTTTAAACTAAATGCTAGGGGAAAGCCGACAAGAGATAAAGTGTCTCTGGTTCAGGATGGTTCATCTCAGAGAGATGAAGGGCTAGGTATAACACTTCTACAGGGAGATAGATTAGAGTTGTCAACTGAGATGGAGACAAACAGTGCAGATGACCTAACTACGTCTCGAGGCAAAGTGTGCCGGGGAAGTTACAGGTGTTTATATACAAATGCTAGAAGTGTCCGAGGTAAAATTGGGGAGCTGGAATGTTTAGTGTTGGGCAAATCCATAGACATTGTGGGCATATCAGAAACTTGGTGGGATGAGGAAAATCAGTGGGACACGGTGATTCCTGGATATAAATTATATCGGAAGGATAGGGAGAGAAGGGTTGGTGGTGGGGTGGCTCTATATGTCAGAGAAGGTATACATTCCAGTAAGATTGAGAAGGTAACTGAATTAGATTCGCTTCTGGAAATGCTATGGGTTGAAATTACGGGCCCAAATGGAAACTTAACTGTGGGAGTTTGTTATCGCCCTCCAGATCAGAAAATAGAGGAGGATTATAAAATGATGACAGGATTAAAGATGGCTGCTAAACAAAAAAACTGTGTTGTAATGGGTGATTTTAACTACCCACACATTGACTGGGCCAATGGGTGTTCGAATCGGGGGACAGAAAGTGAGTTTCTAGACTGTCTCAATGACTGTGCTATGGAACAGATGGTTACAGAACCTACTAGGGGAGAGGGGATCCTGGATTTGGTCCTCAGTAATGCTGAAGACCTGGTGAGAGATGTAAATGTGATTGCACCACTTGGGAACAGTGACCATAATGTTATTGAGTACAACATATGTATAAATAGGAAATTGCCAAATAAGACCAACACAGCCATGTTTAACTTCAAAAGGGGTAACTTTTCTGAGATGAGGGGGTACGTGAAGAAGAAACTGAAAGGGAAAGTAAAAAAGGTCAAAACACTTGGGGAATCTTGGAGACTATTTAAAACTACAATCCTGGAAGCTCAAATTAAATATATACCGCTGGTTAGGAAAGGCACAAATAGGTTTAGGAAAAGGCCAGCATGGTTAACAAGCAATGTAATAGAAGCTGTAAAAGGTAAAAAGGATTCTTTTAGGCAGTGGAAAACTAGTCGGAGTGAGGTTGATAAAAAGGAGCATAAGCTGTGGCAAAAAAAGTGCAAGTCTGTGATCAGACAGGCAAAAAGGGAATATGAGGAGCATATTGCAAAGAACATAAAGAAAAACAATAAACAATTCTTTAAATATATTAGAAGTAGGAAACCAGCTAGGGAGGCAGTGGGGCCCTTTGATGACCAAGGCGTAAAAGGATTACTAAAGGGTGATAGGGAAATGGCCGAGAAGCTGAATGCGTTCTTTGCTTCTGTCTTCACTGTGGAAGATAAGAAGTGCATGCCCACTCCGGAAGCACTGACTTTGGGAGGGGTTTTGAAAGACCTGAGTCACATTGAGGTGACGAGAGAGGAGGTTATGCGACTGCTAGATAATTTAAAAACTGATAAATCACCGGGCCCAGATGGCATACATCCAAGAGTTCTGAAAGAACTCAAGTGTGAACTTGTAGATCTCCTCACAAAAATATGTAATCTGTCATTAAACTCTGCATCTGTTCCTGAGGACTGGAAGGTAGCTAATGTTGTCCCCATCTTTAAAAAAGGTTCCAGGGGAGATCCGGGAAATTACAGGCCAGTCAGCCTGACGTCAATACCGGGTAAGTTGGTGGAAACTATTATCAAAAATAAAATTAGTGGGCACATTGATGACCAAAAGCTGATGAGGAAAACTCAGCATGGGTTCTGTAAGGGAAGATCTTGTCTCACCAATCTGTTAGAGTTCTTTGAGGGAGTGAACAAACAAGTGGACAAGGGAGACCCGATAGATATTGTTTATCTTGACTTCCAGAAAGCTTTTGACAAAGTTCCTCATCAAAGGCTCCTAAGTAAGCTCAGTAGCTATGGGATAAAGGGCCAAGTCCTCTTGTGGATCGAAAACTGGCTAATTAATAGGAAACAGAGAGTGAGTATAAACGGGCACTTCTCACAGTGGAGGGTGGTGAGCAGTGGGGTGCCACAGGGGTCGGTATTGGGTCCAATGCTTTTTAACTTGTTTATTAATGATTTGGAATTGGGATTAAGCAGTGAAGTGGCTAAATTTGCAGATGACACGAAATTGTTCAGGGTGGTGAAAGCCAGAGAGGATTGTGAGGCACTCCAAAGGGATCTGTCGAGGCTAGAAGAGTGGGCATCCATGTGGCAAATGAGGTTCAATGTAGCCAAGTGCAAAGTAATGCACATTGGAACCAAAAATCCAAAATATAAATACAAGTTGATGGGGTCTGAACTGGCGGAGACTGACCAAGAGAGAGATCTTGGAGTCATGATAGATAACTCACTAAAAACGTCAGCACAGTGTGCAACTGCCATAAAAAAAGCTAATGCTATGCTAGGGGTTATTAGGAAAGGGATTGAAAACAAATCAGCCGGTATCATAATGCCTCTGTATAAATCGATGGTGAGGCCTCATTTGGAGTACTGTGTACAGTTCTGGTCGCCACACCTTAAAAAAGATATCATAGCACTGGAAAAAGTACAGAGAAGGGCAACTAAAATGATTAAAGGGTTGGAACACTTTCCCTATGAGGAAAGATTGAGGCGCTTGGGGCTCTTTAGCCTGGAGAAAAGACGACTGAGGGGAGACATGATAGAGGTTTACAAGATAATGCACGGGTTAGAGAAGGTAGAGAAAGATGTGTTTTTCTCCCTTTCTCACAATACAAGAACTCGTGGGCACTCTATGAAATTATTGAGCAGTCGGGTTAGAACAGATAGAAGAAAATACTACTTTACACAAAGGGTGATAAACACATGGAATTCGTTGCCACAGGAGGTGGTGGCAGCTACAAGCATTGCCAGCTTCAAGAGGGGACTGGACAAATATATGGAGCAGAGGTCCATCAGTGGCTATTAGCCACAGGAGATAGATGGTATTCTCTTTGTGGGGAGGTGGTGCTCTGTTGTCTTGGTGCTGGAAGGAAGGCAGTGGGAGGGCTTCTGGTGTCCTGGCCTCACTGACAGTCCTTTAGATGGCACTGGATTTCTAGCCACTGTGTGTGACAGAATGTTGGACTGGATGGGCCACTGGCCTGATCCAACATGGCTTTGCTTATGTTCTTATGTTCTTATGTTCTTAAGTTCACTTGCGGTGGGGGGCCATGGCTTGTCAATATGTTTCATTGTAACCTATCTCAAAGAAGTTAAAATGAGAAAAACATTATGTATTGTATACCACCCTGAGCTCCTTGGAGAAAGTATAAAAAGATAATGAACAAATAATTTTATCTTAGCATGCCTCAAATCAGTGTATCTTTTTGCAGATCCAAACGGCTTTATCTTATTATGTACATTAGCGCATGCGCTAGTTGAAAATTCAGAGAAAGGAAGTTACTATAGTGACAACAAAAAGCCTATAATAACTTTGTTTCATCTTAATTCTTTTGTATTGATACAAAACCACTGAACAGCATGTTTCAATTTCCTTTGAGGCTTTGAAGCTAAAGACAGATCTTTAGATGTGTATCCTTGGCAAAAGCCTACAAAATAAAATATGCTCTCACTCATGTGGGTATGTATGGATTATGGTACAATCCTAGACCTCTAGAGGATATAAATAATGTTTTCAGCTGCTAGGCATGATTGTTTTCAAATATCCTTAAATGCACATATAATAAAAGAGCAGAGTATGTTATGTTTCCAGAAACATCAATATTAAAACACAAAACATAATGTCAACTAACTATAATAGCACATTGAATGCATACTAAAATGAAACTTCAATTCACATGGAAAATATTGTGACAGAGTAAGCAAAGAGGAGATAGTCCCCACCACTGGAGATGTAAAGGCTATGTTATTCAAAAAACATTCGGGTAGTTATGAGGGAGCCTAACTAAGTCAATGTTGAGGGGAGCCTGTGATGTACAATCTCAGGCACTGACACACAAACTGTCCAGCTGTTTCAACCTGCTTGTGCCCTTATTGGTGCCCTTATGTTCAATACTCATTTTTTGAGGGAGAAAATGATCTGTGGGACGGAGTCACCCTTTGGAATGGGCCACAAGTTACGATGGCTAATGGTAGCCTTCACAGCCAGACACATGAGTAAAACTGCTTGATAAAATTTATTTCTATTCTCTGCATTTCAGAAGAGAAGACACTCCTGGGTACCCAGTTTCTCTGGCACTCCCAAATACTTGTGTTATTTTTCCAAGTCCAGTCTCACCCTCCAGCCTTTTGGGGGGGCTGTTAGGGGTCAAACCTGCCCTCACGATATTAAGGCTTATAAATATGGCTACATACTTTCGGTAAAAACAGTAAGTCTATTCCTGAAATGACTTTGATCTGATAAGCAATTTGTTTCCAGTAACTTTCAAACAGGACCACCAACAGTGTAAAGAATCTGCTGTGTTCCCACAACACACTCTACCAGTCTTCCCGTATCAATTTCCCACTTTCAGGTGATCAGGGCTCTGATAGCCTTACTCACCTATCCATCATGGATCATCAGTCATCACTGATAACTTTAGTTTCACCCAGGAAGGTTTTATCAAACCTTCTCAGTTTATTGTCTCACCGCAGAGACAGCCTTCTCGTTTTTTGTCTTACCTTGGAGACGACTATTAAATATTGTTTTGAGGGCAGAAGACATAATCTTGCCCCAGGATACGTTCTACAGTATAATTGGACTGCCCGTCCGCCATAGTTGTGTGCATGCCCTCAGATCCATAATCCACCCTGGGACTCCCATCCAAGCTCTTCTGCATTGATGCTCTGGTCGCTCAACGTACTCTCTCCTGGATGCCCTTTTGTGAATGGTAACTATTACCCAATCCCTCAAACTCTATTTAATTTTCACTCCTGCTTTCTAGTTAGCTCTGTATGTGTGTTGTGTGTTTTTGCATGCTATTGATGGTTACTATATTCAATTTAAAAAACCCTTTTGATTGAACATCTGCCCAGTTATTTAAAAAGTTCTCTGGCAGAGACAATCCTTCTATAATAGGTGGAGCACTTGCAATTGCTGTCTCTCTTTGCATGGTATTTCCCCCCCAACTCACAAGGAGACCTCCTCATTGGGTAACAGGGCTGCCATATGATGTCTGCTCTTCAGTTTTCTTAAAGATCAATTCCTTTCCTTAAAGATCATACTCAACGCAAGTTTGGGAAACTCTGGATTAGAAGGTACAGCTTACCACATCTGGTGTCATTTCCTCCCGATTTCCCCATGTGCTCACCATCTTCCCTGCCCCCCTCATCACCAGCAGGATTTTGTTTTTTAAAATCAGTTGTGAAATATCAATATAATGTCCTAACACTACAGTGATATATCAACTACCATTTTTTAAAAAAATAGCAAAAAGCCAGAGGATGAGGGGGGCAGGCCTGTGGAGAGCTTGTAGAAAATTCCTAGGCAGAGGCTGCATTGCTGCTTTGAATGTCTTTGCAGTTGCAGTAGCAATGAGAGAAGAAAAGGGAATTGCCCCCATGTAGGAGCAACCTGAAATATGTCAGTCCCTGGCAGTTCGGTCCCTCAAGCCCTCCACAGTGAACACGCAGCTGTTCCAGTTGAAGTAGCTTTATTGAGATCCATACAGTACAGGTGTTCACCTGAAGGTGGCAATTGGCAGAAGTGACCATTCAAACAAAGGTATAACTAATTATAGGGAAACTTCCCGCACTTTGGGGTCCATTGACATTTTGGCATGAAACCCCCAAAGAGGTTGTGTGGGAACAGATTAGTTTAGACTACATGAAAAGCAAATCAAAATATCCCAGTCTCTGGGGAAAAGATACGATGTGCGCTGCTAGCAGCTCTCCTTCAGGGACACTTGCTGGAAGAAGTGAAAGTGCATTTTTTCAACAGATAACGGAGAGGCCCACCGGCCCTCCTGCAATTAATATTAGCAGTCAAGACACTCTCTGATCATTCACACAGAACACAGCATATAACTCTGGCAAACGGCATTGACCAGTACAAAGTGCAGAATACAATCATGGCAGGTATGCTGGCATACATGACAAAATATGAATAACTAAACCAAACCCATTCAACCAAAGCAGCAACTTGCAGTTGGGTTGACATAAAGGAAGGCAATCATGAGGAAGGTCGCCAAGCCTTCAATAATCAAGCTGGAGTGAAAAAAATCTTCCAAGCCCTCATAAGGTGAACCAGCAAAAGCCATAATCCGCCCCCTCCCCCCAGACAATGGGAGAGCGGCTGGTTGTCTGAAAGAAGTTTTGAAATTAACTTCACAGCTTATACATGTACAACTCACTGAATGGAGTCATCTATCCAATAGGCACAAAATGTGAAGGAGTGTGTAACCTGGAGGAGAAAGGAAAAGGAGATGATGTTGCATGTGCAGAGCCTTAACCTGGAGGATGTGTGAATCTCTCAGAATCATGTGCTAATAAAACCTGTGCCGTCTGTGGCACAGAAGACGAGGATATGCAAACTCTGAGAAACTCCAGCAACTGCAAAGACAAGGGCCGTTTCCAGATGGCTTACCTGCCTCCGGAACGTTGCGCCATCTTGCGGGGAAAACACGAAATATCGTGTTTTCCCCGCAAGATGGCGCAATGTTCCGGAGGCAGGTAAGCCATCCTGAAACGGCCAAGGTCTGGTTAACGGCATTGATTTAACTGATTGCAAAGATATTAAACAGTGTATTAGTAGTGTCCATTCTAAGCCAACAAGACCAAGCGTTCCCAAGCAGGCTGAGAGAAGGACCTGAAATGGCCTGTATACTGTTCGCTTGCCTGAATGGCTCCTGGCAAAAGAGAGAATGGGCCTTATACAGATAGAGTCACTGTACCTGCCTCTTATGCACGATTTGCAAGACTTTAGAAGATGTCAGTCCTATTTCATCTGAGAGTGACTTCTTGCAAAATTCCCAGTCTCAGATGTAAGCCCTTCCTCCTCATCACCTCAAACTCCTCTCTCCTGCAGACATGTGTAATGCTGTAACAACAACAACAATAACAACATTCAATTTATATACTGCCCTTCAGGACAACTTAACATCCACTCAGAGTAGTTTACAAAGCGTGTTATTATTATCCCCACAACAAACCCCTTGTGAGGTGGGTGGGGCAGAAAGAGCTCCGAGAGAACTATGACTGACCCAAGGTCACCCAGCTGGCTTCAAGCAGAGGAGTAGGGAAACAAACCCAGTTCTCCAGATTAGAGTCTTGGCACTCTTAACCACTACACTAAACTGGCTGTCCAGTGAAAGACATCCCAACCCATGAGTAGACATGGGTACGAACACGGGAAAAAAACTAACATGCTGTTTGTAGTTTGTTGCTGTCGACGAACACAAACAGATGAACAGTAATGAATATATCTCATTAACTAACATGTCCGTTGTTTGTGGGGGACAGAACGGCCCCCGTTGGACTTAGAGAGCCCATATTCACAGGGAGTGATCAGCAGGCTCTCCTCCTGCCATCAGCCAAGTTTGGTCAAGATTGCTATACGGGTCTTGGACTTATACATTCCCAAATCCAATGCTCCTAGGAAACTCCCATTCAATACAATTGGAGCCACCCCGTGTACAAGCAGTGGACTCAAAGGTGGGCTGCCTCCCCTCTAGGGGGTGGGTGGTGTTGCTGCTCGCCAGTTGTACCCCCATGTGCCCACCCACCACGCCTCCCAGAGGCTACTTTCCACCTCAGTATAGAGCTGGGTGATGTTTGTGGCCGCCAGCAGTGGTGGGCTGGAGCAGGTGGTGGTGGGCCACCTCCCCTCTAGGGGGCGGGATGTGTGGCCACTCGCCAGTGGCACCTCACATGTGCCCACCCGCCAGGCCTCAGGAAACTTGATATTTCCGGCGTAGGCCGGAAGGAGGGTGATGTTTGCAGCCTCTCTGGATGGCACCAATACAACTTTTCCCCATGACTTGTCCTGCCCATCACATCCTCTCTCTGACAAGTTCCCGGACAGTCCCTCTTTCATCCTCACCCTCTGAATATGGATCCAGAATGACCCTTCCCAACGACCTCTCCTGTCCTGCCCATCCCATCCTTTTCGCGACTTTCTGCCTTTATACCAAGGCGGAAAGTAGTGTCTAGGAGGCCTGGCAGGCGGGCACATGAGGGGTGCTGCCAGCGAGTGGCCACACACCCCACCCCCTAGAGGGGAGGTGGCACGCCACTGCCTTCCCGAGCCCGCCAGGCCCAGCGGCCGCCGACATCACCCTCCATCAGGCCTACGCCAGAAATATCAAGTTCTCTGAGGCCTGGCGGGCAGGCACATGAGGGGTGCTGCCAGCAAGCAGCCACACTCCCCTGCCCCCTACAGGGGAGGTGGCACGCCACCGCCTCACCGAGCCCACCAGGCTCAGCAGCCGCCGACATCACCCTCCTTCCAGCGTACACTGGAAACATCAAGTCGTCTGAGGCCTGGTGGGTGGGCACATGGGGGGTGTTGCTGGCAAGTGGCCACATCCCCCACCCCCTAGAGGGGAAGCGGCATGTCACTGCCTCCCCAAACCCGCCAGGCCCACCAGCTGCAAACATCACCCTCCTTCCGGCCTACGCCCGAAATATCAAAGGCTCGGGTGGCGCAGCTTCAGGTGCCTAGTTGGGACCGTTGATGACAGGTGCTTCGTGTCATTGCCCCTGAGACCAGGCCATCACACACACGGCACCGCACCACACGGGGTCATTTAGAAGGGCCGAAAGTGCCTCCATACAGTGAGTTTGAACCATGGCCCACTAACTGTTCCAGGGCAAGGAGGACGAAGGTTTACTGGCTGTACTACGGAGCTGGCAATGGAAGATGGAGTAAGGGGTGGACTGCAGGCAGGGACAGCACTGGGAATTTGAGATAGGGACGGGTTGGATGTTTCGTTGAACCCCAACCATTTCTCCACAGATCCCTCAGCCTCCTCCTCCTCAAACAGTTTAAAGAGTTTCTCTTCCCCTGGCGGCAAGAGCTCTGCAGCCTCCTCCACAGCCCCAACAGGTGATTTTGGGGGAGCGGGAGTCTCTGCTGTCCCAGGGCCCTGCCCAGTACTGCTTCCCGTGGGGGAACTGGGACAATCTTTGCACTTCCCCCCACGACCACCCTTGACCTCTGCCCAAAGCCTCATTGTGCCAGCAAACAAGAATTAAGGAGGAAAGAAAAGGAGAGAACACAGTGAGCCCTCAGATGAGGTGCCCACTGAGGTTGGGCCCAGGGCTTGGCAGCAGCCCTGGAACCAGAGGGAAGGGGTTAGAGCCTTAGCCCAGCAGTCCCAGAAACCTGACATGATCATGCACTAATAATCTGTGTGAGCCCTCAACCGATGTGCCCACTGAGGTTCGACCCAGGGCCTGGCAGCAGCCCTGGAACCAGAGGGAGGGGGTAGAGCTGTAGCCCAGCATTCCCAGATACCTGAGCAGATCAGGCACTAATAGTATGAGCCATCAGCTGCAGTGCCCACTGAGCTTGGCCCCAGGGCCTGGCAGCAGTCCTGGAACCAGAGGGAGGGGCTAGAGCCCTAGCCCAGCACTCCCAGAAACCTGACCAGATCAAGCACTGCTAATAATAATAGTCAGTGTGAGCTCTCAGCCGAGGTGCCCACTGAGCTTGGCTCGAGGGCCTGGCAGCAGCCCTGGAAGCAGATGGGCTAGATCCCTATCCCACCACACACAGAAAAAATCCCAGCTCCAATGCACTCTCCCTGTCTCTCTCCCAAAAGGCTAGCAACAGCTCTGTCCCACTCCACTGCCTGCTGAAACTGAAAAGCTAGAGCTTTGAGCACGCTTCCCAGAAGTCTCATAGAGAAAAGCAGGAGGTCTGTGATTGGCAGTCAGAACTGCCTAACAGAGTTTGCAGGGATGAGATTGGAGTGCCCATGGCTACAGAACACCACCCCTCCTCCTCCCTCCCCCCTGGTCTCTGGTCCCATGTAACCAATTGTAACCAATTTGGAGCTCCACACTTGGAAGGAAGACCTGCCTATCAAGCTAAATTGGGCTTAGATTGGGGTTTCCAGGGTGACAGAAGGAGTGCAGACAGAGTTCAGGCAGTCCCTGCCTCCGTTGCCAAGGGAATTGATTGAAGGTGCCTGACTGTCTGACTTCATGAAGAGCGGACAAACACAACAAACTAGGCTTGCAATGACCACTTGTTCGTCTGGAATGTGGTCTCACGAACATCTTGTTTTTGAACCCCCAAACGGGCTGTTCGTGGCTTTTTTGCGTTCGTAATGCTGTTCGTGCCCATGTCTACCCATGAAAAGTATTTTAGCTGTCTTGGATAATATAACTGACAGGGGTTCTGTATGTCAGTGAAATCAACTAAAGTAGCAGACCTTGGAGGGTCAGGCAACCAGCTGCATTGTCCCACCTCTAGAATAATTAACTCTAGACCTTTGTCAAGGAAATGGGCTTTTTAATTGTATTTTCAGCACAAGAGCTTTTTTCTAGATTAGTACAATTTCTGTTGGTTTCTTTTTAAGCAGTGGTGGCTGGTGCTCCCACTCTGCAAACACAAAACAAACTTGCTAGTGCTCCAAGTTCCGTCCATCTGCCCTGCCCAGTTCTACCACCCTCCTGAGCTCAGGATGGATTTCTCAGGAATACAGCCGCTTGTACCATGCTTTAGTGATATGGTAGGGTAAGCGGGGGGGCCTCCTTCTGCTGCTATGACTTTGAGAATGGTAGAGTACTTAAAAGGGATAATGGGTACCTTAAGGAAATTATTATTTCTTTAAGGGAAAAGATCACTGTAGGCAGCTGAAGTCTGAGCTTAAAAATCAGTAGTGCTATTAATTATGTGCCTTTCTGACACTAACAAATGATACCATTAAACTGCACATTCTCTTGGGCTTGATGACAGAGTTATAGAAGTGTATTAGTTGTGTTATCACTGATTTTGCAAAGAGGTTTTGCAAACATCTGGCATATAGCAGCCGGAAGATTGGGGGTGGGGAAAACATTGCCTGCATCACTATGCCATTTCCAGAGAAAATCCAGATGTGATGTAGGGTAGATCTAGGAATCACCAGAAACTCTTTGGTAATATCTGAAGTGATATAATGATGTAGCCAACAGCACTGGAGTTTTAAAAATTTGTATCCCACCATGGCTCAGAGCAACAGTGGGCAAAGCAGGCTGCCAGGAGGGCACCTCCTACCCTAGCAGGAGGCCAGGCAGCCACTAATCGGGCAATATGGCAGCACCTTCTAGTGAAAGAGCCTGGCTTTAGCCCCAGGGACTTAATAAAAGATGGTAGATCCAGAATAGCAGATTCCCGAAACAGGAGCACTATTCCCATTAGTCGCCTAAAGCCATGAGAAAAAGTGGGATATAAAGGTTTTAATAAATAATAAAAAAATACCCAGGAAGAGGCTACTGATGTGCATCACCTCCTTCTGAGAAATGTTGTACATCTTACTGAAACTCCTTTCAATTTCCTCAAAATTATTTGATGATAATAACAAAAAAAGTTCAGTTGTATACCGCTCTTCTGGAGAGATCACTTCTCACCTAGAGAATAATAATAACATAATAATAACATTTGATTTATATACCGCCCTTCAGGACAACTTAATGCCTACGCAGAGCGGTTTACAAAGTATGTTATTATTATCCCCACAACAAAAACCCTGTGAGGTGGGTAGGGCTGAGAGAGCTCCAGAGAGCTGTGACTGACCCAAGGTCACCCAGCTGGCTTCAAATGGAGGAGTGGGGAATCAAACCTGGCTCTTCAGATTAGAGTCCCGTGCTCATAAACACTACACCAAACACCAATCAGTGAACAGAGTCAGTGTTATTATTAGCCCCACAATGCAGCTGAGGAGGGGCTGAGAGGAGCAGCTTACCCAAGGCCACCTGTTGAGTTCATTGCAGGAGTGAAATTCAAACCAGCGAATAGGTCTTCTCAAGAAGTATTCCTGATTCTAATCCTATTGCTCTAAAAGCAAAATTTTGATGCACACAATTATTTTCAAGATGTTTTCTACTGTCACAACATTGTTCTTTCTAGTTAAGTATTTTGTACTTAAACTCTTGCCCTCCAAGTTCTTCAGACCTGTTACCATTTTGTTGATGATGGATAAATATGCTTTTAGAATATCACCGGCTTCTCTGTTTGGAGTGAGAAACAAGATCCCCAAGATACATTCTAGGAAGAGGGTGGAGACTTTTGAGGCGAAGGGTGAGCTGGGAAAACAGCAGAGCCATCAGGCCAAATTTTACCATTTGGGTCAGTCTATCAATGTCCCTGATAAATTACTCCTAACCCAGCCAAGCTGCAAATGGATGCTTTTTGGTGCAGCATGCAAAACTCCTTTTATTTATACTTCTGAAGTGATTGGTCAGGATTCAGGAGTCATCTTGGAGGGAAAATTTGAATCTGTACTCCAAATTCTGATTGGCCCAGGAAGGGAACTCCCATACTAGAGGGCAGCCTGGGATGTAGCTCTAGTGATGGGTCTTCCGTGTCAGGAAGCGGGCACCTACAACTCCGTGTCAGAGGACAGACAGGAGGTGTCACATTGGGCCTCCAACAACCCATTCCGGGACCCACTCCCTAGGTGCAGGGACGTGTACGCTTTTCTAAGTAAAGATTAACCAGCATCTGCCTTTTACGTTCTTTTTTTACAAGTCTTTTGCCTTAATTCTATCTGCTTGTAGATTCCTCCCAATTGATTGTGCTTTCTGGAATATATGTCAAAGAGCTGTGGTTCTAGAAAGCTGATGCTACAATAAAGTTGGTTAGTCTTAAAGGTGCTACTGGACTCTTGACTATTTTGCAACTACAGATTAACACAGCAAACTCCTCTGGAATACATGTGTAATTAATAAAGCTTGTACACCTTTAATTTCTGGTTGTCTTGGGATATGGACCTCGTGGGAAAATGTCGCTCACAAGTCTAAGTGTGCTTGTTCTGACATGGAGAAAGGAAGGGAGGAGGGGGTGAGGCCAAAAGCTTTTTGCTCCCAGGCATGCAAGCATTTCAGCAGGCAGCCAGAAGGGGAAAAGGGGGGTTCATATTAAGTAGTAAACCCTGGGGGTCCCCAACTTCCTCTGATGCTGGCACGGTTACCCAACAGGATCCTGAGGGAAAGTTTTATTCTAAATCAAACACTTTAACTTTTTTAAAAATGAGAAACTAAAGCAATGACCCAGACCAGAAGGGACAGTTGGAGGTTCACCAAGCTAAGGCGGGTGTTGGCAGGGGTCTGTGGCATTTTAAAGTGAAGATGCCGGGGTGCTCTTTTACAGAGGTGGCATATTCTTCCCAGGCAATTTGTATTCCTGTGCCTTCCATAGCCCTCTCTCCTGTCCATTTACCGTGAGTGTGCCCTAAGAGAGGGTAGTTTATGCTGGCAGAGTTCAGGGAATAATCCAATCCAGGTCTTGGAATTTGCTTTCAGTGTATTTACTGTAATCGGATTTTTGCAAAAGACAATAACTGCGTGCAGACCAATAATGCCACTGAGAGGCCTTCAGAGTACAAGCACTAACACGTACTGATACTCAGCGCAGAGAGAAAACCACAAGAGGTCACTTAACCTGGGCCGATTCCAGACGGCCCCCCGCCTCGCGAAACGTCGCGTGTCGTTGTGCAGAAAACGCGAAATATCGTGTTTTCTCGCGCAAGTTTTGCACGACGTCGTGCAAAACTCGCGCGAGAAAACGCGATATTTCGCGTTTTCTGCGCGACGACGCGCGACGTTTCGCGAGGTGGGGGGCCGTCTGGAATCGGCCCTGCAAGAG
This sequence comes from Eublepharis macularius, assembly GCF_028583425.1. Taxonomy (NCBI): domain Eukaryota; kingdom Metazoa; phylum Chordata; class Lepidosauria; order Squamata; family Eublepharidae; genus Eublepharis; species Eublepharis macularius. The sequence continues at coordinate 4,845,909 of NC_072793.1, forward strand.
AAAACATTCAATAAACCCTAAATGCTAGAGAATGCTCCACAGCTCCCCCTAAGGTACAAATGGACGAAACTACTTTTTCGGGCAATATTTACAGTAACTAGACTCTTAGCAGACTGTCGCTTCTCCAGCAGCTTAAAGGCCCTGGGTTCCATCCAGCTGCAACGTTACTGCTATAGCTTGTAATCCCTTCTCAGAGTGGAAGAAGCAAAGCAATGAGCCATCCATGCTGGGTTGCTGAACTCAAGCCATGTGAGAGCCCACCTGTCAGAAGGAGCAACCACTGTAGATTCACTTCTCCTGTTTGCTTAAATTTGCAGCTCTGAGCCAAGAAAGTATATCACGGCCAGGCCTAGGGAACTGCATAAAAGCCAGTGGTGAAATTTATCAAATGTCAACCATTTAACATGTCTAATTTTGAGGTCCCCTGTGAGCTAGTTGCGCAGGCCCGTTAGGCTCATTCTAGCATTGTTCAAAATGCTTTGATCTTCTCATCCCCTGTTTATTCCTTTGAGGATCGATAATTTCAAGAAGAGTCTTTACCTAGAAGAAACAGACATATATGGTTTTTGATTACATCACTGAAAGACCGTTCTATTGTACTTACCTGCTACTAACCTGTTGGATTTATCCTCACCGGTTGGACTGTGTAATATTGAATTGAAATTATTAAATTCATTGTATTAGGAAGGACTTTGGAGTTATTTCATATTAACATTATTATATTGTATTTATTATATATAATATTTATTGTTGTTCCAGCACTTTTAGCACATTGCACTTTCTAAATACTATACATTGATATAAAAATTATTCAGCATTGTTAATTCCTTTGATACTTCTGGAAGGGTTTTCCCTTTTCTTTTGTGTATCTTGATCCCAGAGTTAGCCCTTTCCTTTTTTTGGCAAATGGCACTCCCAGCTCCTCTCTGATTGGCCCTGCTAATCCTCCCGTTCAGCAGCCTTGACCACAGGCATTCATTGATAACATACAAAATGCGTGAGAGCTCAGTCCTAGACAACTTTATTCAAAAGTAAGCACCATTGTGTTCAATGGGACTTACCAGCAGTAAATGTACAGATTGCCAACTTTTAGCAATAGTTCTGAAATGCAGTTTATGGCTCCTGTTTAATAACAGTCCCTCAATACAGCTTGTGGCTATGTTTCTCAATTAAAAAAAAATCCACAAACTTTTCATATCAGTATCATGAGATACTACCCATTGTCATCAGAGGCAATTCCAACTAACACGATGAAAGAAAACCTTCTGATAAAACACTAAAAAATGGTGCCATAGAGTAACACTACAAATAATCTTTTTTAAAAAGAAATAAAAAACCCAAGGCAATTTAATTCATCTGAGTAAATAATATAGTGGCTTAGAGTAAAGCCAGAAAGAACAGGATGGCTGAAATTAATGAACTGTAGAAGGCACCGGTGAACTGAGGTAGAAAGTAATTGATGAGACATTTTATAGGTGAGATTGTGTGAAAATAGCCTTCTGTGAACACAAAAGTTTGCATTGTTTGTTTAAGCAGTAAAATGGCTCTGAGTAGTTAGAGAGGTATGGAATAAATTAGCATACAATAAATGTGGCAGCGTGAAAACATTGTTTTTAGTGGGAGTTTGACCTACAGTCTCAACGGAGAGGTGCAATCTTGAGAGCAAAAATCATGAAATAAATTGCCGGTGCTGTAAATTATCTTTCTGCTTTGAAAAGCAGCAAGTTAGGACAGGGAAACAACCCTTGATACTGATCAAAGCAATGTAGGGATCAAATTCAGAACAAGGCCATATCCCAACATTAGTGCTCAAAGGAAAAAAGTTGGGGAAAACAAGGGTGTCTGTCTCCCCGCCACCACCCACCCTCCTCCATTATAGGGCTACCAGCACCGGGGGGAGCAGTTTCAACAGTCGCGTCACGCAGAGATGGAAAGGACAGCTTCTCCTCTGGGCCCCTCTGAAATTTATATTGGAAGCTCGATGATTGCTGCCTTGTCTAATATGGTCTTTTGTCTTTCATTTATGAGTCTTTGATCATCTCTAATAGGACTCAAGTGTATCATGTGGTCTGTGGGTGCCTTGCCAATCTGTAGCTGAACAGGCACATTAACCCAAGTCTTCCAGGATCAATTTTGAACTCCAAATTACATCTTGGCATGCCTAAGCAGAAGGCTGCTGCCTTGACTCAGTCTCCCTGCCTTGAATCTGCCTGGAGCATAAAACCATCAAGAACTTCTCTATTTATATCGCCAAAAAGGCATCTCCCTAGGCAATGAAGGCTTGCCTCTTGGAGATTCAAAGCTCTCTCCAGTGCCCACAATCACCTGAATCAGTCAGCCCAACATGATCAAAGTGGTTTCCTAGAGTGGTATGACATCACTTCTGGGTTTTCTTGGAAGTGACATCATGCCATCACTGCCAGCTGCCCTCTGAGTCTCTTAGCGTCTCTCAGCCCCCTGAGGGGGGGGCAGGGGATCCTTTGTCCTTGGTAATTGTTTCCTGCCACTGCTGTGAGCGCCCGCAGAAGAAGAAAAAATTAAAAATGGCTTTTGGGCCAACAACCTGTCACTTCCAAGGAAAATCCAGAAATGACATCAATCTCCACTAAGAACTGCAGAAAACTCTATGGCTTTACTATAGTTTCCTGCGATTCCAAGAGAAGTGTGATATCACTTCTGAGTTTCTTCAGAAGTCACGTCATGCCATCACCACCGGCCACCCTCCAAAGTCCTTGCCCCCCCCCACCTCCCACTGGGCGCTCTAGGACCATGAATGCTGATGTTAGAATAGACAATTGTTAGACTTTAAACTTCCACAACACTCCTGCTGGTTTTTGCTGTAACAGACAAACACAGCTAGGGCTCTGGAATTAATTCAGGAAGTAATTGTTTTCTGCAGTTGTGAATAGCTGTATCAAGATTCCATAGTGGAAAAATTGTATTTAAATTGTCTGTTAGAGTCTAGAAATGTGGACCATCTTTCTGTGTCACCAGGGATGAACACTCTGCCGTCTCTCATTACCATGAGAAGTGGGGAAGAGAACTGTACTCCTAGCAGATTTTTTTACAGGGCAGGGCAGTGTTTTGTCCATTACAAAACTATGTGATATAATGACATTAGCCAATGGTCTCTGCCCATATCCACATCCCTCCAGATTCTTGCCAGATGCCAATGATTGGTTGGCAACCATAGGTGCATGGATTGGGGCTATGACATGTGAGAAACGGCTTCAGCCTTTCCCCCTTGAGCCATTTTCCCACCTGAAAGGACCCAGGGGTTTAGCTATTTACCAGCTGGGAAAAATTAGATGTGCTGATCGCTACAAGTATGTTTCACCCAACAAGGCAAGGTTATTTCATGTTGTGAAAATGGTGCTGGAGAGAAGGCTGAAGCCCCTTCTGATGTGCCACAGTCCTGGCCCAAATTGAGCCTGCACATTCCTAGGAATTAAGTTCTCAGTCTGGACCACACATAGCACATCTAAGTCCACAGGGCTTACACGTGTCTTGAATTTGTAAAACATGAATTGTACAGGGTGGGCAGAGAGAGGAATTAGCCACCCCAGAGCTGCAAGCTGAATTATACATTGGCACCCGCAGAATAATCTGCAGAAAGGCAAGGCTGGCACTAGTACAGTACAACAGAGATGACTGGCAGAGGCTGGCACTTGGAATCCCTGGGAGGAAAGGGATACAATTGTACATATGAACATTAAACGTTAGGAATAAGTGGATTTCTCCCGTTCTGTTCCTTTATTGCTCTTACTCTGTGCAAACCATTCCTCCTTAAATCTGGACTAGCTAGGATAATTTCTGAAATTAAATCTGGTTGCCCATTCATCTGCATCTCTTTCCCACCTGTGGTACCAATGCATATATACATAACACAATGACAGAAAAGACTACAAAATCAATCTTGATCATGACTTGTAGGATTGTGTCAAGGGTCTTCTCTTGCTCTTCATGAGTTTTACTGATGCACATTAATGTAGAACCAGTCACTTGGCTAGAAATAGTAAAGAGTCCTGTAGCACTTTTAAGACAAAGGATACCTGCAGCTTCAATAAGCCTGTGAAAGCAAAACAGTTACGGCATTGGCAACATGACATCAAGTTACAGCAGGAAACATTGGTTCAGAACAACAGATCAGCATCAAGCAATGGCATGGATGGGGCACAGACATGACATTCTGCCTCCCCAAATATGGCCCCTCATCTCATAGGCCAGGTTTATCAGGATAACATTTGTGGAATTTTGAAATAAGTCTAGGAGCATTCATATGGGATTGGTCCACCCATTCTTTGTAAGATTCATCAAAGTCTTTCCACCTGACTAGATAGAAAAGTGTGTTGTGCTTTACTTTAGAATCCAGGATTTCCTCTACTTCATAATGAATATATCCACCTACCAGCATTGGGTGTGGAGGGCCCTGTTCCGGATGCCACTGGTCAGGTGGGGGAGCCTTTTTCAGAAGGCTGAAGTGAAATATTTATTTATTATTATTTATTTATTTATTTATTTTATTCAATTTATACCCTGCCCTCCCCACAAATGGGCTCAGGGTGGCTAACAACATTAAAAAATACATTAAAATCACAAAAACATAAAATCAACAATTTTTAAAAAATCATTAAAATAGTCCAGGAGCAGGCTATTTAGACAAATATTGGGAGTCCGTATACAGGCATAGCAGATGGCCGAGCGCAGCCCCAGAAGAAGTGGTGGTCTTAGATGGAAGAAGGAGGACACCCGCTGGCACTCAGCCAAAGGCCCGGTGGAACATCTCCATTTTACAGGCCCTGCGAAACTGTAACAGGTCCCACAGGGCCCAGATATCCAGTGGGAGAGCGTTCCACCAGGCCGGGGCCAGGGCAGAAAAAACCCTGGCCCCTGGCTGAGGCCAGACAGATGTCCTTTGGGTCAGGAACCACCAGGAGTTCCTTGTCTGCAGAGCACAACACCCTGCAGGGTGAGCTTCTACATCAAGCAACTGCATGGATGGGGCACAGACATGACATTAACCAACTTTACTGTAGCATAAGTACAGTACAGCACTGAGAGCTTCTACATCAAGCAACTGCATGGATGGGGTACAAACATGACACTAACCAACTTTACTGTAGCATAAGCTTTCGAGAACCACAGTTCTTTTTGTCAGATGCATAAAGGGTAAGAAGAAACTGGCAGATGCATATAGGTGGGGAAGGGAGGGGGGATACTCATATCTACATGCCTCCAGCTACCACCCTAAACATACCACTCAGTCGATTGTCTACAGCCAAGCCTTACATTACAATCGTACCTGCTCCAATGGTCTTGATCGGGACTCTCACTTAAGAGATTTACAAAAAGCATTTTTGGGGCTACAGGAAAGAAATCGACAGGGACATGCTAGTCCCCAGACACAGCCTGCTCCAGGACAAACCTAAAGAAACTAACAACAGAACACCACTGGTTGTCACCTATAGTTCCCAGCTCAAATCCATCCAACTTATCATCAGTGATCTACAGCTCATCCTGGAAAATGATGCCTCTCTCTCACAAGCCCTGGGTGGAAGACCTCTCCTTGCCCCCCAACCTTAAACGACTTCTCAGTCAAATTTACATATGAATTCCTATTCAGCAGCTTCCCATTGGATTTTGTTTTTGAAAAGTTTCTTTTTTTTTCAAAATTTTTTATTGGATTAGATTATAATATTATTCAAAGTACTTCCGGTTTGGGATTCATGGAGGTCTAACGCAGCTCTTAAAGCTGAGCTGTCCGGACTGCTGTTTTGAGGGCTGGAGGGGCCGAAATCGCCCGCAGTCAACTGCTCTCAGGCAGAGAGCAGGCTTAGTACACTCAAGAACCTCAGGGCGCGTTGATCTCGGGCGAGGGGGGGTCCTGCGCAATGGACTCTCTCCCGTCCCTTGAGGTCCAACCCGAAGACAGGTTTTGCCAAGATCTCTGCAGTAGCTCCGGAGCCAATTCGGTTGGCATAAGACCTACATGCCCAAGCTTCAAACAGGAGCAAAGGGAACTGATGTGAATGGAAGATTGGAACAGTGATTACAACCCGAGAAATCGACTAAGAAGGTAAAGATCAATATCTCTTGAAACGGGACAGATTAACTTAACAAACGAAGTATTAAAGTCAATTTTAAAACTGCGACAGATTGAGTATAAGGAGGGGAAATCCCGGCAAGAAAAATTTTTAAAGAAGGACTAAGCATAACGAAGTTATTAAATAAATTTGATTATTGTTTTACATACCTGTTTTACATACCTGACAAAGAGATAGTGGACTGTGAGAAAGTTTTAACATCACGAGAACTGTTGTGTGTGGCTGATGAACAGGAAGTACGTCACAACGATAGAGAAGCTGGAGAGAAGCGGCCGTCTCCACGTTACAGGAAGTAGAAGAACGCCATTTTGGAAAGGGGAAGGGTCGCGGCTTCAGCGGAACAGGAAGTAGGCCATCTTGGATTACAAATAAAGGGGGAATAATCATAGAGGAACCATAGAGAAAAGACGCCCGACATTTTGGACTCTGTAATCGGTCTTTTTCAAGAAACAAAGTGATTTTGGGACTTTTAAAAGCAAAAGTATAGAAAGTAAAACACCACGGAGTTGAGGAAAAGGGCGGACACGTGGGAGTGAGGCAAAGCTAGCCCCACGATGTCGAAAAAGAAGTGGCAGGCGGCAATTGAAAGTTTAGATAAAAAAGTTTCAGATGGAATTAAGGAGCTTAAAGACATGATACCAGAGATGGCGAAAGAGTTTAAATAGACACTTAGAAAAGAATTGGCGGAAGTGACAAAAGGTATGGAAAAGATACAAAATGACTTGCAAGCCACGCAGCAAAGAGTTAATGTAGTAGAAAACGCGGTGGAAACTCTAGCAGACACGGAACGAACTGAGATGAGGGCGATGAGAGGTAGAATGGCAGTTGCGGAAAGTAAACACATGGAGAAGCAGTTAAGGTTTCGTGGCTTGCCGGAAACTGAAGGAAAGACTGCCCAAGAACAGATTATAGAAGTGTTGGCTGAATACCTGGGGAAAGAGGAGGGGGAAGTTGCGGCTATCCTAGATGTGGTTTACAGAATAAACTCAAGATTTGCTACCCAGAGGAAATTGCCAAGAGATGTAATTGTGCAGTTTACGACCAGAAACACAAGAGAATTGATTGTGAGTAAACAGTTTCAGGATCCATTATAAGTCGACGGCAAGACTGTTATCATTATGAAGGAATTGCCCAGATCAGTGCTGCTAGACCGGAAAAAATATAAAAATCTAGTCCAGATTCTGAAGGATATGAAAATAAGATACAGATGGGAAATGCCTGAGGGAGTGTCCTTTGAATTTGGTGGTGTCAAAAAGCGCATCAGATCTGAACTGGAGATGGAAAAGTTTATTAGGGACAATGAAAAGGACTTACCAACAGCAAGATCATGAATATGGAGTGTAAAATTTTATCGTGGAATGTAAATGGACTTAATTCGCCTAGTAAGAGAAAAAATATTTTCCATTGGCTATTAAAACAAAAATGTGACATTGTTTGTTTGCAAGAAACTCATATTAAAAACCAGGACGTAAAATATTTAAAATTTGCAAAATTGGGGAGTGAATTCGTGGCTGCTTCAAAAAAGAAGAAAAAAGGGGTGGTGTTGTATATAAAAGAGGAATTGCAGCCAAAATTAGTGATGTGTGATGTTGAAGCTAGATATCTAGCAGTGGAAATTATATGGAATTTAAAGAAACTGTTGGTGATTGGAATATATGCACCTAATGGAGCAAAAGAAAGTTTTTTTGATGACTTGAGTAAACAACTAGATGGACTATTTTATGACCAGATGATCTTAGCTGGAGACTTCAATGGCGTTACTAACTTGGATGAAGACAAGAAATCTGCTACTGCACAAAAGAAAAGAGGACTATTACCAAAGTCTTTTTTTGCAATAAAAGAACAAGAAACTTTGGAAGATGTATGGAGGAGACAGAATCCTAAAAGTAGACAATTTACATTTTATTCTGCAAGACACTCCACTTTGTAACAAATTGATATGATCTGGGCCTCCAAAGACCTAGTGCTTTGGACTAAGGACGTGGAAATAATGCCTATGGTAGGCTCAGATCATAATCCAATCATGTGGAGGTTTGGGAAAAGAACAAAAAGAAGAGGTTGGAGAATAAACGAAGATATATTGCAAGAAGAGGCAAATATTGAATTGTTGCGAAGAGAGACTAAGTATTTTATACAATACAACATGAACAACGAAGTACCAACAAATAAGGTATGGGACACTTATAAGGCAGTGACTAGAGGCATACTAATGGACTTAAATGCTAGAGTTAGGAAGAAAAGAGAGGAGAAGAGATTGGAGATTATGGAAAAAATAAAAGCCAAAGAGACTCAATTAAAGAAGAGACCAGGGAAAAAGAAGTTATACCAGGATATTAAAATCCTTCAAGAACAGTTGACGGCAATGAATAGTAAAGAAATGGAATGGAATCTTAAGAGAATGAACCAAAAGTCGTTTGAGGGTGCAAATAAACCTGGGAAATATCTGGCATGGCAATTAAAAAAAAGAAAGGAGAAAAGAACCATAAACAAAATTTGCGAGGAGAACAAAATACATTTGGAACAGACAGCCATTAGTAGAGCCTTTTTTAAATTTTACGCAAAGTTGTACCAAAAAAAAGAAGTTAATAAAGATTTAATAATGAGTTATTTGGGAAAGATGAAGCTCCCTGCAATTTCTGAAGGATGGAGAGATAAATTGAATAGAGAAGTGACGGAAGAAGAAATAAAAGAGGCAATACGGTCGACCAAATTAGGAAAGGCGCCAGGTCCGGATGGACTCACAGCTAAATTTTATAAAGTACTGGCAAAAGAGCTGGCGCCCTTTCTGAAAGAGGTGATCAATGGAGTCATGCAAGATCAAAGGACTCCAGCTACTTGGAGCGAAGCTAATATATCACTGATTCCTAAAGAGGGACAAGACCTGACTAGTGTCAAAAACTATAGACCAATTTCGTTGCTGAATAATGACTACAAAATCTTTGCGAAGATTTTGGCTGAGAGAATAAAGGGATGTCTGAATTCATTGCAGAGGAGCAAGCTGGATTTCTGCCAAACAGACAAATTAAGGACAACTTAAGGACAGTTATAAATGCTATTGAATATTATGACAAACGTTGTGATAGAGAAGTTGGTTTCTTCTTCGTGGATGCTGAGAAAGCATTTGATAATTTGAACTGGGACTTTATGTTTGCCACAATGGAGAAGCTGCAAATGGGAGAAAAGTTCATTCGTGCAGTGAAAGAAATTTATAGAGACCAGAGTGCAGCAATTGTGGTGAATGAAGATGTGACTAAGAAATTGACAATAGGTAAAGGTACTAGACAGGGTTGCCCACTCTCTCCATTGTTGTTCATTTTAGTTTTGGAAATATTGATGACTCAAATTCGAGAGGATGATGCAATCCGAGGAATAAAAATAAGAGAGTTTTCTTACAAGATCAGAGCATTTGCGGACGATATAATGTTAATTGTGGATGATCCTATTGAGAATATGCCAAAAGTAATGGAGAAAATTAGGGAATTCGGAGACTTGGCTGGATTTTATGTAAATAAAAAGAAGTCAAAGATATTATGTAAGAACATGACTAAACAGAAACAGCAGGAACTAGAGGAAATAACAGATTGTGAAGTAACGAATAAGGTAAAATATTTGGGAGTTGAACTGACCGCGAAGAATATAGACCTATTCAAGAATAACTATGAGAAACTGTGGACTCAAATAGAGCAAGATTTGATTAAATGGAATAGGCTGAATTTGTCGTGGTTGGGAAGAATTGCAGCAGTAAAGATGGATGTATTGCCAAGAGTTATGTTCCTGCTACAAACAATTCCAATTATCCGTGACTCTAAACAATTTGAAAAATGGCAAAGGAAAATATCGGACTTTGTGTGGGCAGGCAAGAAGCCTCGAGTGAAAATGAAAGTATTACAGGATGCTAAAGAGAGAGGTGGAATGCAGTTGCCCAATTTGAGACTATATTATGAAGCAATCTGCCTGACTTGGATAAAAGAGTGGATGACGTTGAAGGATTGCAAGCTATTGACTCTGGAGGGATACAAAAAAATATTCGGATGGCATGCATACCTGTGGTATGATAAAGTAAAAGCTGACTCTATGTTCTTACACCATTATATTCGGAGAAGCCTTTTTACTGTCTGGAAGAAGTATAAAAATTACCTGAAGGACGGAATTCCCCTGTGGGTGGTTCCGTTCAAGGTAATAGATCCAAGAACTGTCGAAAATGAACAACAGTGTTTAACATATAAGGAGATAACGTTATTGGAATCCTCTAAATTGAGAATAAAGACGGAAGAGGAGTTGTCCTCAAGTTATGGATGGTTTCAATATAGACAGATAAGAGATCTCTATAATTCGGACTGTATGAAAGGAGGACTAAGAATGGAGAATTCAGAATTAGAAGAGGTAATCTTTCAAGAGGGTAAAAAAGAAATTTCAAAGATCTATAAAGTACTTTTAAAATGGTATACAGAAGATGAGACAGTTAAAGTTCAAATGGTGAAGTGGGCGATAAATTTTCATAAAGAAATAACAATGGAGGCGTGGGAATACCTGTGGAAAACGACTTTGAAGATCACGACATGTACAAATATTAAAGAGAATGTTTATAAAATGATATATCGTTGGTACCTGACACCAAAGAAAATTGCGCTAGGAAATATTAATATGTCAAATAAATGCTGGAAATGTAAAAAGCATGAAGGATCTTTGTATCATATGTGGTGGACTTGCGAGGTAGCTAAGCAATACTGGGGAGGAATAATAGAAGTGATTAACGAAATTTTACAGTTTCAAGTTAATAGAAACCCAGAACTGCTGCTACTGAACTTGGGAATGGAAGATATTCCAGCACAACATAGAACATTGTTATTCTATATGACAACAGCGGCTAGACTTTTATACGCGCAGAAGTGGAAATTGCAAGAAGTACCAACTATTGAAGATTGGATTTACAAATTGCTGTACATGGCTGAGATGGACAAAATGACAAGGAAGCTGAGAGACCTTGATCCAGGACAGTTTAATATGGATTGGGGGAAACTGAAGCAATATTTGGAGAAAAAATGGGATGTGGAAGGGAAACTGTGGCAGTTCGAGAATTACTGAGACTCTATAAAAGAAGAGAGAAGTGGCTTTACCGGGAAAGGGGGATTTAATTATTAAATTCTAAGCTATTATTAGGGTTAAGATGAAAATCTTGTTTTATTATTCACAGTATTAAATAATAATGTATTATTATGAATATATATTATGAATATATATGAGCATGCTAGCCAGGTATTTTTAATATAGTTAAGTTTTTAGTATAACAGATATTTCATATAATTAAAACTGACTGAGAATAAGAAATGCTTAAAGAAATATACAGAATATAAGTTAAATTGATTAACTTATATGGGGGAGAATAAAGAGATTAAGTAAGGGAATAGAAAATGGATAAAATGTTATACTGATAATATAAAGATTAGTAATACATGCTAGCAATGTGTTATTTAGAATATAGGATTTAGTAAAGGAGGGGTTAAAGGTAATTCTGTGTTATAAAAAAATAATAAGCTTAGAAGAGAGTCTAAATGTATGTTTAATAGATTATATGAGGTAATAAGTAAGTAAGTAATAGGATAGACAAAGGGTTGGAAAACTGTTGGAAGTCAAACAAAAGGGGGGAGGAAAGGGAGGGGGTTAGAAGTAGATATTTACAAAGGGGGAATGTTTGTATTGAATGATTATATATTCTAATCCAATAAAAATCTTATAAATAATAATAATAATAATAATAATAATAATAATAATAATAATAATATTCAAAACATACATTACCCCCTTATAGATCTTTTTCTAACCCCCTCCCTTTCCTCCCCCCTTTTTGTTGACTTCCAATAGTTTTCCAACCCTAAGTCTATCTTATTATTTAATTACGTAATATCTCATATATCCTATTATACACACATTTAATACTCTTTTCTCTAAGCTTACTTAATCTCTACTAAAAATACTCTATAATATAAATTTCCCTTTGGATGCCTCAATTAAACCACATATCCTACATAAAATAATACTGGCATAATAATATATATTAGCAATCAAGATATTAAAAAATATAACATTGTATTCATTTTACTTTCCAATCACCTATGTTCTTTGCTTTCCACTATCATCCTAACTCTAATATTAACTTAGACTCTAATACTCTATTACTCATCCATCTTTTACTATTTTTGTTCTAGGCTTCTTTTAAATCTATAAGGTAATTGTTATATTCAAATATCTCTTACATACACTTTACTTAAACTATATATTGTAAATAATATCTATCTATCTTAATCTTATATATCCATAGTGAAACATCCATTATTTAGTACTCTATAGTTTTTGATTTTATCATAACTCCATTAATAGCTTAGATTTTTATAATTAAATTCCCCCCTAGGTAAAGTCACTTCTCTCTTCTTCTGTTACATTTCAATAATTCTCGAACTGCCACAGTTCTCCTTTCACGTCCCATTTTTTTTCTAAATATTGTTTCAATTTCTCCCAGTCTGCATTATACTGTCCTGGATCAAGATCTTTAAGTTTTCTGGTCATTTTATCCATCTCAGCCATGTACAACAATTTATACATCCAATCGTCTATAGTTGGTATTTCTTGTACTTTCCACTTCTGCGCATACAAGAGTCTCGCTGCTGTAATCATGTAAAATAACAATGTTCTATACTGTGTTGGAATACCTTCCATTCCCAAGTTCAGTAGCAACAATTCTGGGTTCTTATTTATTTGGGTTTGCAAAACCTCATTAATTACTTCAATTATATATCCCCAATATTGCTTCGCTACCTCACAAGTCCACCACATATGATATAGTGATCCTTCATGTTTTTTTACATTTCCAGCATTTATTTGACATGTTAATATTTCCTAATGCAATTTTCTTTGGTGTCAAATACCAACGATAAATCATTTTGTAGACATTCTCTTTAATACTTGTACAAGCCGTAGTCTTCAGAGTCGTTTTCCACAAATATTCCCACGCCTCCATTGTTATTTCTTTATTAAAGTTTATAGCCCACTTCACCATCTGTACTTTTACTGTCTCATCTTCTGTAAACCATTTTAAAAGTACTTTATAAATCCTTGAGATTTCCTTTTTACCTTCTTGAAAAATTACCTCTTCTAGTTCTGAGTTCTCCATTCTTATTCCTCCTTTCAAACAAACCGAATTGTAAAGATCTCTGATCTGTCTATATTGAAACCAACTGTAACATGAAGACAACTCCTCCTCTGTTTTAATTCTCAATTTTGAAGATTCTACTCGAGCTATCTCCTTATAGGTTAAGCATTGCTGCTCATTATTGACAGTCCTCGGATCTATTACTTCATATGGAACCACCCAAGAAGGAATTCCGTCCTGTAGGTAATTTTTATACTTCTTCCAAATTGTGAAGAGGCTTCTTCGAATATAATGATGTAGAAACATAGAGTCTGCTTTTACTTTGTCATACCACAAGTACGCATGCCATCCAAATATTTTTTATGTCCCTCCAAAGCCAGCAATTTGCGATTCTTCAGTGTCATCCATTCTTTTATCCATGCCAAACATATTGCTTCATAATATAGTCTTAGATTGGGCAGTTGCAATCCACCTCTCTCTTTAGCATCCTGTAATACTTTCATTTTCACACGAGGTTTCTTGCCTGCCCACACAAAGTCCAATATTTTCCTTTGCCATTTTTCAAATTGTTTGGAGTCTCAGATAATTGGAATTGTTTGTAGCAAGAACATCACTCTTGGCAATACATTCATTTTTACTGCTGCAATTCTTCCCAACCATGACAAATTTAACCTATTCCATTTTATCAAATCTCGCTCTATCTGTGTCCACAATTTCTCATAATTATTCTTGAATAGGTCTATATTTTTCGCAGTCAGTTCAATACCCAGATATTTTACCTTATTTGTTACTTCGCAATCCGTTATTTCCATTAGTTCTTGTTGTTTCTGTTTGGACATATTCTTACATAATATCTTTGATTTCCTCTTATTTACAAAAAATCCAGCCAAGTCTCCAAATTCCTTTATTTTCTCCATCACCTTTGGCATATTCTCGATTGGATCATCCACAATTAATATTATATCATCCGCAAACGCTCTGACCTTGTAGGAAAACTCTTTTATTTTTATTCCTCGGATTGCATCGTCTTCCCGTATTTGAATCATCAATATTTCCAAAACCAAGATGAACAACAATGGTGACAAAGGGCAACCCTGTCTTGTACCTTTACTTATTGTCAGTTTTTTAGTCACCTCATCATTCACCACAATTGCTGCACTCTGGTCTCAATATATTTCTTTCACTGCTCGTATGAACTTTTCTCCCATTTGCAGCTTTTCCATAGTGGCAAACATAAAGTCCCAGTTCAAGTTGTCAAATGCTTTTTCAGCGTCCACGAAGAAGAAACCAACTTCTCTATCACAACGCTTGTCATAATATTCAATAGCATTTATAACTGTCCTCAAATTGTCTTTAATTTGTCTATTTGGCAAAAATCCAGCTTGCTCCTCTGCAATAAATTCAGACATCCATCCTTTTATTCTTTCCGCCAAAATCTTCACAGTCATTGTTCAACAACGAAATTGGTCTGTAATTTTTAACATTGGTCAAGTCTTGTCCCTCCTTAGGAATCAATGTTATATTAGCTTCTCTCCAAGTATCGGGGACTTCCTGGTCTTTTATAACTCCATTAATCACTTCTTTCAGGAAAGGCACGAGTTCATTAGCCATTACCTTATAAAATTTAGCTGTTAGTCCATCCGGACCTGGTGCCTTTCCTAATTTTGTTAGCTGAATTGCCTCTTTTATTTCCTCTTCCGTCACTTCCCTATTCAATTTTTCTCTCCAACCTTCAGAAATTGCAGGGAGCTTCATCTTTTCCAAATAGCTCATTATAAAGTCTTTGTTCACTTCCTTTTTTTGATACAGCTTTGCATAAAATTTGAAAAATGCTCTACTAACGGCTGCTTGTTCCAAATGTGTCTTATTTTCCTCACAAATTTTATTTATGGTTCTCTTCTCTTTTCTTTTCTTTAATTGCCACGCCAAATATTTCCCAGGTTTATTTGCACCCTCAAACGACCTCTGATTCATTCTCTTGAGGTTCCATTCCAATTCTTTATTATTCATTGCCGTCAATTGTTCTTGTAGGATTTTAATATCCTGATATATCTTCTTTTTCTCTGGTCTCTTCTTAAGTTGTATCTCTTTGGCTTTTATTTTCTCCATAATCTCTAACCTCTTCTTCTCTTTTTCTTTTCTAGCTCTTGCATTTAAGTCCATTAGTATGCCTCTGGTCACTGCTTTATAAGTGTCCCATACCTTATTAGTCGAAACTTCCCTGTTCATATTATGTTGTATAAAGAATTTGGTCTCCCTTCGCAACAACTCAATGTTGTTTTCTTCTTGCAAAAGATCTTCATTTATTCTCCATCCTTTTCTTTTATTTCTTTTCCCAAATCTCCACATGATTGGGTTGTGATCTGAGCCTACCATGCGCATTATTTCCACCTCTTTAGTCCATAACGCTAAGTCTTTGGAGGCCCAGATCATGTCAATTCTTGATAAAGTAGAATGTCTTGCAGAATAAAATGTATATTGTCTAGATTTGGGATTCTGTCTCCTCCACACGTCTTCTAAAGTCTCTTGTTCCTTTATTGCAAAAAAGGATTTTGGTAGTAATCCTCTTTTCTTTTGTGCAGTTCCAGATTTCTTATCTTCCTCCAAATTAGTAACTCCATTGAAGTCTCCAGCTAAAATTATCTGGTCATAAGATAGTCCATCAAATTGTTTACTCAAGTCCTCAAAAAAATTTTCTTTTGCTCCATTAGGTGCATATATTCCAATCACCAACAGCTTTTTAAAATTCCACATAATTTCCACTGCTAAATATCTAGCTTCTGCATCACTCACTACTAATTTAGGCTGTAATTCTTCTTTTATATACAGCACCACGCCTTTTTTCTTTTTTTTTTGAAGCAGCCACAAATTCACTTCCCAATTTTGCGCACTTTGGGTTTCTTGCAAACACACAATGTCACATTTTTGTTTTAATAGCCAGTGGAAAATATTTTTCTCTTGTTAGGAGAATTAAGTCCATTTACATTCCAAGATATTATTCTACACTCCATACTCATAATCTTGTTGTTGGTAAGTCCTTTACATTGTCCCTAATAAACTTTTCCATCTCCAATTCAGATCTGATGCACTTTTTAACTCCTCCAAATTTGAAGGACAGCCCTTCTGGTATTTCCCATCTGTATCTTATCTTCATGTCCTTCAAGATCTGGACCAAGTCTTTATATTTTTTCTGATCCAACAGCACCGATCTGGGCAATTCTTTCATAATAATCACCGCCTTGCCGTCAACCTCCAATGGATCCTGAAATTGTTTACTCACAATCATTTCTCTTATATTTCTAGTCATGAATTGCACAATCATATCTCTTGGTAATTTCCTCTGGGTCGCGAATCTTGAGTTTATTCTGTATACCACATCTAGGAAAGCCGCAATTTCATCTTCCTCTTTCCCCAGGTATCCAGCCAAAACTTCTATAATCTGTTCTTGGGCAGATTTTCCCTCAATTTCCGGCAAAGCACGAAATCTCAGTTGTTTCTCCATGTTTACTTTCTGTTACAACCATTCTGCCTCTCATCTCCCTCATCTCAGTTCGTTGCGTGTCTGCTAAAGTGTCCATTGCATTTTCTACTACATTAACCCTTTGCTGTGTGGCTTGCAGTTCATTTTGTATTTTTTCCATACCTTTCGTCAGTTCCGCCAATTCCTTCTTAAGTGTCTCTTTAAACTCCTTCGCCATCACCTGTATCATATCTTTAACTTCTTTATTTCCTTCTGAAACTTTTTTATCTAGACTTTCAATTGCTGCTTGCCACTCCTTTTTCGACATCGTACGGCTGGCTTTACCTCGCTCCCACGAGTCCGCTCTTTTCCTTAACTCCGTGGCATTTAACTTTGTGTCCTTTTACTTTTAAAAGTCCCACATTTAATTTATTTCTTAAAAAACACCTTTACACAGTCCAAAATGTCGGGCGTCTTTTCTCAATGGTTATTTCAACTCTGCTTTCAATCCTACTTCCTCTTCCGCTGAAGCCACGACCTTTCCCTTCTTCAAAATGGCGTTCTTCTGCTTCCTGTCTCATAGAAAGGGCCGCTTCTCTCCAGCTTCTCTATCGTTCTGACGTACTTCCTGTTCCTCTGCCCCACACAGCAGTTCTCGCGATGATGAGGCTTTCCCACAGTCCACTATCTCTTTCTTCCCGCAGGTATGTAAACAATTATCAACTTTCTCTGCTAACTTTGTTATACATGGTCCTTTAAAAAAAAAAATTCTTGCCGGAGTTTCCCCTCGTTACAGTCAACCTGCGGCAGTTTTTAAAATCACTTTAATACTTTGCTTCTTAAAGTACTCAGTCCCGTTTCAAGAGATAGTAATCTTTACCTTCTTAGTCGTTTTCTCGGGTTGTAATCACTGTTTCAATATTCAATTCACTTCAAATCCCCTTGTCTCTGTATGAAGCTTGGGTATGAGGGTCTTATGCCAACCGAATTGGCTCCAAGACTGCTGCAGAGATCTTGGCAAAACCTCTCTTCGAGTGGGACCTCAAGGGACAAGAGGGAGTCCATTGTGTAGGACCCCCCCTCGCCCGAGATCAACACGCCCTCAGGTTCTTGAGCATTCTACGCCTGTTCTCCACCTGAGAACAGTTGGCTACGGGCAAATCCTTGCCCCTCTAGCCTCCAAAACAGCAGCCTGGACAGCTCCGCTCTTAGAGCTGCATTAGACCTTCATGGATTCCAAGCCGGAAGTCGTTTTTGAAAAGTTTCTGTTGAACTACAGTGACCTTTAAGTCTTTGATGGAATGCCCTGGTAGACTGAAGTGTTCTCCCACTGGTTTCTGGATGTTGCCATTTTTAATGTCAGTTTTTATTCCATTTATTCTTTCGCGCAGAGGTTGGCTGGTTTGTCCAATGTTCAGAGCAGATGGACATTGTTGGCACATAAGGGCATATATCACGTTGGAGGAAGAGCAGCTGTAAGAGCCAGAGATAGTGTAGTTGACACCATTGAGTCCTGTAATCTTATTTCCTGGGTAGATATGAGGGCAGAGTTGGCATCTGGATCTGTTGCAGGGTCTGGTACCTGTACTGGTGACTCTGCTGGCTGATTCATGGTTATCATATGTAAATTTGACTCAGTCAGACTTGGATTGAATAGAGACTATGGATGGTTATCTCATTATCAGAAGTAACTGATTTCATTAACAGAATCAAACTGATCTCATTATCAGAAGTAAACTGATTTGCATCTACACCCCTCTCCTCTCACCACCTGTATATATATGGCCAGTCTCTTCTTACCCTCCATGCATCTGACGAAGAGAACTGTGGTTCTCGAAAACTTATGCTACAGTAAAGTTAGTTAGTCTTAAAGGTGCTACTGGACTCTTTACTATTTTGCTACTACAGACTAACACGGCTAACTCCTCTGGATCTTGGCTGGAAATGTATGCTTTCATGAAGAAAAATCTGGAACTCAACGGAAAAAGGAACTCCTTGCCTGGCCTTCCCTGCATGATACCCCTGCTAAAATTTAGCAACTCTGATAGAGTTTCTGTATAGAGTATCTATATTTTTGATCAATGACAGATATCCACTGACACCAATGTTTAGTTCCAAAATCTGAATGTATAAAATTATGTATTTGCACCTATATCACATGTAATGTTTTCAGAGCATTATAATAATATTGACAATTTCCACTTATAGAAAGATTTTTTGTCAGTATAAAGGGACTTTCACATACCTCCCCCCCACCACACAGTGTAATCCAAATCTCCCCCAAATGCTGCTTCTGGAGGACAGGAGACCTTCCAGAACAGAATGAGAGAAAATTGGGGGATCTATGATGGGAGGGGGAACCAGTGAAAACCACACTCTGTAGAAGGGAGCACCCACTCTACCTTCCAGCCAACTCAGACCCACAGAGAGTGAACCCACATGGCCTCAGAAGTGAAGGGAGAGAGGAGTTAGATGGCACCTGAGTCATCCCATTCTCTCTTGGGCCTCACTCCTATACTCTGAGAAGGGAGCTGCTGACACAACCTCATTGGCCTTCCCCCCGCCCCCGCCCCCACGCTTTTAAAGGTAGCCTTACAGATTGGACATGCACCATAATGTACCCAGGCCTCTTGCAGAAGGAGAACCTTCTCCCACTGGTGGGCAGGTGCCCATTTCTGGGTGCCAGTGAGTGCTATTGCTCCACCGCCACCCCTGGCTGTGGATAGGATACAAACTGCCTTTCTTGGCCTGTTCCTTCTCCTTGTCCATTCCCACCAAACTGAACATCTGGGAGGCAGGCAGAGTTTTAAAACGTAAAGGGGTTGCGACATCACCCACACTCCAACTCCTGCATGCCTTGAGAGTGCAGGCCAAACAGCTTGGTGACCCTGGGCGTCCTTCCCTGTCTTGCCTATCAACTGTAAGGAGGGAAGGGGCAACTGTAAGATGTCGGGGCAGTGTGCCCCCCCAATGTCAGGAGTCTTGGAAAGTCCCAGCCCTTTTCTCAACCCCTCAGCCTCTGTAGGGGCAGGGGATGGACCCTCAAAGGACCTGTCACTCCACCCAACTCCGGAAGGGATCAGAACATTGATCTTTCCATGAAGCACTTATCTGTAAAGGGGATTGCCCTGGTGTCCCCTGACATTCACCTCCATCAGCAGAAAGGATTCAATTCATTATGATGACAATTCATTATGATGACTTTTTCTCCTCCAGATTTAAGTTACCTTTGATATATTTGACACATGTACTCCCAAAGCAAAAGAAGAAGATGATGGATGCCTTCCATAGTCCATGAAAAAGTGTGGTGAGAAAGAGGCGTCCTGTTAGGGTTGCCAGCCAGTGGATAGATTGAAGGGGGGGGAACTGGGGTCAGAGGCATGGGGGCCATCCTCACAGGGGGCAGGATGGCATGAAGTCTTTGGGGGGGGCAAACTTTGTTTTACCATAGACTTTCTGCTGAATCCCACAGCAGCATAACATCACTTTCAGATTTGCCCCAGAAATGATGGTATGTTGTGGATATGACAGTGATTTTTGCATCTCCCCCCCTACACACACACACACACACAGTGGCCTACTGAGCAGGGGCAGGAGGTGGGGGCTGCTGTTGAGAAGTCCCCCACTATAACAGGATACTGGGCAGCCCTACATCCTATAAATCATTGGAAAAATAGCAATAAAATTGGGCCAATAAAAATTTCATTTTGAGCTCTTCGGAGTTCTTTATACGGTCATCACTTTATATGGCTTTTTACTACAGATAAAACTCAGATATAAATATGCAAAAATGTGAGTTGTTTTATATTGTAGGAGAAATGGGGAGGGAAACCACATTATGAAAAGACAGCTTGCTACAATAAATGATATTCTGCACACAATTTTTTTCTTAAGAATTAGACGTAAGCTAAACCTAAGTAAGGAATATACTATTGGCACAGTCAAAGCAAAGCAGAGGATTAAAAGGAGAAAATATAGCTTAGAAAGATAAAACTACCATTTATTCAAAGAATAATAAGGGCATAAAGGAATCCTAAATGGAAGAGGAATTCATAATAATTGCTAGATGAATAATAGCACCTATTTTTCTGGAAGAATATTTGGACTTGTTTTCTGTGACCTTATGGAAATGAAGTAAGAATTATGAACATTTCAAGTTGGTATGTATGTCTGTTGACCAAAAACTAAACATGGACCCCATCCAAGATTGAGGATCATGACCGTTTTTCCCTGATGCAAGATTTCTGCTGGTCACCATTGTTTGATATGCCAAAATCCAGTGGCTTGGATCCAGACTAGTTTCCACAAGAGCAAGAAGTTCTGCCCACAGAGTGTGATTTTCCCACATTCCCCCACGTACTCAATTCTCCCCAAATCCCATTCCTATCGAGACTACTTGGGTTGCCACGGAATGGGAAAAGTGAGAGAATCAAGCTCTGTGGGCAGAAGTTCTTACACTGGCAAAAATGTCAGTCTGGATCCAACCCACAGTGCGAAACAGCAGAACTTTCATTCAAAATGTAGCAAAATGTTTATGATGTTTTAGCCAAAACAGCAGTCAGTGTGATGCGATGGCAAAAAAGGCCAGTTCAATCCTGGGTTGTATCAAAGGGGCCATAGCGTCAAAATCGCAGGAAGTCATAGCCCCTCTCTATACTGCCTTGGTCAGGCTGCACCTGGAGTACTGTGTGCAGTTCTGGAGGCCTCACTTCAAAAAGGATGTGGACAAAATTGAGAGGGTGCAGAAGAGAGCGATGAGAATGATCAGGGGTCTGGAGACTGAGTCCAATGAGGAAAGGCTGAATGTCTTGGGAATGTTTAGTTTGGAGAAAAGGAGATTGAGGGGGGACATGATTGCTCTCTTTAAGTATTTGAAAGGCTGTCATTTGTTAGATATAGATGGGAGCTACCGGAAGGAGTGACCTTTGAATTTCAATCAGGGAGACAAGTGATTAAATCGAAATATGCAATGGATGTCTTTCTGATGGAAAATGGAAAAGACTTTCCTAGCTCATCCAGATTATAACTATGGAGTACAAATTAATTTCATGGAATGTTAATGGACTTAATTCACCCTCTAAACGTAAAGCTGTGTTACATTGGTTAGCTAAACAAAGAAGTAATTTGATTTGTTTACAAGAAACTCATATTAGGGATCAAGATGTTAAATATTTGATTAACAAAAACTTAGGAAAACAATTTGTTTTGGCAACAAAGCAAAAAAAGAGGGGAATTGTTATATATATAAAAGAAGAACTACAACCTAAATTAATTGTGTCTGATAAAAATGGAAGATACCTGGCTGTGGAATGTTTATGTAATGCAAAGAAAACTATGGTACTTGGACTATATGCGTCAAATGGCTCCAAAGATATATTTTTCAAGGATTTACGAGAACAAATGGAGCAGTGGGCTTATGACCAGGTAATTATAGCTGGAGACTTTAACAGAGTGGTAGATTTGCAATTGGATAAAAGTCTATCATCAAGTAAAGTAAGGATGGGGAAATTACCGAAGTCTTTTTTTGAAATTCAGGAACAAGAAAATTTAGAAGATGTTTGGAGAAAATATAATCCTAAATTGAAGCAGTATACTTTCTTTTCATCTAGTCACCAATCTTTTTCGAGAATAGATGTGATCTGGGCGTCTAAAGAACTGGTAGTGTTTACAAAAGAGACTGATATATTACCAAAAGTTAGCTCGGATCATAATCCAGTGATGTGGAGATTTGGAATGAAACACAAGAAATGGAGATGGAGAATTAATGAGGATCTTTTGAGTGACCCAGAATGTGTTGAGGTGTTGAGAAAAGAAACAAAGTTTTTTATTCAGTCTAATGTGGATAAAGAGGTGCCAACGCACATTGTCTGGGACACATACAAAGCCGTAATTAGAGGTGTTTTGATGGACTTAAATGGCAGAGAGAGGAGGAAAAAAGAAGCTAAATTAAAAGAGATAAAGGAAAAAATTATTCAAGTTGAACAGCAATTGAAAAAGAGACCAGGTAAAAAGAAATTGCTGTATGAAATAAAGTTACTGCAAGAACAGATTAGAGCCATGGAAAATAAAGAACTGGAGTGGGAGTTGAAGAAAATGAAGCAAAGAACATTTGAAGGAGCTAATAAACCAGGGGGATATTTGGCGTGGCAATTAAAGAAAAAGAGAGAGAAAAGAGTAATAAGTAAGATTACAGAAGAGGGAAAGGAACTATATGATCAAGGATTGATTGAGAGAGCATTCTACAAATATTATGCCAAGTTATATCAGAAAAAAACAGTGGATCATGAAAAGATAAGAGACTACTTTGACAGGATTGACTTACCAAAGGTACCAGAGAAGTTGAAAGAGAAGCTTAGTGCTGAGATATCAATAATGGAAGTGTTACAAGCAATACAAGCAACTACAGTTGGTAAAGCTCTGGGACCAGATGGAATTACTGCAAAATTTTACAGATGGCAGAGGACTTGAAACAACTGATGCAAAAAATGATGAATGGAATATTGGAAGGGGTCGAGATGCCAGATACATGGAATGAGGCTAATATTACATTGACACCGAAGGAGACATTAGACTTAAGTAATGTTAAGAATTATAGACCAATATCTCTAACTAATAATGACTATAAAATATTTGCAAAGATACTAGCGGAAAGACTTAAGACTTGGCTAGTGGAATTTATTGATGAAGATCAAGCCGGCTTTTTACCAGAAAGACAAATAAAAGATAACCTACGAGTGTTGTTGAATGCTATTGAGTATTATGATAAAAATCCAGGGAAGCAGGTTGGTTTCTTCTTTGTGGATGCGGAGAAAGCGTTTGACAATTTGAACTGGGATTTTATGTTTGCAACAATGGAGAAGATGCAGTTGGGAGAGAAATTTATACAAGCAATAAAGGCAATATATAAAAACCAATCTGCAAATATAATTGTTAACTCGGATGTAACCAAAAAGTTGGAAATAAGAAAAGGAACAAGACAAGGGTGTCCGCTTTCCCCACTTCTGTTTGTAATGGTGCTGGAGATTTTACTTAGGCAAATAAGAGAAGACAATTCAATAAGAGGATTGAGGACTAAAGGATTTGAATACAAAGTAAGAGCTTTTGCTGATGACATAATGGTGATAGTGGAAGATCCAATAGAGTGCATGCCAAAATTGATGAAGAAAATGAAGGATTTTGGAGACGTAGTGGGTTTTGTAATTAATAAGGTGAAGTCCAAAATATTGTGCAAAAATATGACTAAACAACAACAAAAGGAGTTGATGGATGTGAGGCCCCGCCCCTCCCCCGACCGCGCCCTCCTCGTGCTCCGCCATCCCTCCCTCCGCCTCGAGGGGGAGGGGTGAGTTCCCTCTGCCTCAGACTGGGCCGGGACTGTGGCTGCACCAACGGCCTCTGTCTCCAGCCAGCTGTCTCCGAGAACTTCTCCTTCCCTCTCTCTGAGCCACTTCTCAGTCAGCTACTCTTCCTCGGCGTCATCGGGACCTCCCCCTTTATAGCGACTCTCCTCCCGCCCCTGGACCCGTCACCAATCCCTGTGTGTGCTACCTCCACCCTCTGCTCTCCCCCGGCTTTCCCCTGTTCCCAGTGGTCACCGTGCCTGTCCATCATCCTCCCCCTTCCCTTCTTCCTTGTCTTGCCAGCTGTCTCCACTTCCCCGCTGATGGCCCATCGGCGCTGACCGCGCGCCAACCCCTGCCCGAGGCTCACACCGGTGAGCCCTCCCAGGAGCCGTCCAGCCAGTCAGGGGATGGCGTGACTGGCTCTCCGTCCCACCCCCTCACCCTGCTCCCCGCCGAGCCCACCCCTGCGCCCCCGCCCCGGGCGGCGCGGATGGCCGCGTCGGTGTTCCCTGGGCAGCGGCCCTGCCCCTCGCCGGGGCGGCTTCCGTCGGTGCGGTGGCCATCCGCGCCGGCTCGTGCGGCTCCGTTGGCAGCGGGGGCAGCAGGGGCGGGGACTTTGCCATTCCGGCCCAGCTCGCCGTTCGCCCCGCCTGTACTCCCCGCAGGTAGGGTTTTCCTGGGGGGTGTTGGGAGGGGTGCGGGGTGTGCGGGAGTGGGGGGGGAGTTCTGCGGGTGGGGGGGAAGCTCTGCGGGCGGCGGGGAGGCCGGCATACGCGCCCAGTCCGGGGCAGGAGGGGCCTGCTCCGGACAATGGACAAGGTGGAATGTGAAGTAGTGAACAAGTTTAAGTATTTGGGAGTGGAAGTGACAGTGAAGAATATTGACTTATATAAGAATAACTATGACAAGTTATGGCAACAAATAGATAAAGATATGATTAGATGGAATAAAATGAACTTGTCATGGTTAGGTCGTATTGCAGTAATTAAGATGAATGTTCTTCCAAGAATGATGTTTCTATTACAGACAATACCTATTGTTAAAGACAGTAAACAATTTGAGAAGTGGCAGAGAACGATGTTAAACTTTGTTTGGGCTGGAAAGAAACCCAGAGTTAAAATGAAAGTACTTTATGATGCGAAAGATAGAGGAGGACTACAATTACCAAATTTTAAATTATACCATGAAGCGATATGTCTGGACTGGATAAAGGAATGGATGACATTGAAGAATTTGAAGTTGTTAGCACTGGAAGGATATAATAAACTATTTGGATGGCATGCATATCTATGGTATGATAAAGTAAAAGCAGACTATGTTTTTACATCATTATGTAAGAAGAAGCTTGTTTGCTGTATTGACTAAATACAAGAAATATATAGAAGAGACTATACCAATGTGGATTATCCCTGCGGAAGTAGTAAATCCAAGAACAGAATATGCAGGGGAAGACTGGTTGACATATAAAGAGATTCTTGAGATAAAGCAGAACAATTATTTGCTTAAAGGTAATGATGAATTGCCATTCCAATATGGATGGTTTCAATACATGCAGATAAAGGACCTATATGAGAAAGACAAAAGGAAAAATGGTTTTAGATTACAAAACTCTGAGATTGAGAATTGTTTGCTTCGGGGGGGGGGGGAGAAAATAATTTCTAAAATATATAAGAAATTACTGAAATGGTTTACAGAGGAGGAAGTTGTTAAAGTTCAGATGGTCAAATGGGCAATAAACTGTAATAAGGAAATTTCAATGGAAGCTTGGGAAAAGGTATGGAAAAATGTAATTAAGATTTCAGCATGTACCACTGTCCGTGAAAATGTATATAAAATGCTGTATTTAAATGCTTCGGTATTTAACACCGAAGAAGTTGACCAATGGTAATAGCCAGATGTCTGATAAATGTTGGAAATGTAAACAGCATGAAGGTTCTTTCTATCATATGTGGTGGACTTGTGATAAGGCTAAGCAGTTCTGGGGGGATATAGTTAAAGTTATGTCAGATATTTTACAAAGGAATATAAATAAAACCCCGGAATTGCTGTTATTATGTATGAACCTAGAAGATTTTGATAAAATGGACAGAGTTATGGTGTTTTATATGATTACGGCGGCCAGAATGTGTTATGCACAGATGTGGAAGACGCAAGAGATACCATCTATGGAAGATTGGATTCTGAAAGTCTTGAATATGGCAGAAATGGACAAATTAACAAGGAAATTGAAAGAACAAGAAGAATTGGACTATACATTAAGCTGGGAAAAATTTAAGAAATATGTGGAGAAAAAGTGGGACATGAAGGGGAAACTGGTCTTTGGAGAAGTAGGGGAGATAGAAACTTACTTAAGGTTAAAAAGGGGTATATTTTACTGTGTTTTATTGGATTAGTATAGTATATTTACAGGGGAGTATAATTATGAGTAATAAGGTTATAGGGAGTATATGTGAAATATAGATAATATAGTTAATTGGTATGCAAGGAATAGTATGTTACATATATATATGTAGTTTTTTTTCTTTTAGTTAGTATATGTACCTATTATTACTTATATAATTTTTATATTTTTAACTAAGATAAGTAATATAGTTAGGGTAGATTGTTAAGATAATTAAAGAGATTTGATAGGTATAATATAGATATATATTATATTATTACATTATTATTATAGACTTTAAGAATTTATATGATATACTTTTTAGATTAAGTTGGGTATGGAAAACTGCTGGGAGTCTCCAGAAAAAAAGGGGGGGAAGGATGGGGAAAATGCAATGGGGTGAATAATGATAATGATTTCTATGTGTATGTTTGTAAACCCATCCAATAAAAATTCTTTAAAAAAAAAAGAAGAAAGGCTGTCATTTGGAGGAGGGCGGGGAGCTGTTCCAGTTGGCAGCAGAGGGTAGGACCTGAAACAATGGGCTTAAATTACATGCAGAAAGGTACCGGCTGGATATTAGGAAGGACTTTTTCACAGTCAGAGTATTTTAAAAGTGGAATCAGCTGCCTAGGGAGGTGGTGGGCTCCCCTTCACTGGCAGTTTTCAAGAAGAGGCTGGATGAATATTTGTCAGGGATGCTTTAGGCTCATCCTGCATTGGGCAGAGGGTTGGACTAGAAGGTCTGTATGGCCCCTTCCAACTCTGTGATCCTATGAACCTTTCTCTTCTCCTCTCCCCTTCCTATGCCCTGGTTCTCTCTGTTCCTCCATTTTGTGATCCCGATTCATTCTATTTGTTGAGGATGGGTATGCACGAAAGAGAATGTTGCTATGTTGCCCTACTGTTCATTCCATTCAAACACATAGTTTTTGTGTGTGTGTTGGGGGGATTACTCATGTTTCAAGTGGAAACAAACACCAGGGCCAGGCAAAGGCAAGAGGGAGGATATACCTCCTTTTGCTGAGTTTGGTTCAAATGTGGAAGAGATGCTTTCCACCAGAAGGGCTAGCAGATATTAATGTTACGACCTTGGGCAATATGTACGAAATACAATACACTTCTAATGGCTGAGTCACTCACAAGTCAACATCCTCCAGAGTCCCATTTTATGGATCACTAGCAACAAAGCCCGTTGTGGGGAAAAATATAACGAGCTCTAGAAAGGGGAGGGCGGGCAGGTGGGGATTCCCTCCTGATCCGTGCCTGATCCTGGCCAGGTGAAGCGGGCATTGCTGCCTGCTCTGCTCCTGATTCTGGCTGAATGAAGGGGGTGGAAAAACAAGACATTTCCACGTAACCTTACTAATAAGTTCAATATCTCCCATTCCTGTTTATTAACAATTCACTTATATAAATAGTCACACAGATCACTTTAACATGCTAGGAAATTCCTGTATCATTAAGAATTCCTATCACACTCCTACTCACAACTGGAAAAACCATTCACCCAAGTGCTACCACACAGGTACCTTCAATCAATGATTAATAAAGTGCTAGTGCCAAAAGTGCTATAACATTTTTTCATTGCACATATATATTCTAAAGTGCAAATGCATAAGCAGCACCCTATAGACACAAGTTCTTCAAACAGATGAATAAGTTCCTGAGCACCAGGTATCCAAATCGTGAAGGAAAATCCAATTTCTGTAAATTCATGAGTTGCAAACTGTCAGGATCTAACATGTTCTGTGGTTCCTTGGTCAGAGTTACGCCATGTTTAATACTGTAGTCGTTAGCCTTTCTCTCCCTCCAGGTCCAGGTGTTATTTTGACCGCGCTTTCCATGGGAGAGAATATTCTTATCTGTTTCTACAGCCAGAGACCTTGACGAGACGAGCCTTCCCACAGCAAAGTTCTCATCGCCATGGAAGATGGGGGGGAGGCTGGGAATGGAGGGTTTGATTTATCTCATGTTGTGCTTCCTTTATTCATTCTTGACAATGACTGTGTTCAGCCAAGATCCTTTCTAGGCCTTGGAATATGGATACTTGTGTCAGAGCCTAGTCTTGCAATAAACCTTTTGAAATCAAGAAATTGTGCTTCTTGCAGAAGGGGGAGACGAACTCTAGATAACTGGGATTCCATAGTCTGACACAAACCACTCCAGCTGACTGTGATAATTCCAATATGATTATTAAAGATCCTCTGATGGGTTGTCTAGATCCTGGTTAATCCCGTTTCATATCATCTTTCTCAAAGAGTACACAGACACTAGAGGTAAATACATTAAATGCCAAAAATAAATACAATATTTCAACAATTTAAAAATATACAATATTATTAATATTGTAGCAAAACTTACATTATTTCTTCAAAAATATTTCTTATAAGTACTTAGTAACACATCCATTCAGTATCGCACCACTGTGTAACATGACAATTCCGGATATCATTATATAGTGTCTGCACCACGCCTCCATATTGGGGACCAACCCTTAAAGGACAATACATACTTAAAGGTTAATAAAACAATTTACTCCGCCCAAGAAACATGAAAAATCGTTGACAATATTCAAACCATTTGGAATCAAACTCTCAAATTTAAAAAACCAGTAGGTTTCCTTTCTCCTAAGTTCCCTAGCAGCAATCTCCGAATGTTTTTGTTTAGCCTTATACAATATTGTAAAATGCACATTTGGCACTAGCACTTTATTAATCTTTGATTGAAGGTTCCTGTGTTGTGGCACTTGGGTGAATGGTTTTTCAATTGTGAGTAGGAGTGTTATAGGAATTCTTAATGATATAGGAATTTCCTAGCATGTTACAGTGATCTTACTGTGTGACTATTTATATAAATGAATTGTTAATAAACAGGAATGGGAGATATTGAACTTATTAGTAAGGTTACACGGGTATTTCTTGTTTTTCCACATTAATTATCACATTACTCTCCTTTGTAGTTATTTGGATGAAGGGGGGTGGGCACCACTGCTCCACTCCTTATCCTGGCTGGGTGAAGGGGTGGGAGTGGCCATTACGTCCTGTTCCACGCCTGATCCTGGTTAGGTGAAGGCAGGCATTGTGTCCTGCTCCTGATCTCAGCTGGGTGAAGGGGGAGAGCATTGCCACCTGATCTCCACCTTATCATGGGTAGGTGAAGGGAAGGAGCAGGCAATGCCTCCTGCTCTGTGCCTGATCCTGGCCAGGTGAAGGCAAGGGCAGGCTTTGCCACATGCTTCACTCCTGATCCCAGCTAGATGAAGGGAGGCAGGCATTACCACCTGCTCTGCACCTGATTCTGGTGGGTTGGATGGGCATTTCCACCAGCTCCACTCCTTATCTGGGCCAGGTGAAGGAGGGGAAAGCATTGCCATCTGCTCCGATCCTGATCCCAGCCAGGTGAAGGTCAGGCATTGCCACCTGCTCCTGACCCCAACTTGGTGATGGTGGTAGGTGGGCACTGTCACCTGCTCCACTCATGATCCCAGCTGGGTGAAGGTGGGGGTGGGCATTGTCACCTGCTCTGCCCATGATCCTAACTGAGCGAAGGTGGGTGGTGAGCATTGCAACTTTCTCCACACCTGATCCCAGCTGGGTGATGACAGAGGGTGGGCATTGCCACCTGCTCGACTCCTGATCCAGGCCAGGTGAAGGGAGGGGTGGACATTGCAACCTGCTCCATGTCTGATCCCAGCCACATGAAGGGACGGTGGGCATTGCCACCTGTTCTACGCCTGATCCCAGCCAAGTGAGGGAAGAAGGCATTGCTACCTGCTCTGCTCCTGATCCCAGCTAGGTGAATAGGAAGTGGGCATTGCCTCCTGCTCTGTGCCTGATTCCGGCTGGGTGGGCGGGCATTGCCTCCTGCTCCATTCCTCATCTCAGCAGGGTGAAGGGGGACCATGCATTGCCACCTGCTCCCTGCCTGATTCTGTGGGTTGAAGGAGATGGGCATTGCTGCCTGCTCCACTCTTTATTCCAGTTGAGTGAACGGGGGAGTGGGCATTGCCGCCTGCTCCTTGCCTCATCCCAGCTGGGTGAAGATGGGGGCAGGCATTGCCACTTGCTCCGCTCCTGATCCCAGCCGAGTGAAGGGGGCGGGCATTGCCACTTGCTCCACTCATGAACCCACCTGGGTGAAAGGTGGTGGGCATTGCCACCTGCTCCGCACCTGATCCCAGCTGGGTTAAAGAGAGGGGAGAGTGGGCATTCCACCTGCTCCTCTCCTGATCCCAGATGGGTGAAGGGGGGGGTGGGCATTGCCACCTGCTCCACTCCTGATTCCAGCTGGGTTAAGCAGGGGGTGGGCATTACTATCTGCTATGCTCCTGATCC
Source organism: Eublepharis macularius (assembly GCF_028583425.1). Taxonomy (NCBI): domain Eukaryota; kingdom Metazoa; phylum Chordata; class Lepidosauria; order Squamata; family Eublepharidae; genus Eublepharis; species Eublepharis macularius. Next base: position 4,876,680 of record NC_072793.1, read on the forward strand.
CAGATGGCTGAAAGGAAGGTGGGCATTGCCACCTGCTCTGCTCCTGATCCCAGCTGGGTGAAGGGGAGTGTGTTGGCATTGCCACCTGCTCTCCTTGTGATCCTGGCTTGGGCTTCCCACTGTGGAGTGGTCTCTGGAGGGTCAGGCTGCCTCGCCTGGGTTTCCCTCTGCAGCAGTGCCCTCTGGTGGTGCACCAGGGTAGGAAATTCGTCATCTGGAACATGCTTAATCATTTATATAGTAAGAAATATGTAGAAATGGGTTATTTTGGAACCTTTGCTGTCTGAGTTTTTGCAATCATGTGAAACAAAAAAATGGAAATGAAAGAGGCAGTGAAGAGAGAAAGTTTGCAGATAATTGTATTTCTTTTTTAAAATGTCCAACTTTGTTAATTTGTGTTACAACTGTTTAATTTTTCAGTGAAAATTTTCAATGACAAACAATGTCACTAGGGCTGCTGTTGTTCTTATAAAATTACTTTTATTGTTAAGACCTCTGAGTCATAAATAGCCAATGCCAGGTGTCCCCAAATACTTGCTCTCAAAATTACAAAGGGAATTGCTGTATGGCAATTCCCTTTGTAATTTTGAGAGCAAGTAGTAGGTGTTCCTCGGGGGATGAGGGCCCAAGCAATATGAACCTTAGGAGTAGAACTGCGCCTGGCGTCCTTCGGTCTTTTTTAGGCAAGGAATGCAAGCGTCCTTACCAAAAACACAAAATGAAACATTAGTCTTTAATATTTCTTCCCGTCCCCTGAATCATTTAGAGGAAAGGGTGTTAAATAAGGGATTAAGTTTTGTGCCGACACCCAGATATAATTCCTTTCAGACAAGAATTGACATCTTTAAATTACAAATTAAGCTTAAAAAGTTTTTTCAAATGACTCTATAGAACTGGCACAAACTGCAGACCAGTTACCATTTAAATTAAAGGGAAAGTCTACCTTCATTCCACCAGTGGTAGACCATAGAATAGATACTTTTGAATACTTTGTTTTGCGTGACATTCACCAAATAGCGCTAAACCCCAAAAAGACGTGGAATAACATGACAGCAATGGAGAGAAGTGCCCTTAGGAACTTACAAAATGACCCGACAATTATTATAAAGCCTGCAGACAAGGGCGGTGGAATCGTGGTCACGGATAGGGACACATACGTTACAGAGGCAATAAGACAGCTTAATGATACCACGAGTTATCAGAGAATTCTGGGTGATCCTACTGCACATATTCAGAATCTAATTATAGTGGATCTCAATGAAGCAGCTTCAGTGGGAGAAATTTCTGACTACACGTTTTGCTTTATTGAAAGAAGTACCCAGGATACCTGTATTCTATCTTCTCCTGAAAATGCATAAGAACATTTCACCTCCCCCGGGGCGTCCCATTATATCTGGTTGTGGTTCGATTTTGGAACCATTGTCCATTTATTTAGACTCTTTTTTGCAATCAGCGGTATCTTGTATACCCTCACACATTAAAGATACGGGCACCTTTATTGAATTAGTGGAGGGGATGCCTATTGGGGAAGATCAGATTCTCTTAACAATGGACATTAACTCACTATATACCTCTACCCCGCATGAGTCAGCAAGGGATGTTGTCGAATCCACTTTATTGATGAGGACTGATCCTATACCGCCAACTGAGTTCCTGTTACAATGTACAGATTTAATCCTGGAGAAAATCTATTTTAAGTTTTTGGAAGATTTCTTTCTCCAAATTAAGGGGGTTGCTATGGGCTGCGCTGCAGTCCCTAGCATTGCGAATTTATTTATGGCCAGATGGGAGGAGAAATATATAGTGGGCTTAGATAATCCTTTTGCACAGAACATTTGCCTATTCCGGAGATATATTGATGATTTGTTCATTTTATTCCAGAATACAGAGGTTGTCCACAATTTTTGTACATGGCTGAATGCCCAGGATTCTAACATTCAATTTACATGGCGTTATGACAGGTACGCCATCAATTTCCTGGAGATAACTGTATATAGGAGCCATGATAATAAACTTTTGATACGCCCTTTCCATAAGCCCACAGACCGTAACTCCTATTTGGAGTACCATTCATTCCATCCACCCCATTTGAAGCGAAACATACCGTACAGCCAAATGTTATGTCTGAAAAGGAACTCATCCACCATGGAGGATTACCAACAAGGGTGTGAGAGTATGATCAAGGCATTTTGCAATAGGGGTTATCCCCATAAAATAGTGCAGGCGGCTCGGAATAGAGCTCTAGGAGTTCCTAGGGACACCCTTTTGGGTCTGAGAAACCGATCTCGGGAGAGTAGGATCAGATGGGCGATTGATCACATGCCATTGTCTAAACAACTTAGCAAGATAATATATAAACATTGGACGCTGGTGTCAGAAATTGCTGGCTGTGAATTTGCCCCTACCATTGGGTATAGAAAAACACACAATATTAAAGACACGTTGGTACATTCAGAACTAAAACCGGAGGTTGCCAACGAGAGCGTATCTGTGGGAGAGGATCCCTCAAGGGGTACACACAGATGTGGTCATTGTGCTGAGTGTCGGTTTGTTGTTACAGGGGATAAAGTGGACTTGGATCGCCCAAAGAGACAATTGCAACTTAGTTTATTACCTGCCAGACGCCCGGTGTTGTCATAACAAAAAGACTTCTGTAGAGGATGGGATGAATCACAAACCATTGAGAGGTTCCCAGAGAAGGTATCACCCTAAGATGGAGGGAGCTGTTCCCAAGTACATACTACCTGCAGACACAAATATGATGCTTCTTGGGCTCTTTCTTCTCCAATTAAGTGGAGGAAAGCCAGTTTTGGCTCTTTGAGTGGCAGCCAAGAAACCTACTGGAAGGCACTGTGGTACCTATCTTACTGGAACTGGTCTCCTTGCAATAAAATGATTTGGGAGGGAATTAGCAAGCAAGGAGAATGGCTATGCAAGAGGCCAGTAACCGCAGTGATCTGTCACCAGTTTCTACCAGATCCCTTTCCAAAATAGCAAACGAGGCTAGTTCTTAAAGTCAAACAATAACTTTTATTAAGAACAAAATGCATGCACATACACTCACAATTACGGGGAAAAAATAATTATACATGCACACACAGAGTCCTAGGAAGCTTAGACAGAAATTGAGAATAGAGAGAGGGGGCAAATATATATACCTATGCTGAAGAGGGGGGTCCAGTCCATGGAGGGAGAGCTTCCAACATTCAGCATCCTCGACCAAGGGAGCTTTGGATCCAATAAGCATGCACGAAGAGAGAGAGAGACTTAGGGAAGTGACCCTAAGGGAGCAGCCAGGAAGCATGCATGATTTGAATGAGGCCAGAGCTCTACCGTTAGAGGTAAAATGTGCCCTGAGGTGGACGAGCCCACCTAGCAGTTAGAACAAAGGCTCCAACGGTCAGTTCCTGAGTTTGACAAAAGGTTTGATTGCCTTGATCGTTGCTGGGGTGTGTGAAAGCAAATGCAAAACATGTTCTAGTGCTGCACGAAAGGGATAGTTTGTTAGTAAATGCCACTGGAGCTAAGTTGATGGATTTTAGGTGGGGACTGTATTTTCCCAGGAACAACTGTATAAACTTATGAATGCCATTTGATTAGCTCCTCAATCAAGGACAGGAGATCTCATCATGGAAGGAGGGAAAGGAATGTGTTAAGTGGAGATGACTCTGCGAGACCTTTGTTGCACTGGATTCCTATGGGGCCAGAGGAACTGCAAATCCAATCACCTCTTAATCACTCCGCATTCCTGTGCAGCATTCCATGCATGCCATGTTCTCCCGGGCAGGACTCAGCAACTGTTGGAGGTTCTCTGGAGACAATACAGCAGCCATTTTAAATCCAGAGGCCTGGTGATATTTTAATATCACAAGCAACCATATTAAAATGGCTATTAAAATGGCAGAGGCCAGGCTGACCGCTTATACCCATGGACACCACACTAGTAGTTGTGTATGTAGGCTCCTTCCGAAGTGATAAGGAATGTGTATTAAGGGGGTTGGGGATCAGGCACAGTCCTAACTTTCATAGTCATTGTACATACACATAACATGTATACAGTATTTATATTGCTGGCAACTGAATGCATTGTGTTTGACATGAAAGTATGTAACGTGTACTTGTATTGTGTAGTCAGACTATAGATATAGCATGCTTAGAGAAAAAAAAGAGATGTACTTGCTTTTATCAACCAGCCTCACAACAGCTTGGAAATTCCTGACAATAAGGACCATCTTACTGTAATTCACTAGTATCATACACATTTTAGACCATACCCTAAAAGCAGATTTTGGCAGAACGGCCCCACTGTCCTGCGAGCCCTGCTCCATTTGGGCCTCTGAGATGTCTAGGCACCATCACCTCCCAAGTCCCCATTCAGCAATGCACTGCTCTCCTGCCTGATCCTTGGAGGGGTCTTCTCTCCTTCTGTTGGTACCTCTGTCATTAACTGGCTGGTTTAGGAATTAAGCCAGTGGGAGCCAGTGCTCCCAGCTCCCCTTTCTGTGTTGCCATTATAAGGCCCTGCCGTGTCCTTTCATCTCCCGCTATGCAGCAACTGGTTATCCCAGGGATGGTTTTCTGCATTTGTGCACTCTCAGGGAAATAGCAGTTTACCAACTTACCACCTTCTTTCCCCTGGTCCCCATCCTGAGCATGTTCAAATCATAGGGGTCTAGGTGGTATGGAGAACAACAACCGGCATTAGAAATAGTATAGATTTATTAAAAATGAAATGTCCACATTCATAGTCTCAGCACAGCAATGAATCAAGCAAGAAATACAAGAGAAAGGTGTATTTGCCTCTCACTCCTCATGCCCTAGCTGATATTATCCTAAGGCAGACTCCTTAACTTAGAAGTTAGAGAGTTCTAAATACATCCCATTACAGCGAAGTCTTTGTCTAAGCAGTTATCCCTTTGCCTTTTCCATGTAGCAATTGCAGCCATCAGATGGAGCTCAACTGTGAGAATTCTTTCCTCTAGAACTGACCTTTCAGAAAGGACCACCCACATGAACTCCTCTCCCTCTGCGCCAAGGGATTGCTGTTTGCCTAGCCCCTGTGGGCCAAAGAATCTTTTCCTGAAATCTCCAGGAAGATACAATTCAGCCCCTTGCACCCTCAGGTTCCTGTGTCCCTTATAGGTATCAGAATCCCAGTTAAGGTGTGAGCTGACCATATCATTGTCTCCAGCCAGGATGGCCATTAGGATTTCCAAAGTTTATACTTGATGAAGCTTGGGAGCAATGAAGCTCAAGACAATGCATCCACCTGGCCTGAATTGAAACAAAGGCTTCCTGTCTCATCATCAATGCTGATTTCTCCACACCCACCACTCCTCTGCATACCCCACCCTATTCAATCATGCCTGCCATTGTCATTCAGCTTCTGAAATCACTCCACTCTCCAAGATATAAAGATAGATGGACTCACATTCTAGCTGTATCTGAAGAAGTGTGCTGTGGCTCACGAATGCTCATACTCTACCATAAATTTTGTTAGTCTTGTAGGTGCTACTGGACTCTTGCTCTTTTCTACTGCTACAGATGGGGCTACCCATCTTCTTGATCTATCTTCCCCCTCCCTGCCTTTTTTTAACTTAGAGAGATAAAAACTTTTAAAACTCTATGTGGAAGTTTCATCGAACTCAAACCTTCCAATATAATGCATTTCTCCACACAAATAATTGTTCTGTCTACCCAATTTTACATGGATCATGATATGACACAAGACAACAGAGAACTAACTATTTAATATCCTTTCATGTATGTATTTTATCATTTTTTCACCATGATGAATCCCATCCTTCATAGTCTTCGCAAGCAATCTGAAGATTTCCTTTATAAACCCCTCATTATGATTATTTCAAAGGGACAGGGGAGTTGAACACCTTTGCAACTCTGTTTTGGATTGGTCTACAGGCTAATCCCTTTGGGAGCAGGAAAGCATTTTAAGATTAATTACAGCCAACTAACAAAGTGCAGCACCAGCAAAAAAAAAATGCAATAAGCTAGTGGGAAAACAGTTACACACATCTTTCTCCTCCTCAGCTTAAAATCACCTCCTCCCAACATTGCTGTACATTAAACGGGGACTTCTATGGTTCCATTATACCTGTTTATTCATAACACATATTTTGCTGAATCAGTGTTGCAACCATAGTTCTAAATATGTCGGACTATCAATAGAGGTAGCCCAAATTCTCAATCATACTAGGCCTAAACTCTAATCTTCACATGGTTCAGAGTCCAACACAACAAATAAAAGGAAGTACTTTTTCACCCAACATCCTCACAATGTAGAAATGTAGAATCAACTACCAGAAGATGCACTGATAACTTGGTAGCTAAATAGAAGCTTCACATTCAGAAACATGCATTTCTCAGCACTGTTGTTTCTGGTGGCAAGGCATAGATTTTCTTGCACAAAAATGGACAGTAAGTCAGGAGGAAGCCACCCGCTTTTTCCCAATTCCATTTTCCTTCATCTTTTAATTAAAAACAAAGATTTTTTAAAGTTTCATTTTTCTCTGTTATATGATGTTGAATTGCTCATGTCTCAGTCACCCGGTATACCACTCAATTAAATCAATGACTTTGCACAATGTACAATTTCCCATATCTCTATATTTATCCAGCTTCAGTTGCCCAAGTGTAGTTTTCTGAACCCCAAAGTGTGATGCAAGCATAAAAGATTTAGAAGAAAAATGTCAAATAAAAGAGATTCCCTATTTTGTTTTTGTTTCTTTTACTGTCAAAAGCCAGTACTAAGCCTTTATCAGGATGAACAATGTTGGAATCTTTGGGAATGCCAAACTCCAACAACGGAACAAAGAATGATGTGCTTATGTTTGGTTGCCAGAATCCTCAGTTCAGTATCTCTACTGAATTCAAATCTCTCTTTCTGCAGGTATTACACATCTTCTGTTTTAAGTGATACTCACAACATAAGTTTCAGCACCAAAGTACACAGCCAAAACAATTCTTGGAACTTCTGCTGATATGAAATGGGGGAGTGGTGTTTGTAGGGGTTTTTCCAAAACCATACCTGCTTCTTACCTTTCTACTATTGTTACCTACTGTTCATGGGAAGTTAGCAGCAATGACACCCAGGCCCTATGCTGCTGCTGGGCCTCATTCATTTTCTTCTGCTGTATCCAGAAGATACCTGAACGAGCAATGATAGGAGGTGCCAGACATCATCACAGAGCTTCATTCATCTGAACAGGATCTTCTGCAGGTACCACCCTGCAAATGGGCAAAATCAACAACTGTCTGTACACATGTGCATTCTTTGTAGTGGCCCCCATCTTACAAAATGGCTTGCTTGATGAGGTCGAGAGAACTTCCATTCTTCTAGCTTTCTACAAACTATGCAAAACTACATTAGTTAGAAGGCAGTTAGAAGGCAGTTAGAAGGCAGAGCTGTACTGTAAAAAAAATGGTTCAGAAAGATGATTTGATACTGAAGACTATAATACTGTACTATCTGTTGCTGCAAGTATTTTCCTATTGGGGAATTTCTGCATTATTTAATGTGTCATGTCGAATTGTTTATGCTTTGTTTCAGCATTGTTTTAGCTCTGTATCAGATTTCTGCTTGTTTTCAAATTTTCTGCTTTCCAAACCCTATTGCCTGGTTTATTGAATGTCCCCGCTATATGTCAGATAGGCTTTCAGCATATCAGCCATGCTTTATGCAGCATATATATTTTGGATGTATGTATTACTTCAGTGTCTCTGCATGCATGCAAAGTAGAGCCAAAGTTGTGTAGACCTGTTGCTAACTGCTTATCTTCCAGGCAAGGTGTTTTGGTTAGAAGTTCCTGCCCGAGCTTGAGAACGTGACCTTGAAGTTACTACAGAGACTGAACGGAGCTCATCCTCTCCCCTCTCCCTTCTTCCCAGGCGATGAGTGCCCAAATGCCTAACTGCCTCTTCTTCCTACTGGGAGGGGAGGAGACATTGACCTATAACTGATCTGACTTGCCCACCTTTAGGCAATGCCGTCAATCCTCTTGTTACAGCATCTTGATACTGGTATTTACCTAAATAAAATATCTTTAGCTCATACACTGGAGTGATGCAGTGAAGTGTTTGGGGTAGTACCAGGCAAGACCTGAGATTTTGACGGGAATCACAAAATCACAGAGTTGGAAGGGGCCATAAAGACCTTCTAGTCAAACCCCCTGCCCAATGCAGGATGAGCCTAGAGCCTAGAGCATCCCTGACAAATATTCGTCCAGCCTCTTCTTGAAAACTGCCAGTGAAGGGGAGCTCACCACCTCCTTAGGCAGCTGATTCCACTTTTGAACTACTCTGACGGTGAAAAAGTTTTTCCTAATATCCAGTTGGTACCTTTGTGCATGTAGTTTTAGCCCATTGCTTCGCGTCCTACCCTCTACTGCCAACTGGAACAGCTCCTTGCCCTCCTCCAAATGAAAGCCTTTCAAATATTTAAAGAGAGCAATCATGTACCCCCTCAACCTCCTCTTCTCCAAACTAAACATTCCCAAGGCCCTCAGCCTTTCCTAATTGGGCTCAGTCTCCAGACCCCTGATCATGCTCATCATTCTCTTCTGCACCCTCTCAATTTTGGCTGAATCCTTTTTGAAGTGAGGCCTCTAGAACTGCACACAGTACTCCAGGTGTGGCCTGACCAAGGCAGTATAGAGAGGGATTATGACCTCCTGCAATTTCGATGCAATGGCCCTTTGATACAACCCAAGACTAAGTTTGCCTTTTTTGCCACTGCATCACACTGACTGCTCATATTTAGTTTACAGTCCACTCTTACCTCAAGTTCTCTTTTGCATACACTACTACCCAGAAGTGTATCCCCCCATTCTGTATTTGTGCTTCCCATTTTTGTGGCCCAGATGTTGAATTGCATACTGTTTATAACCACCCACTTCTCCAGAGTATTCAGGTTTTTGTTGAATTTTAACTCTTATCTTCTGGGGTGTTTGCCATTCCTCCCAATTTGGTATCATCAGCAAATTTAATCAGTAGCCTTTCTACCCCTTCATCTAGACCATTGATAAAAATATTGAAAAGTTCTGGGCCCAAAACTGAGCCCTGTGGCACCCCATGGGACACCTCTCTCCAATCTGATGAAACGCCATTGACCACCACTCTTTGGGTGTGGTCCTCTAACCAGTTCCCTGTCCACCAAACTGTCCTATAGTCCAGTCCACAGTTTTCCAGTTTACCGATTAGAATGTCATGGGGAAACTTATCAAAAGCTTTGCTGAAATCCAGCTAAATCATGTCGACAGAGTTCCCATGATCCAGTAATCTCGTCTCTTGATCAAAGAAGGAAACCAGGTTGGTCTGACAAGATCTGTTAGGGACAAAAAAGTATGTTGACTTCCCCGGATCACGAAGCGGTCCTTCAGATGCATACAGATCAATCCCTTTAAAATCTGCCCTAATATCTTCCCAGGAACAGAAGTTAGACTGACTGGCCTGTAGTTTCCCAGGTCTTCCTTCTTCCTTTTCTTAAAGATTGGGATAACATTCGCTCTTCTCCAATCTTGCGGCACATCCCCAGTCTTCCAGGAGGCCTTGAAGATGATGGACAGAGGTTCTGCAAGTTTTCTAGAAAGTTCTTTGAGCACTCTTGGGTGCACACCATCCAGCCCAGGGGGTTTGCATTCATCCAGTGCAGCCAGGTGTCTCTCCACAACCTCTATGTCAATGTCAACTAGCCACCCAGGTGTCCTATCGTGTCTATTACCATCTCTAGATGGGCTCAGGTTCTTCAGGGAGAAAACAGAGGCAAAAAAATAATCAAGCCTGTCTGCTTTTTCTCTCCATCAGAGTTTCTCCTTCCACTCCCAACAGTGGTCCAATTGCCTCTTTTACCTAACGTTTGCTTCTCACATATCTGTGGAAGTTTTTCTTATTGTAGCGAGCTCCACTGGTCAGACCCATCTTATACTGAGCGTTGGCTTGAATCCTGAACTTGACTTTGGAACCAGAGTCCTGATCCCCATTGCCTGCACCATCGCAGATGGAGCAGATACAGGAGCTCATGAGAAAACTGAAGGATTACCAAAAGACCCCACAGAACCATGTGGGCTCGGTGCTGAGGCACTGATGGGACTTGGAATGGTACCAGAACGAGGGAGTGGCACCTCACTGTGGTTGGCAGTGACGCAGGATCCATGCTGGACCCTGCATGGGGCAGCAGCAAGAAGCGAGTGGGGCTCGATGGAACGCTCTACCAACTCACCCCTATGGAAGGCCAGCTCCATGCCATGGTTGGAAGACACTCTGCCTGGAGTAATCCCATACGTGGTGGCGGACAGAGAAACGAAGAAAAGTCTACAGAGGAGTATTTGCAAAAGGAGTCTATTCTTAGATAGAGGATCCCCTGGTTAAGAAGGGGAGCCGGTAGTGGGGAAAGAGGAGACAAGCCTTATGGCGGCACTTCGGGAGGAGTTACAGGTGATGAGGTGCAACCTACTTGCCCTGACAAAACTCACTTGAGGCTTGCTGTAGGTAGCAGTCCAAACTGCCCGACCCTGAGGGCCACCAGAACCACCTGCACCTGCGAATGCCCCGTGAGGACCAAGAGCACCCGGGCCATTGCTGGAGGGAAGAGAGTTCCCAGCCCTGCAGCCACCTGGGTGGTGCAACCTGAAGGCTAAGTTCAGTGGTGATACTGAGGAGCTAGGATATTTCCTGGTGCGAGCGGTGGAATTTCTCAGGGAGTGGGGCCACATCTTCCTGGATGAAGCCAGCCGAGTAAGCTATTTGGGATCCTGGCTGGAGGGCCTCACAGCAAAGTGGTATGTAACACTGTATGTTGCTCGAGCCCCGGATTTAAGAGGCACGGAGGCTTTTGTCTGAGCTTTGAAGGGACAATACGAGGACCCCCTCGAGGAGGAGAGGGCGAGGTTCAAGTTGAGGAGTCTACAGCAGGGAAACTGTCCAGCGAGAGAATTCACCACAGAATTCAGTGAGTATTTGTCCAAGGTGTGGGACTGGATAGAGGAAGTGAAGATCAAATTCTTCTGTGCAGGGCTGAATATGGATTTGGTTGCAAAAGCCATGGTAAAATATGATCCAAGAGCTCTGCTGGGGTGGATCCAACTCACTTCTGAAATCGAGAACCGAGACCAAGTAGTCAAGCTGCTGCAGATGCAACAACAAGTGAGTCAATGCAACCCCCCCCCCCTTGGACAATGGAGCCAGAAAGAGAAGATGTTCCCGAAGTCTTCTGCCAGCTGTAGTGATGGCCCACCAGATTAAACCGGTCCTCTGTCTGTAGTGCAGGGGTGTGGGTCATTTTGCGGGCAACTGCCCAGGCCAAAGAGCGGGAGTTCCCGAGTGGGGATGAAAGTCCAAGAGAGGTCTGGCAGAACCACTGAAGCCAGTCTGGAAACTGGAGTGCAAGAGGGATGAAGCTGCTACTGGCCTGGAGTTAGAGGAGGCATCCGAACTGTCTAGTGGGAAACCCTCCAAGAGTGAAGGAGAAAAGAACCCGGAGGTGGGAAACAAGCACGATCTGCTGTGAAGGGCCCTGCCAGCAGGTCGCAGAGGATCCAGCATCACAGGAGGTGAGACTGAAGGGGGCCTTGTTCTATATGCCAGTTATTTTAGTGAACCCTTGGAGAGGGACCCACATCTGAGTGAGAGCCTTAATTGACTCAGAATGTAGTAGGGACACAATAGCCCCAGCATTGGTGGTGGGACTGGGGCTAGATGTGAAAAGATTATCCCAGCACACTGCATTTGAACAAATGGATGGGTCAAGAATGAAAAGGAACCCTTCCAGGTATGAGACTGAGCTTACGCCACATGGGGATGGGAAACCACTGGGATGCCTGGGCATTTGTAGTCAGCACAGCCACTAAATTCCCTTTGGTGTCGGGGATACACTAGCAGTATGATCATGATCCCTATGTACATTGGCAAGCAGGAGAACTCTTTCCCAGGGGAAGGATGTCACAAGCATGTGTGGGATGTGAGGTGGGAGGAAATGGCTCCTCTAACCCCTAAGACTGCCCTGCTGACCAAAGAGGAGATGAAGCTGATTCCACCTGAATACAGGGACTTAAGCCAAGTGTTTGATGAAAAGAAAGATGATCTCCCTCCTCGCCGCGCAACCGACTGCTATCGAGTTAATCCCCGGGCAGAAGTTCCTGAAGGGGAAGCTTTACTCCATGAGCTTGGGAGAGCGAGTGGAGCTGCGAAAATCCATTGATAGGAATTTGGAAAGAGGCTTTATCAGACCTATGAGCTCTCCCCACACCGCTCCTGTGCTATTCCGTAAGAAAAATGATGGGGGTTTGAGACTGCACACTGATTATAAGGGGATCAATGTGGTATCGATGTCTAATGCCTCCCACTCCCCCTCATTAGAGACTTGCTGGGAGTAGTGGCTCAAGGGAAGATCTTTTCTAAGTTTGACTTGCGGGATACTTACTTTAGAGTACGGATAAAGGAGGGAGATGATTGGAAGACGGTGTTCAACATCCCTCTGGGACAGTACGAGTACTTGGTGATGCCTTTCGATTATAAGGGGCTCCGGGGGTCTTTATGACTTTAATTAATGAGATGCTCCATAAAACCTTTACAAAGGAGTGGTTGTTTACCTAGATGATGTGTTATTGTATTCACAGGATTATGATCCTGATGTGAAATTGGTGCAGGAAGAGTTCAAAACCTTGCATGCCCACCAGCTGTTTGTTAAACTGTCCAAATGTGAATTTCACAAGAAGGAGCTGGACTTCCTGGGATATCAAATATCTGGCCAGGGATTGGGAATAGACCCCGCCAAGGTCCGAGCCAGAATGGAATGGGAAGCCCCCAGAACCAGACAGCAATTGCAATCGTTCCTAGGGTTCGCTAATTTTTACCAACCCTTCATAAAGAACTTTGCACAGATTTCACTGCTGTTAACAGACTTACTGAAGACAAAGGGGAAGGGACCCCAAGGATCAAAGCCTAGTGCTAAATTAGCCTGGACAAGAGAGTGCGAGGAAGCTTTTGAGAACTTACAGCAGTTGTTCACCTCTGAGCTGGTCCTGCGCTACCGCAATGAAAATTGTAAATTTGTGGTATAAGTGGATGCCAGTGACATTGTGATGGGGGTGTAATCTTACAGGAAGACGATGAGGGGACGTTGCACCCCTGTGCTTATGTGTCTAAGTAGTTTTCAGAGGCAGAACACCACTGGGCGGTCTGGGACAAAGAGGCAGCCGGTGTCAAATTAGTGTTATGCACCTGGAGACATTGGCTGGAGGGAGCTAAAATGCCATTTGAAGTGGGGACTGAGCACAAAAATTTGGAAGTGTTACGCACCCCTTGCAAATTGGGCGCCAAGCAGTTGTGGTGGGTGGAGTTTTTCTCCTGATTCATTTTTTTACTCAAACACCTTCCTGGCAAATTAAGCTTCTTGGTGGACGCCCTCTTGCACCTCCCCCAACATGACAGTCAAAAAGAGGAGGTGGTGGACACGATGTTCTTGCCCATTCAGCTGGGAGGGCTGTTGTCACTAGGCTAAAACGGTGCAGCCTGACCTCACAGAGTGGGAGGAAAAAGTGAAAGCTGAAGCCATTTTTTTAAATTTTCACCAAATATTGTTACAATAACAGTGTCCATAGCTCCACGGGAACATTCCCCTTTAAAATCGCCCAGAAGTTTGAAGGTAAAGCCATGCCCTTTATAAGCAACCCATCTGCAACCAAAGGGAGAGACTTGACTGAATGGTGGACTAGGCTCACCAGCCAGTGGGAGGTAACTAAGCAAACACTGGACAAAGCCAAAGAGGATTACAAAAAGCAAGCTGATTGAAAGTGCTCTTCCCCCTGGGAACTGAAAGTGGGGGACAAGGTCTATGTTTCTAAAAAGAATCTGTGGGGGAGGGGAGCAGCCGAGTAAAAAACTAGGGTGGAAATATTTGGAACCTTTTGAGGTCCTCAGAGTGATCAATGAAGTGTCCATTCTGACTTACACTACGTAATCTGCCTTGAGTCTCGATGACAAAGGCAGACTATAAATAAAATAAAATAAAGCCAAGTCTCAATAGCTATGTGCTGGCATCATTAAGACGCCACATCAGATGCTGACTAAAAGAACTCACAGATGTAATTTCTGAGCCTCTGTCCATTATTTTTGAGAATTCTTGGAGAACAGGCAAGGTGCCATAAGACTGGAGGAGGGCAAATGTTGTCCCCATCTTCAAGAAGGGGAAAATGGAGGATCCGGGTAACTACCAGTCTCTCAGCTTGATGTCTATTCCTGGAAAAGTTTTAGAACAAATCATCAAACTGTCAGTCCTTGAGCATTTAGAAAGGATGGCTGTGACTACTAAGAGTCGGCATGGTTTTTTCAAGAACAAGTCATGTCAAACTAACCTTATCTCTTTTTTTGAGAAAGTTACTACTTTGATGGATCAGAGGAATGCTGTAGACATAGTTGATCTCAATTTCAGTAAGGGTTTTGATAAGGTTCCACATAGTATCCTTGTCGACAAGTTGGTAAAATAAGGTTTTGACCCTATTACTGTTAGGTGGATCTGTAATTGGTTGACAGATCACACCCAAGGAGTGCTTGTTAATGGTTCCTCATCCTCTTGGAAAAGAGTGACAAGTGGAGTTCCTCAGGGATCGGTCATGGGACCTGTTTAATATTTTTATATATGATTTGGATGAAGGAATAGAGAGAATGCTTATTAAATTTGCAGATGATACTAAATTGGGAGGGGTAGCAAATATGGTAAAAGACAGGATATAGGATGATCTTGACAGGCTGGAAAACTGAGCTAAAACAAAATGAATTTTAACAGAGATAAAATCAAAGTTCTGCATTTAGGTAGGAAAAATCAAATGAATAATTATAGGATGGGGGAGACTTGTCTCGGCAGTAGTACATGTGAAAAAGATCTAAGGGTCTTAGTAGACCATACACTGAACATGAGTCAGCTGTGTGATGTGGTAGCTAAAAAGGCAAATGCAATTTTGGGCTTTATCAACAGAAGCATAGTGTCGAGATCACGAGAAGTGATGGTATTGCTCTACTCTGCTCTGATTAGACCTCACCTAGAGTATTGTGTTCAGTTTTGGGCACAACAATTTACGAAGAATATAGACAAGCTGGAACGTGTTCAAAGGAGGGCAACGAAGATGCTGAGGGGTCTGGCAGATCAAGTCCTATGAGTAAAGGTTGAAGGAGCTCGGAATGTTTAGCCTGGAAAGGAGACGACTGCGAGCAGAACTACAAGTGACAAAAGGCACAGATTGGACACTTGTCAGCTTCCCTCAAGTTTTGATGGGAAATGTAGGCATCCTGGTCTTGCAGCTTGGCTCTCTGACTGCTGTCCAATGGACTTTTCAGCTGTCACTTGTCCAACATTCCGCCAAGCTGCCTACATTTCTCATCAAAACTCGAGGGAAGCAGACAAGTGTCTAATCTGTGCCTTTTGTCACTTGTAGTTCCGCTCTGAGAGGTGATATGATAACCATCTTCAAGTACTTGAAGGGCTGCCATATAGAGGATGGTGCAGAGTTGTTTTCTGCTGCCCCACAAGGTCAGACCAGAACCAACGGCTTGAAATTAAATCAAAAGAGGTTTTGGCTATACATTAGGAAGAACTTCCTGACAGTTAGAGTGGTCCCTCAGTGGAACAGGCTTCCTCGGGAGGTGGTGGGCTCTCCTTCTTTGGAGGTATTTAAGCAGAGGCTAGATGGCCATCTGACAGCAATGCTGATTCTGTGAACCTGAGCAGATCATGAGAGGGAGGGCAGGAAGGTTTACATCAGTGCTTAGTTCTCGTGGCCTCTTCTTCCATGCCCAGGGTGGTGCCAATTGCCACCTTGGGGTTGGGTGGCCGTTTTCCACAGGCTGGTCTGGCTAGGGATCCTGGAGGTGTTTTGCCATCTTCTGGGCATGGAGCAGGGGTCACCGGGGCAGCCGGGGAGGCATTTGTGAATTTCTTGCATTGTACAGGGGGTTGGACTAGATGATCCTAGAGGTCTCTTCCAACCCTGTGATTCGTTGATTCTATGACTTTGGCATATGGTCGGAAAAGTAAAAATGCAGTGCTCAACAGCAGAAGGGGGTAGATTCCCACTACTGATGTACAGGTCGAACACTTTGCTTCCATTCACAGTCCTCTCAATCACAGAAATGCCTCCTAATTTCACAGCCTGCCAACAAGGCGGCAAAATTGTAGGAGGGGGATTTTGCCTTTGCCTGGAGTGAGACCTCAAACCAAACAGAGCCAAGGCTGCCAAGAGCCATTATTGATCCTCAGACCAAATCTTCTGTAGGCCCATCTTGCATCTCCCAGATCCAACCCCCAAATCATATGACAGGATATCACATGATTCACCCAGTTTCATGGGCCACCAGCATTTTTTCCTCCAGACTCCCCTTCTTGGAATCCCTGAACATAGACCCTCAATGATACAGGATGGCTTGCTGGCTTAAGAATCTTCTTTGTCTTGCAAGAAGAAGAAGAACCAAAAGGATTTACAAAGCCCGATGTGTCAACCAATCCACAAATGAAGGAATACTAATGTTATTTCTTCGAACAGCAGCTCTTAGAGTTGCTAGGTTCCCTTGCCCTCCCAGTGGGATGTGGGTACTGGGTACCTGGCACTTACTTTCTCCTTTTTCCTCACATGCTCTCTGTGCCTTGTGAAATGACATCACTTTCTGGAAGTGATGTCATCGTGCAAGGCACAGGAGCACATGTGTGCTTCATAGAGAGCTAATTTGGGGCCCAATTCAGCTCATTTAGGGCCCAAATCAGCTCGATGTGAAGCACAGGAATGCTCTCAGAGCAGCACAATGATGTCAC
Organism: Eublepharis macularius; assembly: GCF_028583425.1. Lineage (NCBI taxonomy): Eukaryota > Metazoa > Chordata > Lepidosauria > Squamata > Eublepharidae > Eublepharis > Eublepharis macularius. Next base: position 4,893,493 of record NC_072793.1, read on the forward strand.
CGCTAGGCGTGATGTCATCATGCCACCCCTGGGAGCATGCCTGGGAGGCCCATTCACCCCCTTTCCCCTCCACTGGCCAGGTAAGCTGTGGCAGGGGGCAAAAGGGGATTACCCCAACCTCACCAGGGGAATGGGATCCCTAGCAGCTCTAGAAAGGTGATTGCTGGAGAAGAAGCAGTGTGTGTGTGTGGGGGGGGGGTACTTATCATTTCCCCTAATCGTTGTTTCTATACTAAATTCCTTCCAAGTAGTTTCTCACATCATAGGTTTTCCAATGCATATGGAAACATGGATTAGGAAAAGTTGTCTCCCCAAGACATTTCCATGCATGTGCCAGCTGTCACTATGTGGGGAGACCCTCGGTCATTGTTCTCTGAACCTGCTTTTAAACACACACACACACACACACGCACACACACACAGAAGTTTAGAGCTCTCATGTATCCACATATAACATTATGTGTCTAGAAAGACTCTCAATATAGGTCCTATAGTCTAAGACCTGGAGAAGCATTTGCCGATATGGACCTCAGGAATGGTAACGTACTAAAGAAAGTCTTGACAGGTTTCCACTAGCAACCAGAGCTAGTTAAATAGCAGATGTTCACTGTGTCATTCCTATCAGCTGTATCTAACATCATGCAATTTTATTTTCAATTCTCCTAATGTTCTCCATTCCTGCAATGGGAGACAGATTGCAATGCACAATCACTACAAAGACAACAGGCTGCCTGTTCATTTCACCAGTTGCATAGGCTGTGTTTGGGGGCATTTATAATGAACAAGACATATTCCACAGACGCTGTCCAGGGTCTGAGGCTCAGCCCCTGGACTTGCCGGGAGGAGAGGATGGGAGGCAGCCGGGAGACAGGTTCCCAGCCACCCCAACAGACACCCAGAGCCAGTGCCCACCAACACCAGAGGGAGGGAAAGAAGCACCCAAGCCTCAGAGGGTTAGATGGGGCAGCTAGCCCCACCCACCTCTGCCCAGGCAGAGAAAGTGGGGGCAGCCAGGAGGGGATCAGATCAGAGGGAGAAAGCCCAGGAAGCAGGGACAGCGAGCTAGCAGCAAGATAGCCAGCAACCTTACCTGCAGTAGAGGAAGGGCAGCACAGGGCCGTACCCCAGCCTGTAGGCAACAAAAAACTTGGCTGCCCTCAGTAAGGACTAAAGTCAAGAATAATAGGTAGCCAGAGGGCTACCTATTATTCCAGCCTGCAGGCAGGCTAGAAGGAATCAGCCAGAACCAGGTAGGGCTGAAAGCAAAGCAGCCACAGGAGAAAGCCAAGGCAGCCAGCAAAGCAACCACAGGTGTGGCTGCCTAGGGCAGCCAAGGCTGTGGCTAGGGTGCTGGGGGTGTGGCTGGCAGGTGGAGCCAGGAATGGATGAAGGGATATAAGGGAAGTTCTCTCGGAAGGTGGGGTGGTGAGTTAGGAGCAGGAAGGGGGAGAAGGAGGATGATGTGGATTGTGAAGGAGCATGGTGGAGTTTGGTAGAGTGAGAGAGGAGCTGGAAGGAGGAAGAGCGTGGAAGATGGTGGAGAGGAGGAAGACCAAGCCTGGAGGAGGCAAGGAAGCTGAAGGCTGTGGAAGGTGAGAAGGAAGGGGAGGCAGCCGGGACTCTGTCAGGTTGAGCAGGCCTGCGAGTGGACTGAGAGGGAGTGAGGGGGATGTAAACCCCACCTCCTTCCACAGAGCGAGAACCTGCATTGTCCCTGACGATCTCCCAGAGCCAGGATCTGGTGTGCTGACACCCGGCCTAGCAGCACCCTGTACAGAACCTGACAGACGCTTTCATCTGTGAATCAGGCTCCTGTTAGCATATTGAGCAATGGGATTGGAGTAATAATTAGCCCAGGCTACGTTTGTATCATTGTCGGTGTTCTTTCTTTCCCTTTCCTCCCCATCAAGCACCAAAAGCAGGATCAAAAGCTCCTTTTAATCAATAACAGCTTCCCCTCCAACTTCAATGTGTTTTGAATCAGTCCTGCAACTGCGCCATCCTTTTAACGCAGATTTCGGTGGACTTAGAAGGGTGTCACTCTGCTTAGGATTGCACTGCCAGATGCCCTAGGACTTTAGTAATGCAAGGGCTGAGCCGGAGAACATTTCGAGCACTTTCATTTTTTAAGGAATGAAATATGGTCCTCCCATAATGAAGGGCCAACCAGGGAATTTCACTGAGCAACTCCATTCTCTTTGCACTCCACCCCCACGTTCTCTGTGATTGCACTAAAATCTCCCAGATCCTCTTGTGGAAAGGGATGCCATTGCCACCAACGTCTTGAATTTCAAAGATGATTAAGATTGCTACTCCTTGGGTCTCGTATGTATTCTCTTCAGTGCATTCTTAAGCCACATAGAGTCTGCACAGCTGCAACATGAAATCACCTGTTCTCATAAATACTCCTGGAACACGTGTCAGCCCTTGCACAAATCCATGTGTTCAGAATATTGTTGAGCCACGGATGGAGCCACACTCTTTTAATTTAAGCAAAAACAAAACAGCCATTATGATAAGATGAGATTCCATTTCTTGGTAACTTTTTAAAAAATGCTTTGGAAGGCTCCATTTCAGTTTCCTTAAGATGATAAGCAATTTGTTGTTGCTTGTTGGTGCAACAACCTTGATGTCAATGAAGGTTAATGAGACAGTGCCCTTCCTCTCAGTGGCACAGTTCTGTAATTTTGGATTCTACCCTTCATAGTCTTGCAGGATGAGGACTTTAGATGGGAACGTAGACTTCAAATGTGAATCACAGAACGAACATTCAGCAAGCTTGTCTCATCATATCTCACCATCCCCAAAGATAAAAACACACAGCATCACCTGTTTCTATGCATAGTTATTCAGGTGTAAGTCCTCTTAGGCGCAGCTCCAGATGTTTGGCATACACTTTACCCAAAATTGATAATAAACTAATGGGACAAAAATTCTCAGGCAAGTCCATTCCTCTGTTCTTATAAATTGGTTATAGAATTGAGCCAGGCATCTGGGAGAATACCATATAAATCAATCAATGTAAACAGATCCAGAGGAGTTAGCCGTGTTAGTCTGCAGTAGCAAAATAGAAAAGAGTCCAGTAGCACCTTTAAGACTAACCAACTTTACTGTAGCATAAGCTTTCAAGAATCACAGTTCTCTTCGTCAGATGCATGGAAGGTATGAAGAAACTGGTTATATATATATATATATATATATATATATATATATATATAATCAATGTAAACCATTTAGCTAATTATAAAGGTGCAAGTCAATAGGGCTTGTTAACTAGAGGGGAATTTTGTCCCTCGCATTCATTAGCTGCAACACAGGATTTGTGCCCCGAAGTTTGGCTCTCATGGCACTGCTACATCCTCTCCATTTTGAACAATTATTCAGTAAACAGAATCATTAGTTTCTTGTTAACCTTGGAGAGATGGGTAATTTTTTTCCCTCACGAGCTCATAAAACTGCAGTTCTTGGGGAGGCATTGCCGGATGTTGGAAGGCATACATCCATTATTACAGAGCGTAATGCATCTCTGCGACGTCCAGACATCTATCAGGGTCTGGTCCAGACCCTTTCCCGTCATCTTTGCTTCTATTTCCACAGCTTGCGCCGAACAACAGTGATGCTGTCTCTGCCTGTGTTCCCTGGAGAGCAGCTATTCCAATAACAAATGAGAGCAGCCCCCCTTCCTCCTTGGGATTTATCTTTCCCAGTGATGGAATGCAGCGGAAGATCTTGCAAGGTAATGAGGTACATGTGCTCTCTGAATAGATGGTTCTGGGTATGCCAATAAGAAGCCCACAGATCTTTAGAAGTCTCATTAAGCAGCATCTGATTCACAATTATAAGCGGCAAGCCCTACCCCAAAGCGCGGGGCTGACACTGAGCCAAAACACCTTTGACAGTCATCCATAAACATGAAAAGAGACTCCTGTAATCTTACAGAGCTTTTTTCCCTGGCATATTGCTTCAAAAAAGATTTTCACCGTACACCTCAGAGTAAAGGAGCAACCATTAAAATGGATCCTCTTGAAAATCAATCAGGCCTCCTCTCATACCCGGCCACCTTCTATGCTCCTTCCACACCCTTTAACGGCAATAGCAGCAAATCACAGGAAGACCCACGTGTAACAGAGGCTTCATGCCGAAGGGTGTGTAGAGATGTTTTCATCCCAGTTCATCCCATCCTTGCTCCCTTGGGGCAAGTTTTGACGGAATAGCCGTCTGTAATTAGTGCTGCCAAGCGACCCGCTTTGCCCAACAACAAAAACACTGGAGCCAAGACGTTGTGATAAAGTGCAGATGGTGTATTTACAAGTCCATATATTTACAGGTGCAAAAAGTGCTCAGCATACATACAGACAGAATGAGTGAGCAAAAAACCAGAGTCCAGTCCTTAGGTCAATATCCGGAGGTATCCAAGTTCGTTTAGAGCGACAAAGGTTTGCACCAGGCACCAAGCTGAGCAGATCAGCAAAGTACAAACCTTTGGCTGGACTTTTAATTGTCCACTAGCCTATAGGGTGAAGTGGAGTCAGCCAATCAGCACAAGGCTGATGCAATCTTGCTGCAACACCAGCTTAATTGACCAGGTGTGAACCTGTCAAAAACTGCTGACTCACCCTATGTTAAAGGGCACAACAGCCTCTACACATGTGCAAGTGAGTTTATATTCTGACAAGTTTGACATACTTGTGGTCATCAGCACTAAGTATGGCCCCCACCTCTCCCAAAAAGATGCATCACTGGAGGAAAGAGATGAGTTGGACTGAAGGCAAAATTCAATTGGACTGAATCTGAGGGTCAACAATTTTGCTGAGAGTCTACAGAAGGCTGCATAGAGGTGACACAGGACCCTTTCCTATGATGGTTGTAATATCAGGGGGAAATCTGCAGGCTCACACACTGCTCCACATCCTTCCCTTTCCTATGTGTACTTCAGCATCACCGTCTCTAACATTAACTTGGCAGCCGGACCTTATGTGAATGGCGAAAGCCCTTGAAAGGCAAGATCAGTATCTCTAGATGGCTGGGGGGGGGGGGGTCCCCAGGTATGATGAAAAACATGGATTTGAAAAATTACCGGCAGGGGAGAGAAACATCCAACGCAGATGGCGTGCTGAGAGCAACTGAATATCAGTAAAAGAAAAAACAAAGAAAGAAGAAATTGGCCTGTTATGCCCCTCAGAGCATAGAACATCCTATAGGGGGAGGATTTTGAGGAGAGGGGAGTTGTCAAACGGTAGAGTTTCCTAAGCCCCTCCCCCAGTCTCTCTTATTTTCAGAACTATGATTTGTTAGCTGTTTTCCTTTGCTATGTTGCTTCATACATACAAACACAGGTAAGTTGCCATAGTAGTCTTGTATCCAAAAAGGTAAGCAATTAAGTATTTTAGTATATTCTTAATGAGTAGTGAAGGCACTAGAATGTGGATTCCCTAATCCTAATTGGAGCACCAAGAATAGCGCATCAGGCCTACATACAAACCTCTATTCGGCCATGAAGCTCCTCGGGTGAACCAAACCCACCTTCACAGAGTTGTTGTGAGAATAAAATGCATGGAGGGAAAAACTACGCACACCACCTAAAGCGACTTGGAAGAAGAGTGGGGTTTTAAAAGGAAGTAAGTAAATAAATAAATATTGTAACCACATTGGCATTTTCATTACCTATAATCAATCAAAGGGTGAACTGTGAACACTTAAACTTGGCTTATACATAGAGCAGAACCACAAGTGACAAAAGGCACAGGTTGGACACTTGTCAGCTTCCCTCAAGTTTTGATGGGAAATGTAGGCATCCTAGTCTTGCAGCTTGGCTCTCTGACTGCTGTCCAATGGACTTTTCAACTGTCACTTGTCCAACATTCCGCCAAGCTGCCTACATTTCCCATCAAAACTTGAGGGAAGCTGGCAAGTGTCCAATCTGTGCCTTTTGTCACTTGTGGTTCTGCTCTGAGCCAGAGCCTTGGTCTATCAAGGTGAGCATTGTCTACTCTGAATTTGTTGTTGCTTGTTGGTGCAACAACCTTGATGTCAATGAAGGTTAATGAGACAGTGCCCTTCCTCTCAGTGGCACAGTTCTGTAATTTTGGACTCTACCCTTCATAGTCTTGCAGGATGAGGACTTCAGATGGGAACGTAGACTTCAAATGTGAATCACAAAACGAACATTCAGCAAGCTTGTCTCATCATATCTCACCATCCCCAAAGATAAAAACACACAGCATCACCTGTTTCTATGCATAGTTATTCAGGTGTAAGTCCTCTTAGGCGCAGCTCCAGATGTTTGGCATACACTTTACCCAAAATTGATAATAAACTAATGGGACAAAAATTCTCAGGCAAGTCCATTCCTCTGTTCTTATAAATTGGTTATAGAATTGAGCCAGGCATCTGGGAGAATACCATATAAATCAATCAATGTAAACAGATCCAGAGGAGTTAGCCTTGTTAGTCTGCAGTAGCAAAATAGAAAAGAGTCCAGTAGCACCTTTAAGACTAACCAGCTCTCCGGGATTTCAGGTAGAGATCTTTCACACCACCCGCTACTTGACCCTTTTGGCTCGTCAAGCTGGGGATCATATCTAGGCCCTTCGGCATGCAAAGCAGATGCTCTACTGCTGTGCAACACGAGGGGATGCAACAGGCCTGGAGAAAATGCCCTGTCCCTTTAAGACTTAATGGGATGTTATTGATCAGGTATCGTTATTTTACCTCCATGCCATGGAAAACTTCAACGGCTCAGATCCGCACATTAAGCACCTGTTTTCCCCTGGGCCAGTTGGTATCCCAAGCCACAGCCCCCTCTCTGAGTTTGAGAAACTGAGATTTCTACATTCAAATTTAAATCTAACTGAACAAAAGTAACACTATCCAGAATCAGTCCCCAAAATGAAATTCACACATGGAATGTGAGGGGCAGGGAGAGGAAGGAACACTACTGCTAGGAGACTGGGCAGCTTTGCATTTACACAAGCATAGTGATTTCTGCTGCACAGCAAAGGAGGACTAAGGCTGCGGACCAACCCATAGAGATGACTTGCAAGCAGGGCTTTTTTTCAGCGGGAACGCAGTGGAACAGAGTTCCGGAACCTCTTGAAAATGGTCACATGGCTGGTGGCCTCACCCCTAAACTCCCCTCTGTCTGGAGATCAGGGGGCAGGGCCACCAGCCATGTGACCATTTTCTCCGAGGGCAACCCCACTGAGTTCCACCACCTCTTTTCCCAGAAAAAAGCCCTGCTTGCAAGTGAGAGAAGTATCTCACCACTCTTTCCCTTTTATGACCTGACAGGCAGCTTGCTAGTAATATGGGCAGTACACTGCCAGTATCTATAATTTGTTCTCATTAACACCAAGTATGGCTGTCCAGCCCTCACTATACTACAAGTATGACAAAGTCCTTTTGCTATGAAAAAAAAGTAGACAAGAGGCCTCAGAAAATAACCAGATTTGTCTTTCTGATGAGAAGTCCACCACCCAACAAAGATTGGCATGAGCTCCTTCTGGGGTGCTGCAAAGTGAGCCCAGCATCCACAGACATGGCCGTCATTTGGAAAACCAACTTTAACAAAATTAATGATTGTCTTGCCCATTTGTAGCTAAAAGCAAAAAAAATGGATAATTCCAGGTAAGACAACTTGCTGAGAGCTCCCCATGTTGGAATTTGTAATTATCCTTATTTAATGTTAATGTTATGCTGTCAAGGTCTTTTATTTTACTAAAGGCATTCTCTCTCTCTCTCTCTCTCTCTCTCTCTCTCTCTCTCTCTCTCTCTCACGCACACACCCACACACAATGAACAAGCAGAGAGACATAAAACAGACTCAGTTACAATTGGCCTTCCACTTAAAGCTTCATTATCTTCTGAGTCAAAATAACGGCAGTGTCCTCCATCTCAAAACATTTTTGCCATAGCTATTATTCAGTTATAGATTCAAGCAGGTCACACATAGGTTAGTACATACCACTAATTTTCCCGGTGCACCACGCCATCTCTAATTAAACTACATTTTTCTTAGTGATAGGAGGTAGCACTTTTTAGAGGCAGCTGCCAAGCAAAGGTGAGCCGCACTAACAGCAACGTAAGACACAAACCAGTCTCTTCGCTTTTCTATCCAGAATTATCGTCAAAAGCATTAAACAAAATAACTACATTTTGTTACATAATAGACTGGAACTTCAAACCCTTCCACCATACTTCAGATACGAAAAGCTGTTGTTCCCATAACTCTCCCTAAGAGCTTGAGCCTTCACCCAAGTTCTTGCTTGGCCTCCCCAGTTTTAAAGCTCTTTTTTCCTCCCTCACTGGATTCTGCTGACAGTGATAATGGTTTTCAGATAGTTTAACCTCCTTTGACTACAGGTGCATTGAGGAAGAGTTAAGAGAATCTAGAGAACTGAGTTAAGAGAATGAGCTGTAGGTATTATCATGCTGAGGTGGTAAATATATGGGTAAGACCTTGCATCAAGTAAAGAGATGGAAGGATGTTACCCAAATTAGTTATTTTGGTTCTAATGCTCAAGCCATCAGTCCTGTTTTTTTTTACATAAAGCACATGCCTCTTCACTCTTAACATTAGGTACTGGCTTTGACATATAATGAGCAACAGAAGCAAAGAAAGGAAGGAAAAATCCTCCACTGACTTCAAATGGAAAAACAAAAGCAAAATTGAGGAAATATCCAAATAAAATATACAGAGTGAATGAAAATAATAAACGGGTTTGAAAATAATCCTTGAAAGAATATGTTCTTCTCTCCCTGCTTGTTAAGGCACCTTGTCAAATGCTTTTTGGCAGTCCAAGTATGCAGTGTGCCAGATCACACCTGACAACATGCTTGTTGATTTGCTCAAATTCTAAGAGATTAATGCGGCAGAACTTCCCTTGGCAGAAGAAGCCACGGTTCATTTCCCTATGTGTTTAACAATGCTAATAATACCTATTTAGGAAACCTCTTCTGAATGGCCTTCATTTGCCAACATGATGTCATACTGTTTGCTAATTGATCCCTGGTTAACAAGGATCATCCATGTGAGTAATCCAAAAAGCATTATTCTCAGTATGAATGGCTTCCATTTGCCCTCAGTGACATCAACAGAAAGTAGGCCTTCCATTTACTCACCTGGGGAAGGGAATTACCAGTCGAGGAATCAAGAAGTAGGAGAAAAAATGTTTTCTATGTAATGACACTCTAGGAATCTCCCATAGACTCTATGGTAAAGACCATACAGATTAGGGGAGGCAGCCTAGGTTGCTCCCTGGAAGTGATATAACATCCTCCTCAAACTCTACTCTCTTCAATCATTCCCCCAAATCTCACAGCATTTGCTAAGGTAGTGTTGGTAACCCTAGCAGATAGCCAAATCCAATTGGCAATAGAGCATTACAACTCCAGCCGGAATGAAGAGACAGACACAGGCTTGGAATTAAAGGGCCGTTTATTAACATGACCATTAAACATAAACCACGGCAAAGGCCAACTAAGCGGTACAAGTCAAGCCATGGGTACATCCTCAGACCTCCACCTTGACCTGTCTGGGTGAGCTCCACAGCCCCGGGTGTAGGCCATCCTTGGAATGGCTGCAACCCGGGCAACCAGGCAAATGGATCACCCCATCAAGCACCTAACGCCCCAGCCATAGAACATGAGGGAATGCCTTGTCCCTGGGGATCCCCACAGGTGTCTGCCTGTGCTATGGTAGCCGTCAACAAGCATACCGCACTGTTGGCAGACCCTGTTCCCCACCCCTGGGGAAGAGCCACTGGGTGCTCATCGGCCCATGCCCTATTCCCAAAACTCTCCTGCCACTGCAAAAGTCAAGCCTCTGCTTAGACCCTCGCACCCCACAAGTGGCTTAAAGCCAACCAAAGCCTTTGCTGAAGGTCATCGAGAAAAATCTTGTTGCCCTCCATCGACGGGTGTACACCGTCACCTCGGTAGAGGTGGGCAAATTCATCCATGATTCTGGGGTGAGGTAAGTAAATTCCCAAGCCTTCCCCCAAGGGTTTCTTAATGGCACGATTCGCCTTACGTTGGGCCCCCTTGATTGCCCTAAGATCTAAGGCTTCCCGCCAAACTCGTCTTTGTAGCATCTCAGACCAAAATATAAGCATGCCCAGCCACCAGCTGCTTATAACCCAAAGGTCTTCAACTACCTGAAGTGACAGGGCCTTTCCCTGTACTAGCCCCAGGTCATTACCACTGAGGTGGATGACCAAAATGGGGGGGGGGGAGGACCCGTCCTTTCCCAAAACAAGAGCGGCAGTAGGCCTGGCCATCTAAGGCTGCGCTGTCCCTGCCACTTGACAGTGGCCACAGCACTCAAGCCCAGCTGGAATCCAATTGATGTTCTCCTGGCTTGATAGGCCGCCCAGAACTCCATGCTGTGCCCAAAAATCAGGATCCTCTTCTTCCCCTGGCCTGACACAGCACCTAAGGGCATATGTAGGTTTGAAATGCCCCTGACCTCCACCTGCCCACACGATGAATCACCCGGTAAGGATACCCTGTGGCTGCTGCCATAGAGGCAGCCTCAATCCTAAAGGAATGGGTGCCAAATGTGACCCCTGACAAACCAATTTTCTTAAGAGCTCTCTCTGTCAGAGTCCCAAACTGATATTTAGTTAACAGGGTACAATCCTCATGGCAAAACAAAATACCCTGGCCCAACCATACAGCTCCACATATTCCTTGAGATCCAAAAAAGGGCAAAGCTCCTGCTCTGCACAGGGGCCAAGTAGGAAAGTATTTCTGCACTGCCGTTGGTCAGTCTTGGAACGCCTGATCCTAATTGAGACCTTATGTCCTATAAATTTAATATTCTGGGCTGCCAAGGCCCGGCCAGTAGTGTCCCTACAGGATTGGGACACCAACTCACTGACCCTAAGGGCCCCCCAAAATGCCGTTAAGGAAGCAGCATGAAAGAGCTTCCGTTCATATACTGAGGAACACACATCCCCCCAGGCAGCCCCCAACCCCTTTAATACTGATGGGGAGATGGGCTGCCTGGGGTCCCCAGGCATCCCAACCTCCCTAGACCAGCCCTCTAACATTTTACGAATCCCAAAATCCCCCATGGCTTCAGGTAGGTCACATGCCTTGCTTGCAAAGGCTAAGCAGCCACTGTCCCCTAATGGACTTGACCGAAAGGCCCCTCCTACGTTGAACCACACAAAAGTGCACCAGGTGTTCTGGCAGGATGGGCCACAGCTGCTGGAACCCCGCCGTTGTCCTAAACTCATGGAGCTGCCCTACCGCACGGTCGTAGACCCTGCACGTGCTGGGGGCAATGGACAGTTGGATTGCTCTGTTTGCTTCCGCTGTCCAAGCTGACAAAGCTCTTAAGGCATCCATGCAGGTTGCCTGTCAGCCCCAGTGGCAAGCTGCCAGAATCGTTCCATCTGTTGGTGAGACAATATGTCCGCCACACCATTGTTAATTCCTGGAACGTGCCTGGCCCTAAATAGGATATTTAACTGCAGGCATTTCAGGGTGAAGGCACGCACTAGCCTCATCACCCTAGGGGATTTGGATGACAGTGTGTTGACCACATGCATGACTGCCAAGTGGTCGCATTCAAAGAGGACTGCTTGATTGGCCAACTCTGGTCCCCAAAGCCACACTGCCACTAGTAAGGGGAAAAAATCCAAAAATGTAAGGTCTTTGTACAATCCCTGTGCTATCCAATCTGCTGGCCATTGATCAGCACACCAGTGGCCTCTAAAAAATACTCTGAAGCCCATAGACCCAGAGGCATCAGAAGTGACCTGGAGCTCCGTCTCTAGCAGTAGGTCCTCCCTCTAAAAGTCACTCCATTGAAAGAACCCAAGAAGTCCTGCCAGACCTCCAAGTCCTCCTACATCCCTTTACCAATCCACAAACGATGATGGGGCAACTGCAAGGTCTTCATGACATTGCACAGCCGTCTGAGGAAAGCCCACCCCGGGGCAGCTGCCTTACAGGCAAAATTTAAATGGTCAACTATTTGCTGCAACTCTAGAAGAGTCACATTGCCCTTACTCAAACATTCACCTAACCATGCACTGAGATCCACCACCTTATTAAGAGGCAACCACAAGGTCTGCTGGACTGTGTCGAGCTCTATGCTGAGGAATGTTAACACTACAGAAGGGCCCTTGGTTTTTTCGTGTGCTAAAGGAACACCCAGTTCCTCTGCAAGAGCAATACATTCAGCCAGGAGCCTGGCACACTGTCCAGTGCCACCTGGCCCCACCAGCAAATAATAATCTAAATAATGAATGGTATCAGGGCAAACAGAATGGCGATGCAGCTCCCATTCCAAAAAGAAACTGAACCGCTGAAATGCCGAACAAGATATAGAACACCCCATCGGAAGGGCCCAGTCCATATAAAACTTGCCCTCGAATGAAAACTCCAGGAGATCAAAGTCTTCTGGGTGAACAGGGAGCAGGCAAAAGGCAGGCTTAATATCACACTTCGTCATTTCAGCTCCCACTCCACACTGGCACACAACTGCTTGGTCAAAGGAAGTGTAATGCACCGAACAAAGCTCCTCAGGAATGCCATCGTTCACCGATCCCCCATTGGGAAAAGACAGGTGGTGGATAAAGCAAAATTCTCCAGGCGACCTTTTAGGCACCACCCCCAAAGGAGACACTCTCAACGATGGGACCGGAAGGGCATCAAACGGCCCCCAAACCCTGCCTTCATCACATTCCTTTAAACTTTGTGCTGAACCACCTCTTCCATGCCAGCCACAGATCTAAAGTTGACTGCCATGAAAGGTGTCCGGGGGCCTGAAAAGGGATCCGAAACCCAAACTTGAAACGAGAAAGTAAATAATCAGTGTCCCAGCACCATCCAGCCTTAATTCGCATTAGAGAGCCAGCCGGCTGAGCAAAGCGTTGCTGGATCCCACCCAGGAGAATGAGTCATGCATGGAATGTGTATGCAAAGCCGAGTCTTGGATGTGATTGGCTCTACCCCCCCATGTTGTGGATGTGCTATCTTGACAATAAAAGTACTTGTCAGTGACCACCACGAATTCTGCAATCTCCCATCTTTCCATGGATTAAATCCTATCCTTTGATTGAGGGCCATCAATCAGCTCTGACAAGTTTGTAACTCCTTCCTCGGAACATCTAATCAAAACTCTAAATTCATTAGCCAAGCTCTAGGAACATTTAATTAACGCTGTTTCTTTGTGAAACACTTGGAGTAACCAATCTTTGTCACACCTCGGCAGCACCTGTCAAAGGTACTCAAACCTTTGCCATTCCCAGTGTCAGAGCTGTGGCTAGATAATGTCCTTACTCCAGACTACCTTCTGCAATCAGACAACAGTCCATTGTTTCCAAAAGGTTTTTACTGAAGAATTAGTTCATTATAGTCCACTGGCCTGAATACAATATTCAGGATGGTACATATGCATTGTTACCAATGACAGGCAAAGCATGAGGTACAAAGTAACAGATCCCAGCAGGCCCAACCTCCCCCCATAGTTCTCAAAACAACCCCTTTGAAGCTAGGAAAGCAAAAATTCTTCAAGGCCGGTTCTTGGTGGAACAGCAGTAGCCAAAACAATCCTTCTCTGTGAGATAGCTGCCTGGGAACCTTGGCACCTGTGAAGAAAGCACTTAAACACTGAAAGGATTAAACATGGAATCGGTTAGGCAAGGACATACATGAAAGCATTCTGAACCTGACACCCAGGAGGTGACCTTTAAGGTTTTTGTTCTAAGGGCCAAGGTACCTTCCCGCACAAGGGCCTAATTTGCCCTATAAGAACCAGAGCTTTGCCCCCCTCAAATTATGCACACTTCCCTGGATCCGAGAGCTGTGCCATCAGAGTCTCCTTCTCTGAGCCTCTCCTGGTTGAGAACACTGGCCATTTGAAGCCCTCTTCCCCCATGGACTACTCTGCCCTCTGGATAGGTAATCATCATCCGAAAATCCCTCAAATCTATTCCAAATTTCACCACTGCTTTCCTAGGAACCTTGTATGCTTGCGAGTTACTTCTTGTATGTGTGAGTTTTCCCTTTTAAATAAAAATTACTCTCTGTTTTTGAAGAACCCATCTCATAAGTTTCCTTGGGGAGGGGACCCCATAAAAATTGGTGGAGTATCCCACTTTGTTACACCTCTCACATAACCATCGCTTTGCCACTAATCCCCCCTACTCACAAGGAGACCCATCTCAGTAACACATCCTGAGCAGCTTTAATGCTTCTTGGTAATCCATGTTCCCAAGAGAAAGGCCAAGGAACTCAAGCCTCTCATCTACACATCTCTCCCAAGCACTTCTATAATTGTCTTCCTTTAAAAGGTGTAAAAGCTGCCCCACCTTGGGCATTAGGTTCAGAAAAAAGAACGCAGTACTGTTGACTCAGAAATCAGAATGGGAAAACTCTCAATGTGGCCCTAATAAATAGTGTTCAGAAGTGGAGGTGTGTTTGATAAGAAGTCAGCCTCCACTGTATGTTGGTACTTCTTTCCCTTCACTTACCTCACCAATACATGACATAAGACGTACTGTGGCAAGTTTACAACGCAGTCTGTTCCTGTGCTATTTCACTCTGGCTATTTTAAGTTTAGTTTTAATTATAAGTTGCATAACATCTGTGCAAACCAAGAAGAGCTGTGATGATGGAAAGCATTCAGGTTGTGACCTATTATTCTGATTCCCTGTGTACCAGTCTCTGAACCAGCAAGCAGGTTTAGTGTGGAGGGGAATTGTATAAGGTACATTTTAAATTTAAAATTACATCAAAGCCATCTTCTATGTAGGTAGTCTTGACTCTTTACACATTTCTATGGGTGCATTTATATAAGTTCTGCACAATTTATGATCATGCCAAAGCTGAATGAGAAGGTGGCACCCTCCTCAAATCCCACCTTCTCCAAGCTCTACCCCCCAAATATCCAGGAATTTCCAAACTTGGAGCTGCCAATGCTAGTCATGTGGAAATCAGAGGGGTTCAAATTTAGAGACCAGCATTATTTCTGTCATGAAAGCAGAGCCTTCTCTCCTCAACCAGAATGAGTGTTTCCATGTCATTCTCTTTTTTTTTCTTTTTTAAAGGAATCAGCCCAGTTAGCCATTAGTACTTTGGGTACTACCTTGTACTTTCTTGTGGAAAGCATCCTAGGTGACCTTTAATTCTTAGACAGGCACCCAAATTGATCAACATGACCTAAATAACTTTTAATCTATTGTTACTGCTGCCATTACTTTCGCCAAGTAATTTACATTATAGAAAGCTCAATAAACAAATCAAGTTATATGGTATTTCCAAAGACATGTTTCTTGCAGTGCTTATGTTTATAAATAAATGCTATTAGTTGGTGCCACTAAAATAATAAGACAATCTGCATAATTTCATTTCTAAAATGATATTTTTGCCCGCTTCTATAGGAATATAAAAAACACAGTCCTTTCTTTAGTGAAATCAGTGCTTATGGTATGACCCACAGTACAGAACATAGTTTAATAACACTATTACAGGGAGCAAGGCCCTGGGGGGAAGGTAAAGACAAACCAGACAATATCTGTTAATTGGCCATTAGTATCCCTATTATCATTATCTCAAATGTGCAAAAGCTTACAAGCATAACGAATTTGAGACAATGACTAAGGGAACCACTTGCTGGTGGAAGCTCTTTAACAAAACAGGAAAATAATTTCACCTATAAAGCTGCACCCGATCTTTGAACTTCCAACTCTGAACTCAGAATTACTTGTGTCAACCAAGATGAATATAACCTTCAAGCCCACCAAGGTCCCTCTAAGCTTTCAATTTGTTAATCCATTTTGGATTTCAAAAATAGATTGGAGTGAGCCTTCATTTTCCTAGGATGGCAATTGTGCTTGCTGCCACTGCAGTTATTTCCTCTAAGCAAATGATGCCAGAGTGATTGCAACGTACACTGCCCTCAACATGTTAGGACTTCAAACATTATCACATAACTAATCCTATTGGATACAAGGCATCTGCATGAAATATAGGGGTGTGCACTGAGAAAATGTCTGTTTCAGTTTCAGTTCTGAGAGGTTCCGGAATATTTCCATTCCATTACTGTTTGCTCTGGCTGGGTTGGTGCTGCCTTGGAACTGATCCATTCGGTTTCTCTGTTTTGATACGTTTGGGCCCATTCTGCATGCATTGGCCACACATGCACAGGTGCATGCTGATCTTTTCAAGAGGAGGTGGGGAGACGAGGCTGTGCGGCAGCTGTCTTTGCATGCAACAGCATCAAAATCAGACAGTGTACAGTCCTTCCTCTAGACCATCGGTCCACCAAGTTTCAGAGCATGCAACAAGGGGATTCTGTGTTTACGGATCCTGAGGAATGCTTGGGGAAGGCAGACATCAAGGTGAGTGTTGGGAAGCTGCACAGCGTGCGCACACACACACACACTGTTCTTTTCAAGGGGGAGAGTTGGGAACACAAAGCTCAATTTGTGCTTATTCAAAAACCACACTGGCCCCAAACCCATCAATTCAGTGAGTTTTTCTTCTAGCACATGAAAACTCACACAAAAAAACATTTTTCAGCTGGTGGTCCCCGGTACTTGCTAAACTGTTTTCCCACTTGAACAACACAGGTGTTTTTCCAGCAGGATGGGAGACTAGCATAGTGGTCCCTATCTACAAAAAGGGAGATAAGTCAGACCCAAACAACTACCGGCCTATTCGTCTTTTAGACACAGTCTCCAAATTATACGGTAAATATCTTCTCCAAAAATTGGAGGATTGGATAAGGGACAACAACATACTACACCCCAATCAAGCAGGTTTCAGAAGAGGCCATTGCACGACAGATCACTGTCAAACATTTCTCCAGCTGGCTTATGCAGAAATGAATGGCCCAACCAAAGCCTTAAATGTGGCATTCGTTGATCTGGTCACAGCTTTCAACTCGATAGATAGGGGATGGCTTTGGGAGAAGCTTGCACAACCTAACATAGATAAGAGACTATTGCTTCTTATACGCGAGCTATATTCAGATACATTCGCAAGAATCAGGGTTGGTATATCAGGTTCCCTAACTAAGGATATCCCAACAGAGAAGGGAGTAAAGCAAAGATGTGTTCTAGCCCCTCTACTCTTTAATCTATTCATAAATGATATTGTCACGAAACTATCCAGACCAGAATTTGTTGCACCAACCTTAGGCCAGCAGAAAGTGCCAGTATTGTTATATGCTGACGATATGGTCCTAATTTCTCTAACTAGGATTGGATTAAAGAGACTGTTAGACCATCTGGGGGAATATTGTAAAGAGGAACAATTAACAATTAATTATACAAAAACAAAAACAATGATATTTAGAAAGAGAACAAAAAAGTATCATTGGAGTACACAAGACGCCCCAATTGAACAGTGTAGGACTTACAAGTATCTAGGTCTAACTTTTAGTGAGACCCTGAAATGGGATTCCCATATAAAGCTTATAAAAGCCTCAGGGCTCAAGACAATAGGAGCAATAATGAGATTCTACTACTGTAAGGGTGGTTTCTTGATAGCACCGGCCATAAAGTTTTTCATTTCTAAAGTCATTACTCATTTACTGTATGGAACTGAGATCTGGGGGTGGAAGGAACCAACGCTTAGCAATTTGGAAATAACTCAACATTTTTTCATGAGATGTGTTCTAGCCCTACCGAAAGGGACACCAGCTGCCTTGCTACGGGCAGAACTCAGTCTCCCTTCGATCAGAGAATGTGCCCATTTAGCCATTCTCAAATTGCAGAAAAAATACCAACTAACGGACCCTGGTTCTCTCAGTAATTTGAGTTATTTGAGCTATCACCAGCTGCAAAACAAGGATAAAACCCGTCGGCCTTCCTTAATGGCATTGCATCTCGATATACCATCCCAGATGAATTATTCCAAACTTCGGGAAGCAATGTTGACTTAAGGGAATGGATATACAAAGAGGATGCCCTAATTGACAATTTTTTAATCAGTAAAACAAAATTTGCTCCATTGTATAAAACAGGGCCGGATCGAGGGGGACAGGGGGGGTAGTGTGCCCCCGGCACTGCCAAGGAGGGGGTGCCGGGCACATCTACCAGCTGCCGGGAGCACGCGGGTGGCCTCCCAGCCCCCCATGCTGCCTTTCGCCTGCCCCGCAGGACAGGGGGTGGCCGGCTTGCTGCGTGCCCCCTTTCCTGCAGGGCAGGCAAAAGGCAGCGTGGGGGGCTGGGAGGCCACCCACGCCATTCGCCTGCCCACAGGACAGGGGGTGGCCAGCCGCCCCCTGTCCTGCGGGGCAGGCAAATGACGCAGGCGGCTTCTGAGCCCAGCCCTGAGCTGCCTCCGCCAACTCGCTGCACGCTGGGGCACCACACTCTGCCCTGCATGATGTCATGGAAGTGATGTTATCACATAGTGCTGGGAGCACACGCGCGCTATGGGAATGTGCGCATGCTACTGGAACGCGCACGTGCTATGGGAGCGTGCATGAGGGGCTGGGCTTGGGTTGCCCTGGGCACCAGCAACCCTAGATCCGGCCCTGGTATAAAACCATCAAAAAAGGCCATATTAGAGCACGTTATCTGACTGATATCACAGTCTATAAGCTTAGGGTAGCATTTACGTCATTATGCTTCCAGTCTATGCCAACTGAGATGCTACTTGGGCAATTCCAAAAAAACACCGATCGATCAGTGTATATATATCTGTGGAACCTCAATTGAGGACTTACAACACTATGTTTTAAACTGCCCGTTATACCAGGAACCAAGGGGAAAATTTCTCGCAAATATTTTACCTGGTCTCCATCTTCTGTCTGACTTTGATAAACTAAACTTTATACTTTCAGATACAGACCCTTTTATTTCGAATAGGATGGCGCTCTGTGCCCTGGCTGCTAGGAAAATAAGGGCAAATGTGGTAACCAGGAGAGTAAACACCTGATATAAATTGTTGTCTTATAAGCTGCTAGAAGCCATTCAGTTTTTATGTTGTTTAATGTTTTCATTTTAGGTAAAATGCATTTTATAGTAATTTTATTTATATGCATGTAATTATATCTGTATTATTGTACTTTTTTGTTTTTTAATGAACGGTTTTAGATTGTGAAGGCCTATGGCCACATACAATAAATTTGCGAAGAACTAACTGCACACAATAATGGACCTTAAAAGAATGTGAGTGTTGGCGGATGCACACAATGGTGGGAAACTTACTGGCAAAATGGTCCTGGCATGGTGTGCAAGCAGGAGATCTTCCCATTATAAAACAGAAGAGCACAGCATTTTTTTTTAAAAATCCTGCTTTAGTGACACAGCCAATAAATTATTACCTTTTGAGTTCTGCTGTTCTGCCATGTTTTCCTATGCCTTGTAGTTTTGTTTCCACAACGAGGGGTGAATCCTCCTCACCCTAATCTGCTTTGCAGCAGCCTGGGGCTCCTTGTTTAAACCCTCTGACCATGCACAAAAAGAGAGGGCTAGAGGTTGGTATGTCGTTCCATTCCATCTTGTATCAGGAAATTCTATAAGACAATTTTGCATCTCTTGGGTGTAGAAATACTTTCATTCATATAGCCAGATCTATTGCTAATCAATTTCCTTAGGTCACCAACATTCTAGTGTTTTTCTAGAGAAAAAAAGCTCTGCCCACTTTCTGTAGACTATGCATAGTTTTATAACCCTCTAGCATGTTCCCCAGTCATCTTTCCCCCCCGTAAACCACCAAGGACCAAAGATCGAGGTTTTCTTTATAGGGAAGATGCTATAACACCATGATCTTTTTCTGTACCTTGTTGACTCTACGGTATTCTTTTTGAGATTGAATGGCCAGAACTGCACACAGTATCCCAAATGCAGCCACATTTATAGAAAGGTATTATAATACTAGTTTTATTCTGAATCCTTTTCATAAAACTCCCAAACTTGGAATTTGCTTTTTTGGCACCAGCTACACACTGGGTTATTGTTTTCATTGAACCATGACACAACACCAAGATCTCATTCCTGGTAAGACACAACCACTTTAGATCCTATCAGTGTGTACATGATGATAGATATGTTTTTTTAAATTTTATTTTTCACCAAAAAAAGACACATCAACAAGACTCGTAAAATCTATCACACCTCCACAACGTACAAAATAAATAGCATATACGTTCCACAACATACAACATAAATAACGTATACATTCTCCCAGAATAGAGAACTATGTCCTTATCCAATTACCAAATGCAAACATTAGGACCATCTACGTTTGTTTGCTTGTTTTTTGCTTCATTGTACATTACTTTACACTTACTTAGACAGATTCTGCCCTTTTGGTGCCCATGCATGTAGTTTGAAAAGATCTTCTTCAAGCTCTTCACAATGTCATCTGCATAGTTAGCTATCTCATTGCTCATCCTCGGCCTAAAATAATTTATAAATAAGATAATTAGCACTAGACTCAACACACATCATTGGACCTTTTTTCCCTGTGTTTTACTTTGGAGGTTTGGACTGCCCCAAAACCTTCACCTTAGCTTCAAAAAGTTTCCCTCTCTCTCTTAGCAGGTAATTAATAGTGTGTGTGTGTGGGGGGGAGCAGTGAGCTCTAACAACACCCATCCAGGCTACTAAGACACAAGAATGCTTTTAAAGGGGTTACAATCTTAGAAAGTCTCTTCCTGGAGACTCCACAAAAAGTTTCTTTGACCCACAAAGGGATGTACAAATAATAAAACTCCTTGGCTTTGAAAGGATTTCTTTGGCTGATCCCATCTAGGGAGAAGGAGCAACCACACCTGGGCTCCTGCTGACAACAGCCATCACCACAAGGTTCCAAGGTGCCTGCCAGTGGCAACTCTGGTAAACACGTGGCGTGCACACTCCCGATTGAGCATGATGACATCAGTTCCGGAAGTGACGTCACCCTGCTGCCCATTTCACATGGTGGCTGATTTGGGCCCCAGGCAGACTGATTTATAAAGGAAGGGAAAAAAACATGAGTATGCATAATGGGAAAAAATGAGCCAAAACTACACACAGAACTCACTAGTTTGACTTTTTAAAGCAGCTTCCAGAATGCTGAACCAAAACTGGAAAACTAATTTGAAATGAGTCTCTCACACTAAAAAGTCTGTGAGTTTCATTTCATTTCATACCTTTGGCACTGGATAGACTCACCTCGCAGAGCAACACAGCAGCTTAATTTCCTGAACAGCGCCAATCAGATTCCAAGGGGAGAGATCCTTATTAATAGAGATTGGCACGAAACAGGAAAAAAATGAACCTTGAGTTTCATGGTTCATTGTGTTCCATGAACTGCAAACTTTCACAAAACGATTTGTTAGGTTCATGATTCGTCAGATCCCAGGACCCTACAATGGCCTTGTTCATACTCAGAGATGCCAAACTCGCAGGGAGACTTCAAAGGCGCACCCTCACCCAACAACCTTCCCAGCAAGGAGAAGAGCAGAAAATAAGATAGAGGCTTTTCAGTCTCTTTTGAAGCAGCAGCAAATCCAGCCAAAAGCTCCCAAATCCACTCTCTCTCTCACACGGCAAATCCCAGCAACAGCTCCTCCCTCTCCATCTCTCTACTGGAACTGAAAGCAGGAGGCACAGAGCTGTGCCTTATATAAGAAATGCTCACATAGAGCAGAACAGGAGCTCTCTGGTTGGCAGACAGACCTGCCTAACAGGATTAAGAGGGATGAGGTTGGTGTTCACATGGCTACAGAAAGCCCATCTCCCCCCTGCTCGTTGCTCTCATAGAACAGAATGGGAGATCTCAGATTGGCAGGGAGAGCTGCCTATCAAGGTTATGTGGGCTAAGATTGGGGTTTCCTTGGCAACAAAAGGTCTGCAGACATTCTGAGCCTATGAACCCCCAGAACTGAAACTGAAAAGGAAATTTTCTAGATGCACATGCCTAATAGGAGGCAACCCATCTTCCGCTGGTTACCAGGGAGATCGGGCAATCCTATATTACTGCATGGAAGGGCTGAAGGCCTGAACAAAGACCCCAAGATGATAGGAAGCTTTAGAAAACGGTAACTTCTAAGTTGAAGAGCCTGCCTTAGAATAAGAGCTGCTAGGGCATGTGCAGAGTGAGGGGCAGAGGAATCGTGCACTTACACCTTTCTTTTGGATCTCATGCTCAGTCTATTGCTGTGCTGAGACTATGTGTGTGGACATTTTCTTTTAAATAAATGCCTTATAATTTAATGCTGTTAAGTGTTTTCTGTACCATACTAACCTCCACACACTATTTAAACACATTATTTAAAATGTCTGACAGAAGAAGGGGTGATCCATTGGCAAACTGCTAATCCCCTAGTCATACACAAGTGCAGCAAGCAGACCCCATGGTAAGCAGACAAGGGGTAGCAGGAGACGGAGGCATGAGGTGAAGCCTTAGAACAGCAACACAGGGGAGGGGAGCTGGGAGTCCTGATCATCTCATTGAGCAATTCCCAAGGAGGCCAGATAGTGGAAGAGGTGTAGCAAAAGGACTGAAAACTACTCCAAGGGTCAAGTGGAGACTTGGATGGCTGTTGGTGCCCAGACACCTCAGAGGGCAAGACAGAGCTGTACCTGTGGGTCAGTGGGGCTATTCCACCACATTTTCTAGTGTGAAAACTGTCAATTTCTCTTACTTTGTACTTCCTATTAATAATTAACCAATTATCAGTATGTACGATAACCTATTCTCTTATGCCATGATTGCTAAACTTACCAAGAAGCCTTTGGTAAATAACTTTTTAAAAATCCTGTATAGCCGAAAGCTCACTTGAACAGGGGACAAATGTTTTCATTCTTTCAACTGACCTCTAATAATTACCCTTCTGTCAAAGCAGACTTTTATTATTCATCAATACATAAATATGTTATGGCACAGTTCTACATGACATTAGCTAGGGTGAACTCGTTCCAAAAAGTTTGAATACAATAGTTTCATTGAATACCTCAGTGAATGTATCCTGTTGAAGATGTGACTCGGCTGCATATGAATGCCGCTTAGCTACGGAGAAATGTACTTGTTTACACTAGACATGCACTTTACAAATGATGAAGGCGTTAACTCTGCAGGGCACTCCACGATCAGTCAGCAGGAGTCTATAGCAAACACAGCAAGGTTGAAATTGCATGCTTGTGACAAAAGTTCTGATCAAACACTTCCCACCCTGCCATATGAGGGGCCTTCACAGTTGGAGACACAAAATGTAAGATGGCATGGAACTGAGCCCAGAAAAATCATCTTTGGATGACTTGTTGGATGAATGTGTTCAAATTCAGGTTTGAACTGCCGTAGTTGACCTTGGGAAGCAATCATCATGGCAACTGGTTATATTAGCTAGTAGGGACATGCATCTAGAAAAAAATTTCCCCCCCAGTTTTGCATCCTGGGCTATTGAGTGAAATGTTTAACATGACTGAGTAATTTATTGTTGATGCGTCATCAGGTTGGGGCCAAAATTCATTTGTGGGTTTTTTTTAAATTGGTTCTCATGATTTTTGTGGTCATTCTTTTCCATGGATAAAAGGAGGGAGGATCAACTGGAGGCTCTGAGGCAGCTGTTTTTGCACTTAACTGCACCAAAACTGCATAGACAACAGTCCTCCCTCTAATATAAGGAATTTCTAAGTTTTAAGCAGATTGAACAAAGTTGTGTGTGTGTGGGGGGGGGGTATTTTACAGACCCCCAAAGCAGATCTCTCTCTGCGCAGGCGCACTAAGTTTTCTCTAATTCCTAAAGCAGCCATCGAGCAGCAACCAGCAGAAGAGCTTCAGCCAGCCCACTTCTCCCTTGTACAAATCGAACGGCTTTTATTTTCTCCTTTTTTCTGTTTCCTTGAGCTCAATTTATGTAATTTTTAAACTGCACATCTGTGTTGATTGCATGTAAGTGGCATACAGACAAGGCAAGAAAAACAAATGAGGCTGGAACACTAGCAGTGAAAATGGGCAAAACAAGGCTTATTTTTTCAAAGGAAAATGGCATAACTGTATATTCTGTACAAAATTCAGAAATTTTAAAAAACCATGAACAGATAATTCATAAATCCAATATATAAGAAGAGATTCAGATGGGAGGAATATTTGATGCTTCCCAGATGGCATCTTTGTTGGCTGTTTTGATGCAAGGATTCCCTACACCTGCCCCCAAACACTAATACAAGTAAAGCTAAAGTTCATGATTCTTCCTGTATTTGACTATTTCCTTTTCTCTACAATACCACTGAAGTCTCAATTGCTTTTGAAACTGGTGTAATTGGTGGGCTGAGCATTCCCAGGAGATGATTCAATCAGAAATAACTAAAAGAAATGGAGTGGATAATTTCTTTGTTTGTTCACCAGCTTTATTGATGTTGGTAGCACAGTTCTGGAACTGGGTTTTGTTAATTAACTGCCACTGGAAAGTCTGTAGGGAAAGGTGAAAGAGTGTATAGCTCAGTTCCATCCAAATACTATATTAATAACCCATGATACTGCTACTAATAACAGTGTTCCTTATTCCTCTGTGAACTGAGAAGTACCTGCATTGATACACTGGCTGTTTGGGAACTGTTTTTCTCAAATACTGACTCGTTGATAATAATTGATAATAACGATAATCATAAAGAAAATCCTAATGAAATAGCATCTAATTATTATCCTGATTATCATGACTGATATGTACATTTCAGAACCTTCTACTTTTGTGCTTCTGTTGTCTCTATTAATAATGCTATATTCTGTCACAGATCATTAACACTACAGATGAGTGCATGTTCTGTGTTTCATTTCATTCCATATTTTTATCAACAGGATCATTTCTCCATTTTTCATTATTGATTTTGCATATGAATACATACATGGTGCAGTTTCTATGTGCCATTTATTTATACAGTCTTTTTACATACAATGCATGCTATTTATTCATGTAACAGATGCATAATGCTGATGTATTAATGTACAAATTACATTGAAAAAAATCATACATTTTATGGGGGGAATCAGTGTGAGGAATCACCAATAGGGGAGGAAATGAGTTTGATTCATGCAAGGAAGAAGCAATACCAGAACTGGAATTCTCTAAATAGTGTTAAGAAAACCAAAATTATCTGTATTTCACACAGAGGCTACCAATTCTTAGTTTACTTCTGCTGACCCTTGCTTACCATTTAGCACAGCTGGTATTATTATTTAAGCAGGAAAAGAATGTCCAGCATCCGAGTTAACATCATAGATTGCAGGAAAGTATCCGAAGTTCCTACGCTGAACAGAAGCTGCTGAAATTCTTTGGGAAGCCAAGTATTTGGACAGTAAAGCATTTGGACGGTGCAATACCTTTGAAGGTGTTTCCGTTAGCTGAGAGTTGTTTGCACAACAGCCACCTCTGTTTTCTTCCCAGACTTCCCCCTTAATCCATGAGCTGGTTGGTATTTCATCAGGTTGTCACACTTAGACCCTTAAAGCATGTCTAGGCTTGCTGTATCTATTCTTGGACTGGGGCAGGACCTCAGGTGTACGGCAGCTTGGAAGAGAAAATTAATCCTGCTTCAGGCATCATTGGAGAGGTTGATTCTGCAATCCAGCACCTGGATCAGAAGTAGAACTTGAGGAATGGCACTGCTGCTGAGCCTGGATAAAATTAAGCACAAAGAGCAACTTTGGCATAAAACTAACTAGACAAGAAGTTTAAATTCCTGTGGGTGAAAAAAGGTTCTCTGTGGATACAACTGGTACTTTTTCAACTTTATTTTCAGAAAGAGTACATCCATCAGGTTCCAGGGATGAGAAGCAGAGGAGAGAAACAATATGCAAGGCAGAGGAAACTTTTCCATGTTCTTTCTTTCTCCTCCTTGTTCTTTAGTCACCTCTCACTGAGTTTGCTGGGAAATGAATATAGATTCCTCCCCTGCTTACCATCCCCTCCACTATCTTTTGTCTCCAATTTTAGATTATAGCAGATTTTAGCAGAGACAGTGAATAGAGATAACTTTCTCCCTCACCCATAAGACTGGCACTTGGGGGCACCCAGTGAAGTTGATGTGTAGCAGATTCAGGATGGACAAGAGGAAGTACTGCACTCATTGAGTATGTATCAAAAGTGATGGCCATGGGCATAGATGACTTTAAAAGGAAATTAAAGAGATTCATGGATGATAAATCAAGATGGGCAGCCATGTTAGTCTGTCTGTAGCAGTAGAAAAGAGCAAGAGTCCAGTAGCACCTATAAGACTAACAAAATAGGGTATGAGCTTTCGTGAGCCACAGCTCACTTAGCTAGAATGTGAGTCCATCTGTCCTTATAACTTGGAGAGTGGAGTGATTGCAGAAGCCAAAATGATGATAGCTGGTGACAGACATTAGCAGGTGTGATTGAATAGGGAGGGGTATGCAGAGGGGTGGTGGGTGTGGAGATATCAGCCAGGAAGCCTTTGTCTTGATTCAGTCCAGGTGGATGCATTGTCTTGAGCTTCATTATCAGTTGCAATTCAGACTCTCTTTCAAATCTCCTTTTGAAATTCCTCTGCAGGATAACTGCTGCTTTTACGTCAGCAGTTGAATGTCCTGGAAGGTTAAAATGTCCCCCCACTGGTCCAAGATATGACAGATGGACTCACTTTCTAGCTATATCTAAAGAAGTGAGCTGTGGCTCACGAATGTTCATACCCTCCCACAAATTTTGTTAGTCTTATAGGTGCTACTTGACTCTTGCTCTTTTCTACTGCTCATGGAGGATAAGTCATCCTCATTCTGCAGTCACTCCACTGGCTACCTATCAGTTACCGTGCTCAGTTCAAGGTACTGGTTATCACACTCTGAAGTTGATTTAAATCGTATCAGTGGAATTCTGTGCTGCTATTCTGATGTTTATATTTTTACTTGTATTTTAACTGTGCAAATTTGGATGATTTAGTATTGTTAATTTACAATAACTGTTTTAATATATTTTAACCTTTATGTATTTGTAATCCTCTCTGAGCCTGCTGGAAATGCAGGGAGGGAGGAATAAAAGTTGAAAATAAATAAATAAATAAAAGTATATAAAGTAATACAAAATTTAAACTGTGGCCTAAAGTTTGAAAATTGAATAAAAGGAATTTATGCAAAGCAAAAGGCAAAGATTTTAATTAATGGAGTATTAACCGAAGAACTACAAATAGAAAAGGGCACTAGACAAGGATGTCCACTATCACCACTACTGTTCATTTTAGCAATGGTGATTTTCGCTTCAAAGTTAAGACCAGACTCCAAAATCAAAGGTTTGGAAGTCGATGAGGAAGAATTCAAATTGAAATGCTATGTAGACGATATGCTTATGACAATTCTGAACCCACAGGAGACAATACAAGATGTTATGGATCAGCTCATGAATTTTGGAAAATATTCAGGTTTAAAATTAATAGGAAAAAAATAAAAGAATTACTAAGTTTTTAACAAGGCAAGAAGAAGAAAGAATTTGGGAAGCATCAGGATGTGAGATAGCAACAAGTGCAGTGAAATATTTGGGCATAAATATAACAGGACAAAAGGAAACACTGTTTAAAGATAACTATGAGGCATTGTGGAGGAGAATCCAAAAAGATTTAGAAAGATGGTCCAAGTTAAAGCTGTCCTGGATAGGAAGAATTTCTGCAATTAAAATGAATATCATACCGAAAATTAATTTTGTGTTTCAAATGTTATGACCTAGCATAAAAGATAAGACATTGAAAGACTGTCAGAGACAAATGAATCAATGTATTTGGAATGGCAAAAAAACCAGAGTAAGACTCAAGGTACTACAAGATGAAAGAAGTAGAGGAGGGCTGGCGGTTCCAAATATCAAGTCATATTATCAAGCAGCTGGTTTGGTTTGGATTATTGATTGGATACGAAACCCTAAGAACAAATTAATAAGACTAGAGGCGGTGGATTTAGCAGATGGGCTGCATAATTACCTTTGGGTGACAAGAAGAACAAGGAGACAACAAAAGAATCATGTTATAAGAGACAGCCTGATACAAATTTGGGAATCGGTTAGAAAGAGAATAAGTCCGTTGATATCGCCAGTATTCTCACCAATTGAAGCTTTTTCTGATAAAAACCAGAGAAAAGACAATGACTTAATAACATATAGAGATATGATAAACTCTCAAGGAAAGATAAAATCATGGCAAGAAATTCAAGATGAAGGAATAAAAATACAATGGTTGAGATACTTTCAGGCGGTCTCCAGATTAAAAGAAGCTCTTAAAGTTCATAGAGGACAATTAAGAGATCTTACAGAATTCAAGAAAATAATTACATAGAAGAAGGAGCACATTCTGGGTCACACTCATAAACTTTTACTTCAATATAATTCAGAAACAGAACAAGTTAAAACTTGCATGATAAAATGGATGCAAAATTTTGGAGAAGAAATAATATTTCAACAGTGGGAGAATCTTTGGACAAAGGGTATAAAGTTCATAGCAAGTCAAACTCTAAGGGAAAACTGGTATAAGATGTTTTTCAGATGGTATATCACACCAAAGGACATTGAGAAAATGGATAAGAAATATATAGGGTCATGTTGGAAATGTAAAGAAGCGGATGGCTCTTTTTATCCTATGTGGTGGATGTGCAAAAAAAGTTTTAAAAAATTGGGAAGACATACATGCTGAGATGCAAAAAAATTTAAAATTAGATTTCGCCTTGAAACCCCAGACTATGTTGTTGGGAATAATACCAGAAAATATTGATAAAACATTCCATGAATTATTCAGATATTTGCTGATGGCGGCAAGAGTGACATTTGCAAGTAAATGGAAAGAAGATGAATGTCCAACCAAGGAAATCTGGAAAGACAAGATGGCAGAATAGGCAGTGATGGCAAAATTGACGAGTTATATGAATAGAAGAGCAATAAGAGAATTTGAAGAGAAATGGGGGAATTATTTTGCTTATAAAGAATAGAACAAATAAGATGTTGCAGTTTTACAAATTGGAATAAGATCACATACTGACTTATTGTATATAGCTTATAAGAGGTTATAGACTGACAAGGGGGGGAAATGTGTGAATATATAATTGAATATATAATTGTTAAAATAGTTTGTAGATATGGAAACATTGATAAAGCGAGGGATAAGTAGAGAGGATCGCTATATTAATCAGTTACATAAAGAGATAAGATGAAACATTGTAGTAATAATGGAATGAGTTTTTTCTTTTTATTAATTTTTATTACTAAGTGTGGAGAAGGAGGTGGGAGGTGCTAAGTATGTGTGTAGTATAGAGAAATAATATACACTAATGGGACTTAACAGTTGCAATCTTTATTGCTATATGGATAAATATTGAAAAAGATTAAGTGTTTGTGCCCTCTGTATTCTAAGAATTCTTGTAGCGATAAGTCGCAAAATCTTCTTGACCTTATTAACTTTTCCTTCCCCCCTTTTTTCTTTTCGTTTCCTTTTTTTTGACTCGATAAAATAAAATATGTTAAAAAAAAGAATAGTATTTTTCTTCAGGAAGGAAGATATTTCATGCTTTAATATTTTCCTGTGGCATATAATCTGGCTCTCAGCATGTGTACAGATCATGTGTAAATGCTTTTGTGCTTTGAACAAGTCAAGATCTGTGAATGGAAAAAATATTTACGCTCATGGTTCTTTTTCTCTGGATCATGGACATCATGGCAAATGTGCGTAAATTCAGGCTGTTATTGCCAAGAAAAAGAAATTATGCACAATATTCATTACACACAAACACCCCTTTCTCAGCAATTAATTAACAAGTGTAGAGGGCAATGTACACTGCTTAATTAACACAGCTTAGACCTTTAACTGCACTGAACAGGTAAACAATTAATTAACTAACCTGCAGAGAAGATGCTGCAAACAGAGCAAGAAGTAATTGGCCTCCCTTTTTGCCTCAAAGAATTCTTGTATGCTGCAACATATGGGGAAGAGGAGGGCAGGTGCTTGGACCTATTCCACTGCCAGTGGGTAGTGGATGAACATCTCATTTTGGAACTGTTGAAGGAATGATAGCCTTCTCCAAGTTGGCAGGTGGCAAGTAACGCTAATTTAGAGTTCACTTGTGTGCTGTGAAAATGCAGTGTCAGTTTCCTTGACACACACCAGATCCTCCCAACTTCCCATTCTATTCCCAACCCTAATGAATCTCAGTAATGCCTAATATATGATTTATCACTGCATCTCCCAAGTTTGATGGGTGATGGCCTCTTTGCCACAGTTTGAGTCTCTGTTGAACAGCTCACCATGTGTGTAGTGATTTTTTAAAGAAAAAAACTCATTTTATTATGCAACTAATTTACAGTGAGTGAAATTATAAACAAGGTGATTACTGGATGCAATTCATGGCCCATGTAATTATATAGCTGTCAAAGCAATGGATGCAGCTGAAAATTGGCTTCTCTTTGATAAGTCAAAAGTTTGCACCATTTCCACTGGTCTACTCAGTTTGCTAATTATCCACAGCTGCATGTGCACAATTAGTGATGCTGTCGTCCCCACAAATAATGTACTCGAAAAATTAAACCCACCCTACTCATACTGCCCATTTTTTTCTTAAACTGATCACTCACACTCTCATATTGATGCGCATTACTGCAGTGTATGTGCTGGTTTTACATCTATTCTGTTGGTGGCATTTATCATCACTCTGGGTGGCTGGCACTGTTACTGGATGATCAGAATCACGGGCGAGGGTTTCCTGCTGTCTGTGGTACACGTAACACTACATTATCTTCTAGGAAATGCAATCTCTTCCCTGATCCATGAACCAGAGTTTTCAAGTGGCAATGATGCCCAGCCAAGGGAATCCAGCCAGAGAACCGCCCGCCCCCCCAAACACTCCAGCCACATGTGCAACCCAGACTTCTATGTATTCCCTGAAATCAGCAGCAGTTGTGCACAGTAGGAGTAAAGGAGTAAATTCCAGTAACCCTCTTAACAGCCTCCAGGCATGTCCAAGCAGACAGGGGTCTACCTAGAGGATCTCATATCAGTGCCCTCCCCACTTGAAATGTGGGTGATTCTCTAGAATTAGGTTTTTGATTACCTTAGTGTAGGCTAGGATCTAGCAAGTAATCACCTTGCAATCATCATCTCCCCGGAGACAGCCATCTACCACTCCTAGACTTTTGCTCACTTATTACTGCCTCACCATATGGCCAGCACATTCCAGATCATCTCTATCTGTAATAGCTGACAGAACTATCTTGAACATTTTCTAGCCTGACGGTGAACTTTAACTCACCCAATAGAATTCAAACTTTGGGTGGCTCCAACTCAATTCTGAGCAAGGAGCATCCTGATTTTAGCACCGCCAGTTTTTTTACAGTACAAATAGAGCCCCCCCCCCCCCAATCCCCAGTGCTGGGCAGCAGTTTTCCCTTTTTGTCCATTTACTGCCCTTGAATGACTTGGCACAGGCCCCTTAGAGACACGAGCTGGTCTCTGTCTCTACGGTCCATTCTTTCACTCTTCACATCAAGACTGTAGTGAAATTCACTTATTCGATTCATTTCTTTTTGAATTAAAACGTCTTGGGTTAGGCTGTTGAGACTATTTTCCCCTCTTAGGAGATTGCGGCCAGTTGGCACTGTCTGTTCTGGCCAAACACAGGTGCAAACCTGCGTCAGCTCTCAAGGACAAGGCTTAATTGAGGCCGAGACCCGCCTCCTGGCCTGTTTGCGTGTAGCCTTACGGGGGTGAGGGGAGGAGTTCTTTCCTCCCTCCCTTACCTGTGAGGACAGGCCACGGCCAAGCCTGTCATCAGAGGGATTTGGCGGGGGGGGGGGAGGGGGCTTCTGAGTGGCCAGCTGTAGGTGGCTGGCCTTGAAAAAGGAGTTGTTGCTTCAGTCTCCGTAGCCAAGTCTGCATGGGTCAGTTTTGCTGGTTCAGTTCCCACATGGCGGCATTTTTCCCCCTGACTGTCTGCACCAGGTTTGTTGCCATAAGAAGTCACTCCAGCCACTATGTGGCTTTCCTCCGGCTTTCCTGGGAGCACTTATCGCCTAACTTTTTTAAAAAAAATCTGCCTTGCAGTAGGCTGTTTCCCTGTGTATATCCTTTATTCGGGCTTTTTTTCTAGGAAAAGAGGTGTGGAACTCAGTGATGGAACTCAGGACTGCACATTGATGTCACTTTGGGTAAGCTGGAACAAGGGGGGAGTTTTTTTAAAGTTTAAATCACCCTAGGTGAAAATGGTCATATGGCTGCTGCGCGGAGGGCAATCTAAACTCCCCTCTGTCTGGAGATCAGGGGGTGGGGCCACCGGCCATGTGACCATTTTCAAGAGGCGCCAGAACTCCATTCCACCGTGTTCCTGCTGAAAAAAAGCCCTGCCTTTTATCCCATTTTTGGTGTTCCACCTTCTTCCCCTCTTGCCCGCCCTGCTGCCAGCCCTCTGCATTGTAATTGGCTACTCTCATCTAGTCAGCCACTCCCCCTCCCCTTTCCTGCTCCCCTTTCTTCTTTTTTAAAAAAAATTAAATCCAACGCAGGATGAGGGAAGTCCCCTTTGCAGACAGTACAATGGAAATTGACTGACCTTCATCAATTTCACCACCTAGCCAAGTAGAGGCCAGTTAATTTTACCCCATTTCCATCCACACCTGTTGCACATAGAATTTTTAAAAAGTTGTCATCATCTGTGTCCCCCCGTCCCGTTCTCAACCTGAAAAACAGCCAGAACAGAGCTGCCCAAATATGACACACACACACAAAAGGTAGAGGTCACACGGACCAAACCTGAGAGATGCAAATGGCCACATGTAGGCCAATTCCATGCCTTTCGGCTTGACTTCAGGGATAGTGAGGAGTTATGTCCCCAGTTCAGAAGGGGCTTGTGTGTCAGGGAACAAGCAGAGAAGAGAAGGGAACCTGTTTCTGCTTTTGCTCCAATTCCTGAATGCTATACACATCTGGCGTTTTCCTGTGCTAGCAACCTTTGTGCTTTTTTGTCTGTGGGACCACTGGGCTTAAGAGCTATAGCTCCCTTTTGGACTCTGAAACTTGCTGAAGGCAACATCTGGAACAAGTTCAAGGACTTACAGTCAATAAAGCCTAGCCTAAATAATTGTTGTTCTTTTGTGCTTCTCCACATACCTCTATGCTTATTTTGTTTGCATTTAAGTTTTCTTTTTCTTAAATTGGCGTGGAGGTATTGAGAGCTGTGGCTTCAATTCAAATCCAGTTCTCTGGCCACATTGCTACCCTTTTAGTTTGTTCCTGGAATTGACCTGCCGAATGCCTACCTTGCAGAGCTAACTTCCGGTTTAAAACCTGGTAGGACTGGGAACTTGCCTCTTGGTTCCAAAGCGGAAGGTTTCATTCAGAGAGGCTGGTGGTGGCTTTCTACCCTGGCGGTGAGGCTTCTTTTGGGAATTTTGCCTTTTGACATCAGCAGGTGATACCAGGTGCCGTCAGCAGGTGAATTTGGCCTTTGAGATCAGCAGGGAGCCAGGCAGGCTTGCTGGAAACCATTACAAGGAGTCTAAAGGATTTCCACTCTCTACGGAAAAGGTCATATGCTCTCATCCCCCCTCCCTTCTTTTGGTTTATTGTTTAGGTGTTAGGTATTAAGTTCAGCATTTTTTCTGTGTGTGTATGTGTGCTTGCAGGCATGTTTGGATTCTTGTGTGCCCCTCACTATTTCTTCTTTTCTGTTAGTTTCTCAATAAAGATATTAATTTTATGCTGTCTTCTGCCTACTTATTTCTGAGAGTCTCCCCACTCCAAAATGAGACACTGCCCACATCTCAGACATTTGTGTATGTAGACAGAAATCCATAATTTGCCCAGTTTCCTGTGTGTTTGCTTGACACGCTAAGAAGGAGAATGCTCTAATAATCAATGGGCGTCTTTAGAATTATTAGAGAAACAGAAGCGCAAGAACGTGCAAGGCATTTTCAACCCAATGAAGAATAACAGGAAACATTCAGCAAAAAGGGAGTTTTCTTTCAAGTGTCTGAGGATGCCGCTCAGAATATGCAATCTAACTGCAATTCTAAGAGAAGAGCGTGCGATACAGGGAAATCCAAAAACAGGAACAAATCTCAGGTTTAGATGATTTCTAAATCTTTAGAAATTTTGATTTAGAATTTTGATCTAAAAAGTGTATCGCTTCTCCTTAAGATAATTTCTATAATGCATTCCAGAAATGGAGCACGTATAGGTTGTTATAATATTCAGCTCATTCCATAAGTTTAGACTTTAAATCTTGTATTCAATACATGAGACAAGTTCAAGAGCCTGGGGGCTCAATCTTTCTCTTAGTTTTTTCTCTTAATTAAAATGCAATATTCAGGATCAGAACAAACATGATGTCAGGGACAAAAAATAAAAACAAGTGAAGGGAGAGAATATATACAGTTATAGTTATTCCTTTAATAGTCATTCTTTTCTAAGAGCTCAAAGTTGTTATTTTTTAATGCAGCCAATTGCCCCCCCCCCAATTTGAAATAAAAAGCAGACACAAAGCTTGGGTATAAAATTGGGCCACTTTATTAATTTCAACATAAACTGTCAATACAGCAAGGGCTCTAACTAACTAGCGGTACAGGTCAAGCCCTGGAGTCACCCATGACTTCTGCCTTGACCTGTCCCCCACGTCAAGCCCCCACTGCCACAAGGGTGAGCCATACAAAGCGTGGCAGGTACCCGGCCGGCCAGGCAAATGGTTCCTCCTCCAAGCCTGCAGCAATTTGCCATACAACAGAAAGGCCTTACTTGTACAGGGGAGCCACGTGGCAGTCTGCCCTCGCAACTGGCTGCCGTGGAGCCCACCAGCCGTTCCTGACAGACCCCAATTCCCCCCCAATGGGGATGTGCTAAGGGGGTCACCGTCCCGCTCATTTTCCCATCCTAACCTGCCACTGCTAGGACCAAGCCTCTGCTTAGGCCCTTGCGCCCCACAGGTGGTTTATGGCCAACCTGATCCCTTGCCGTAAATCATCCAGGAATATGTTACAGCCAGCAACTGATAGGTAGACCCCATCACCTCTGTAGAGGTTGGCAAATTCAGTAAGCTGGAGGGCAACCAATAATGCCCCAGCCCTCTACAAAAGCCATTACCATCCAGGTGAATGAACAAAACAGGCAGAGGACTGCACCTCCCCTAGAATCATCAGGCCACTACTTGCCTGGGTGCTGCAAGCCTGTGTGAGCCTGTAAGGAAAGGGCCGTGCCCTGGGAGCCAAGGTCAACACCCTCCAGGTG
Organism: Eublepharis macularius; assembly: GCF_028583425.1. Taxonomy (NCBI): domain Eukaryota; kingdom Metazoa; phylum Chordata; class Lepidosauria; order Squamata; family Eublepharidae; genus Eublepharis; species Eublepharis macularius. The sequence continues at coordinate 4,928,640 of NC_072793.1, forward strand.
AATGACCAGCACGTGAGGCGGAAGTCTGCACCCCCCCCCCTCAAAGCATCAGGCCACTACTTGCCTGGGTGGTGTAAGCTGGTGTGACCTGAAAGGAAAGGGCCGTGCCCTGAGCCTGTAGGGAAAGGGGACATGCCCTGTGAGACGGCATGAGGCGGAGGACTACAACTCCCCTTGAGCCATTAAGCCCACTACCGACCAGAGTGCAGCAAGTCCTTGTAAGCCTGTAGGAAATGGGCATGCCATGACCCTGCGGTCACCCAGGTGCCCCCCCTCTTGCCACCTAAACTGCAGCACAAGAGCATAAATGATCTGCTTAACTCTTTTTTGGGGGTGGGGGGTGACTTGAGAACATGGACTGCCCCTTGAATTGTCACACCAAAAGTGAACAATGCGGCAGACAAACTCCCCCACCACAAAACACCACCACTAACATCTGGAAACCAGGAAGCATCAGAGCTAACCTGAAAATTCTGCCTCCAAGAGCAGGTCATCCTTCCCAAAGGCAAGCCCATTAAAGCAGTTGGGAAACTTAACTCATCCTACACTGCCAAATCCTGCCTGATACCCCTACAAAACTTAAGCCTGTGATGATGAAACACCTCTGGCCTCAAGTAGGGGTCCCAGGAAACTCTCTTATTAGGTGCCATCACTCTACAGGCAAAATTAACCCTCGCAATGGCCAGAACCTGCAGAGGCCTCACTTGTACAAAGAGCTGAAGTGCTCAAAGGCCACTAAAAGACGGAGCACTCCCTTAGAAGAGCCCTGACTGTAAGATATTGCCCTTATGATGTTGCCCTATGAAGGGAAACCCAATGACACAAAATCTTTGAGATGGTGAGCGTAAGGCAGGCTCAATGTCACATTTTGCCATTTAATTGCAGACCCTCCATCACCGAGCCACCTTGACTGCTGGTCAAAGGACCTATATGCGGAAAAAGAGGAGCATCAAAAAAGGGGGGGGGAGAGCACCCTGCCCTCAGCACACTCCCTTGCTATTTTGTACCAAGACCCTGAACAGGGATCTGACATCCATGTGAAATCCACTAGCAAATAAAGGGGGATTCTGGCGCTTGGAATATGCAGCCAGCAACCACTAAAAACCTACAGATTTGTGGGTCAGGTTCCCTATCCAGTTTGTTGTTGTTGGGACCACCGCTCAGCTTCCCACCAGGCCTACCTCCATGCCCCTGATGTTTGCAAGCCATGGAGGTGTTGAGGGGGCACCTCAGATTGGGCGTTCATGGCCAGATCTACAGAATTTCCTAGCACTACCTCTTGTGAGGTGAACTCCCAACAACGCATCCAGGGTTGAATGGACTGCACCACCGGGGACACAGATACAAGGATCAACAGCAGCCCTATGAACAAAGGGACCGCTGTCAAAGTGATCCCCCGTGTTGGTATTGCAGGAGACATCACCTGCAGCCCAAGCTGCTAGTGCTATCCTATCCCAGGGTAAGCCAGGCTTGAGGTCGGCCCCCACGCACGGAATTCGTCACACTACAACCATGCAGCACTAGCTAAGTCATTATGCCCTTTATATTATAACCAGGAACCAAACAAAAAGGGGGGGCATCGAGCCATTAAGGCCTAACCCTTGACTCATTGCCATGTCACAGGGACTAAAACCAACCGTGTGTGTGGACTGGTAACCTGCCTGTTTCATGGCTGTAGCCACGAAGGCCACTGTCCCGACTAGCTCAGGCCCTGAGACGTGCTAGCCTGGGTTCTGCCTGAGCGTAAAGCACCAAAGGTGTAGGAACAGAGGCTGAACCCAGGGCCCACACAGCCATGCCTATGCCCGCTGTGTTTTAGTGTGCTTACCATTGTGCTATAGGGCAGGCCTCTTCAGGCCAGCATGGATGATCTGAAGCCACATATGCGTCAGCACCATCTGCCACCGGGGCTATGCCCCCACCGCCTTCACTTCTGAAATTCAGCCAGCATACAGCCTCCTTCTGCTGGCTCCACAGCGAGCATCTGGGTCCATCGCTGCCCCTTCCACCACCAGCATGTCCCTTTCCTCATGCTCACCTATGGCAGAAGGTCCTTCTAGAGCAGAAAATCTTGTTAACACTTCCCACAGAGGACAGAGCAGCTGACTCCAGCCTCTTGGGCCAACCTGATCCTGGCCTCGAGACCCCTTTGACCTATACATGGGCTGCAATGCAGTCCAGTATATCACACGCCTACTAGATAGGGTTGCTGGCTTCAAATTGTGAAATTCCTGGAGACTTGGGGGGGGGGGGGGCTGGAGAGGTGTGGCCCTAGGTGGGGAGAGACCTCAGCAGGGTACAATACCACAGAGTTCACCCTCCAAAGCAGCCATTCTCCCCAGGGGAAGTGAGCCCTGCTGCCTGGAGATCAGTTGTAATTTCGGGAGATCTCCAGCCACCACCTGTAGTTGGCAACTCTACTACTAAAGGACTCCTCCTATTAGAGGAGGACAGCACTGGCACAGCACTTTCAGGAACTTGCCTCTTTGCTGGTTGTTTGCCTTTGGGCTTTCTTTGGTGGCATGATTAAACCGGGTACAGAAGTAAAATGGCCACCTATGGGGTGACCCACAAAATGGCTGCCCACCACACAAAATGGCTGCTGCCCAATAAGATGCCCTAAACAAAGATGGCTGCCCTGACATCACATAATGGCCACTGATAACCACACTGCTGTAGTTGCCCTAATAAAAGATGGCCACCAACCCACACAACCAGTTCTAGCCTCCCTCAAGTAACAAGGCCTGCTAAGGCCGGAGGGCCTGCCATCCTATCTGCATGAGCCTCCCCCAAGCCCCCAAAGTGTGAATGGGGGGGGGAGGGAAAAGCCCAGACAGGAGGGGGGGGGCACCAGCATCTACCGTGCTAAGCCTGTGGCAATAGTATATGAAGCAATTCACCCCTGCGGCCTACAGCAAAGCCTTTTGCTGCTGCTACTGGAAGAACACCCTAGCAACAGAGTGAAAAAGGGGGGGAGGAGCCTAGTAGGCCAGAGGCCTGTAAGGGCTGGGCCTCCCCCTGCTTCAGCCCTCCTGGCTGATAGACAGCAGGCCCCAAATGTAAATAAGGAGAAGAAAGCCTCTGCCAAACCCCTGAGCCTGGCGCTGGGCCCTGGCTCCAATCCTGGAGTCTGAAGTTAGCAAGCAGGGAAATAGCACAGTTTCTCCAGGGCAGCTCCTGCTGCCTCCACCTGAGGGCCTTCAATAGAACCAGCCTCAGAGGAACTGGGCTTGAAGGGTGCTCTGCTCAGGCCCAGCAACAAAGACAACTGTGTGCTGGGGAAGTGCAGAGCAGAGCAGGCAAATAGGCCTTTGGCTCCACCCATCCAGCAAAGCCCTTGGATGCCCAGGAAATGCCCAACTGCCTCTCCTTCCTCCAGGGCTGCAAACGCGACCCCTGTCCAAGCTGTGGTGCTGCCGTCCAGGTAGGCTGAATTGTTGCTAATATTTTTCATCTAAAACATTCTTTGAATTTTGGATTACTGTTTGTCTGACTACTTATAACAATTCCCACATCTTTAAGAACCATTCTAATTTGCCAGGCAATGCCCAATATTTCCAATAACATGCAAATACCATCCTTGCAGAGGTCAGAGCATATAGCAGCACCTTTTTGGAATCTTGGCAGGCCCTGTTCACTTCTTTAGGACAGACCTTCCACCCTTTAAAAGAAGACCTTTTATGACATCCTGAGTTCGCCATTAACCACACAGACATTCTTTTAGGACAGACTTTTCCTAATCTGGGCAATGCATTCTGTAGTGTACTGGGAGCTTCAAGCAAAAGGCTTTAGTAGCAAGGTTCCATACAGCTGCATTCCAATTGGCCATGTTGTTGAGCCGGCCAATCAGGATTCCCCAACAGACTAATGAATAGCGAATAGGGTTTCTGGATACCAGGTGTTTGCTATTGGTTGAGTTTTATTGTGGGTGTGGTTTTGTTGGGGAGTTGAGTGTTCTATTACTGCTGTTTTGATGTTTGTGCTTTGAGTAGAGAAGTTCCTGTTAATAAAGAGTTATTAGAAATCACTTGAACTATTGTACCCACTATATAAGACATTCTATCTGAGCTTCTATTCATGCAGTTTTAAATAGTTTCCAAGCATCCTCTAGGAATATGACTCTTGAGTTTCCCTTTCAAGTTTCTTCTAACCAGTGTACTGATAAAAGTTTCAGATTAGGAGCTGGGAGAACTACTCTGCCATGGAAGCTTGCTAGTTACTCTCCCACTAACCTACCACACGTGGCAAAATGGAGGGGAGTTCTAAGCCATCTTGGCTTTTCCCATTGGGGAAAAAGGTGAGGTATAAATAAATACATTTTTGTAAAGTTCCCTCTTTTGAAATCAAATGTTACTGTTTTGGACTTTAGGGGTAGCTTTCCATTGGTATGAATGTTGAGCTAAAAGTATTGTAGTAACACATCTACATGTCCCATCAGATGCTGAGTCCCCCTCACGATCAAGTCTGATATCACTGCTCTTCTTGTTGGCTCTGTGATCAACTTTTACATGGCACAGTCATTTATGATGTCTAGATACATGAGGGTAGTTGAAGACACACATTGTCCTGTCTGCATACCATTCATCTATGCCATTCATGTATTCTTTATTCTTTGTATTGATTTGATCACACTGTGTACCTCTATGCTCTCATATTATGCTCATATTACAGTAAACATTATATTCGTGTCGTATTGGGCTGCCTGAAAACAAAAGTACTAATGCTGAGCCTGTTATCTCTGAAGCCTGCTTGCTGACCTTGTACTATACTGTAACTCTTCACAAGAGACAGAGGGTGTTGAATTCCTTGTAATCTTCTGGCTTTCTCTGGTCAGACAAAGCTATTGTGTTTCTCATGAGAACTGGGATTTTTGTGCCTTGTTGCTAACTGCCCCTGGGGAGGGGGAATCCTGCTCCGTATATCAAAGTGCATACTCTTGTATTCTCATTCCTGCCAATCCTATTCATCTTTGGAAGTACCTGTGAACTTAATTGATCTCTATAAAACCTTTTCATCCAGGACTCTGGAGTACTTGCTGTGAGGGGTTTGGGGATTTATCTGCCATGGACTGCCATCCTGAGAACTGACACCCATATTATATTATTTGTTTCGCCTCAGGGGTTTGAACAGGCAGGTGATAGTACACCCATAGTTTTAAGTAATTTTTAGGGGCTAGTATCTGTAACTGTCAAAGAGCTCATTGCCCTAATGTTTTTTAGTACATGATAGCCATTGATAGTGGCTAAGAGACAGTAGGTTGCAGGAAGGCGGCAGGGTTTAGTTCGATCTCATTAGATCTCAGAAACTTAGCAGGATCAGGACTTGGATGGGAGACACCAAGGAAGACTCTGCAGAGGAAGGCAATGGCCAACGACCTCTGTTTCTTACTTTCTTTGAAAGACCCAGCCGGGGTTGTTTTGTCAGTTGCAACTTGATGGCACTGTACACACACAGAGACAGGAGACAGTAGCTTTGTCAGGTGTGTGTGTGAATGCTCCGGAGCCTTTCCATTTCCGAAGTGATTTCATGAAGTGATTTTAGGATAGAGGACAAGAAAGAGGATCAATTTTAGTAGAACAGACAGTTATAGGTCAGTAATAATATTAGTGAATAACAGTGATTCAAGAGATGAGAAAGTAATAATAAAGAATTTAGTTGAGAAGAAGATAGGATAACTTAAGGCTTTCTTTATTCTTCTTCTCAGAAATAACATGTAATCTTACACTACACAAGCTCAAGAGCTTTCCTAGAAGAGCAAATCACAATCAGGCAAAAAGAGTTCTTTCCAGCTTAGCACAGGAAGGGCAAGATGGGCGCCATTTTCCTCCCTCTGTCATTTGAAGTTAAGGTAGGCAGAACCCCGGCATCTCAGTCACAAACATAAATGCTAACAGTTTAGTTTTACCAGTTTATGAAGATATTTGAATAAAGAAAATACTTAATTCCTCCCAAGAATGCAAATTAGATAGCCTTTCTGGTAAAGGTATCATTTCCCACTTGCCAGCATGTGCTGTTTTCTGCCACTAGTTGACTGCAGTTGTTTCTTTCTCAAAATTTTCTTTTTTATATACAGCAATTGGTTCCTCTTTTTTCCTCTTTCAAAAGAGGTATTCTTTTTTATTTCTCATTTATCTTTGAGGGTTTTTAAAAATCATATAATAGTGCAAATTTCCTCACTTGTGGATTTCTGCCTGTTGTGCCCCTGTAATATGATACAAAGTGGGGGGGGGGGGCAGTCTAATACAGCAAGGATATATTCAAGCAAGGCCTGGCTTGTGTTTGATTCTTTAATGGCTCACCTTAATTTTTCAACTGGTGGTGGTGGAGAGTAGCCTCAAATCATAGCTGGCTTATGGTGACCCCGGCGTGGTTTTCATGGCAAGAGACTCACAGAGGTGGTTTGCCCTTGCCTGCCTCTGCAACCCTGGTCTTCGTTGGAGGTCTCCGTCCAATTACTAACCAAGGCCAACCCTGCTTAGCTTCTGAGATCTGATGAGATCAGTCTCACCTGGGCTAACCAGGTCACTGCAATTTTTCAACTATGCTCATCATATATGAAAGTTGGACAGTGAAGAAAGCTGACAGGAAGAATATTAGATCCAGAGGAGTTAGCCACATTAGTCTGTAGTTGCAAAATAGTAAAGAGTCCAGTAGAATCTTTAAGGCTAACCAACTTTATTGTAGCATATGCTGACATTGCATCTGATGAAGAGAGCTGTGGTTCTCAAAAGCTTATGCTACAATAATGCGGCCCTTCCCAGCTGGTGGCAACAGCCACTACAGCTGGGGCCCGAGATTTGCCGTCCTGGAAGGAGAAAGAGGCAGCAGCACTTTCCTGGCCATCAGGGTATGCAGCGAGGGCGGAGACAGCAGCTCTGTTTAGCCTCTCCGCCCTCCCAGCTTCTCAGGTGCACTTTGTGCTCGGCCTGAGCAGGGCCCATCTCAAGCTCTCTCAGCCAAGCTCCTCTGAGGCTGTTTTGCCGAAGGCCCTCCTGGTTATGCAGGGATAGCTGCCTTGGAGAAGTGATATTTCCCCTGCTTGCAGCCTTCAAACTCCAGGAGGAGAGCCAGGGCCCAGCGCCAAGCTCAGTGGTTTGGCAGAGACTTTTTCTTATTTACATTTGGGGCCTGTTGTCTATCAGTCAGGAGGGCTGAAGCAGGGTGAGGCCCAGCCCTTGCAGGCCTCGGGCCTACCTAGGCTCCTCTCCCCTTCCCCGTTTTCCCTCCCCTGCCATTACACTTACTGGGGAGGGATTATTTCCAGCATCAATAACTCGGCCTAAGGCCTTCAGGCAGCAGGAGCCATTTTGTGGGAGGGCTTGGCAGTTTCTTCTGTTAGGTATGGCCATTTTGAGAGTGGCATCCGGTGGCCTGCTTAGCCTCCTGGCAGTAGCAGCCATGTTGTGAAGGCATCTGCAATCTGCACAGCTCTGGGGGGTGGCCATTTTGAGTGTGGGTTTTGTGTGGCCTGATATACCTCCTGTTTACTGGCAGTAGCAGCCATTTCAGTGGGGCTTTTGCAATTTATTCTGTGCTGAGGGTGGCCATTTTGAGAGTGGGTTTTGTGTGGCCTGATATACCTCCTGCTTACTGGCAGTAGCAGCCATTTTAGTGGGGCTTTTGCAGCTTCTCCTGTGCTAGGGTGGCCATTTTGAGAGGGGCAACCAGTGGTGTGCTTAGCTTCCTGGTAATGGCAGCCATGTTGTTAAGGCATCTACAATATGCATAGCAAATGTGTGGGGGGCATTTTGAGTGTGGCATTTATGTGGCCTGATTTGCCTCTTGCTTACTGGCAGTAGCAGCCATTTTAGTGGGGCTTTTGCAATTTATTGTGCTGGGGGTGGCCATTTTGAGAGTGGCACCTGGTGGTTTCCTTAGCTTCCTGGCACTGGCAGCCATGTTGTGAAGGCATCCACAATATGCACAGCTCCAGGGGTGGCCATTTTGAGTGTGGGCTTTGTGTGGCCTGATTTGCCTCCTGCTTACTGGCAGTAGTGGCCATTTTGGTAGGGCTTTGCAGCGTATCCTGTGCTGGGAGTGGCCATTTTGAGTGTATCACACGGTGGCCTGCTTAGCCTCCGGGCACTGGCGGCCATCTTATAGAGGCCTCTGCAGCCTACACAGTATTTGGGCTGCCATTTTGGGGGTGCTTTATTCCTATTGAGCTTTGAAGCTCAAAAAGCAGTCATTTTACAGTATATTTCATTACATTACTGTACATTTCCATCATGCCACCCAAAAAGGGTAGTAGCCCTGCTAAGGGCAAGCAGCCAGCTAATAGACCTCCTGCAATGTGGCCCTGCAGACTCATCCTTTGAGGATGATGAAGTGGCCAGGGGGAGGAGGGCAATACTGGGCTATCAGTCTCTCTCAGTCAGGAGGGCTGAAGCAAGGTTAGGCCCAGCCCTGGCAGGCCTCCTGCCTATCTAGGCCTCCCTCTTTGTTTCACTTTGTTTGGAGAGTGTACTTACTTACAGCAGCAGTATTGAAGGCCTGGCTGAGGCTGGGGGTGGGGGGCTTGCAGTCATCTGAGGGGAGGTTTTGTCGCACACATTGTTTCTACTGGCTTAGCAAGGATCTACAGTCCCAGGGTGGTAGTTGGTTAAATCCCCCCCACCCTTTTCCCTGCTCAATTTGCAGCCTTTGTGGTCCTAAAGAGCTGCTTTTTAGTTTTGTCACTCAGGCCACCTAATGGCTGTCCCCTCGCATGGGGAAGGACCTGTAGGTGAAGCCGGCCTGTCCTCTGGAGGTGAGGGGGGATATCTGTGTTTTATCTTCTTGTCTTTACATTGTAGGGTTGCCAGCTCCATGTTGGGAAATTCCTGGAGATCTGGGGGGTGAAACCTGGAGAAAGTGGGGTTTGGGGAGGGAAAGGACCTTGGCATGGCATAATTCCATAGAATCCACCCCCCAAAGTAGCCATTTTCTCCAGGTGAACTGATCCCTGTGGCCTGGAGACCAGCTGTAATTCCGGGAGATCTCCAGCCACTACCTGGGGGCTGGCAACCCTATTACATTGAATTACCTCAATTACTATTCGCCTAGGCAGTTTAAGAAATCCTTCCATTGGCCCCAGAGTTTGGCTGTTGGTCTATTGTGTATGTGTGTGGTTACTTTGGCCATTCGTGCATGTTTGTGGATCTTGTCTGTTTACTCTGACACATCAGGGCATGTATCTGTTGTCCATTTTTCTGCACATAGCATTTCCCTCCATATTGCCTGAGGAGATACAGTTCCTAATTAGCTGGCAAGGATGCCACGTAGGGAACCTGTGAGTCGTTCCAGTTTCTATGACTCTTTAGTGAAGACTGGGTGGCTTGTCTTCCTCGGCCACTATTCCAATAGCAGCCAAAGCACGTTAGTAGGAAGCAGAAGCAAAGCTTCATGTTGTTTGATCAAAACTGGCATTTCTTCGGAAGAATTGTGAATGAACCGCTTAAGAATAGTCAAGGTATGAAGATTTTTAATTGCGGAGAGGGGCATTAGAAAGCATTATGGCACAAGTGCTGCTGAGAATATTAAGGGAGGCAGAGGAAACCACAGAAGAGAAACTTTTACTTCTGAGAGCTGCTCAAGAGATATGATTCCAGAAACCATGGGAGAAAATAGCAATCAGATTAAGGAAACTGATGGAATTTGCAAAAGTCCTAGCAGAAGAAAGGCTGATAGATATTTATGATTTAGGATTACGCATCTAAGTGTATTTTTTAGAAGTTTTCAGAAAATCTTTCCCCCATCCACAACCAACAGGTGATATTTTGTGTGCCACATCCTCTGCTTTCCTCCAGCAACCCATCTACTTATTTGGGACCTATAAAATAGTTTTGGAGGTAGGCCTACATTTTGTGCTACTGCTTTGTGGGGTTGCTTATTCTTATTAATATAAAAGATTTGCATGCATGCCTTGGGCAACTCAGAACACAAAGGTGTAAATATCTGCGAGGTATATGAAATAATTATCTATTTTGATATATTCAGGATGGATACTCACATGGGGTAGAGGAAATGACAAACAAAATCTCATAGCGAAATTTTATTTTATTGTGCACATTTGAATTGTTCCAGCATCCACAGTTATGGATGCTGTTATATTTGAGTTCTTTTTTATAGTCACGAGATGGAACAATTTAAATGACAGCTCTCTTCCTTAACCCGCTAACCTGGGCTCATCTATTGCCTGTTATATAGTCTATATGAGTGACCGTAGGGGCCTTGGGGATCAGGCCGCTGCCTCCGTGCCCCTGGCACGCAGCAATCTTTACACTCAGGCTGCTACTGCTAAGTCTAGTGATGTAGCTGGCGGGTGGCCTCGGTGGGGTCAGATGTTATTTATGGTACCGGTGGCTGGGCCTTCTGTTTAGCCACCCACCATAGCACAAACTCAAGGTGGCATGGGTTCAGTGGCGCCACGGGGTTCATTCTATAGGGAAAGCCCACGAGTTTTGACATGCTGGCCTGATTTGTACAGGCCCTCATGCTTTTATGGCATGTAAGCGTCAGGGACTGGGCAAAAGGCATGGCACAGAGGGGGTTGGACCTGCCCAGAAGCAAGGGGTTGAGCCCCCCTTGCTGTAGATCTGTGTGGGCTACTTAAGGCATAGGCTTTGTCACCTCGTTGTTGAGGGCAGTTACTGGTTGTGTTTTTTCCTTAGGTGCACTTGTGGTAGTTGGAGACGACTCCTGGACCTGGAATCTGAGGCTGGCTGAGTCCATTGTGGAATTAATGTGTTTTGTTGAGGCTTTTCAGTTCTCCCAGGTGCAGGTCCCTCGGCAGAGCTGCAGTGCGCCTTACAGTCAGTGGATTTCTGTTGTTTTTCTCCAATGCTTCCCCGCCGGGTGTGTGCAAGAAGCTTGGAGGTTTTGTTTTGGGCCCACGGCCTGAGGTGCCTGGGTGCGCAGACCGCCTTGCCTGTGTTGTTGGAAGGTGGTAAGTGGGGTTGAGTTGGGGCGTCCAACCGCAAATTAGAGGCCAGATTTGCTGACCTTTACTGGGGGGATGGACGTGGCAACATCCGGATGATACACGGCAAGGGGGGGAGGCGGCTTTATGTCACCAGTGGGGGCGCAAAGTCCTGAGCAGAGGCTTGGCCTTAGCAGTGGCAGGTTAGAAGTTATGTAAAATTGAGCAGACCGGTGACCACCCTTGGCATATCCCCATTGGTGGGGAATTGGGGTCTGTTATGAGCGGCTGGCTGCTGTACGGCCCAGTTCCAAGGTCATACACCCTGGTGGGGAACCCCCAGACAAGCCGGTCCCCCCCTGCAGCTTGACAGCCAGGTGGGCAAGCTTCAAGGGGCTGTGCTACCATTTTGCCAGGCTGGCCGGGTCACAGCCATACGATGGATGGATGGCCCCCGGGCAGTTGGTACATTGCCCAGACAGGTTGGGGCGGAGGTTCGGGAGTGACCCCAGGGCCCGACCAGTACCGCTAGTTAGGCCCTTGCCGCGTTGACAGTACTGTTGGTGCAATTTTAATAAAGCAGCCCTTTAATTCCCAACACTTGTGTCTGCCTCTTCATTCCGACTGGGGTGGGGTGGGGCAAAGTGGGTTAGTCTTAAAGGTGCTACTGGGCTCTTTGCTATTTAGGAAGAAAATTGATTCATTTGAAATGTGGTGCTGGAGGAGAGTTTTGCAGATACCATGGATGGCCAAAAAAACCAGTAAGTGGGTACTAAATCACATTAAGCTTGAATTCTCCCTAGAACCTAAAATGACAAAACTCTCACTATCGTACTTTGGTCACATCATGAGAAGACAAGATTCTCTGGAAAAGTCAGTAATGCTAGGAAAAGTGGAAAGCAGTAGGAAAAGAGGAAGACATAACACGAGATGGCTGGACTCAATAAAAGAAGCCACACCCTCCAGTTTGCAGGATCTGAGCAAGTCTGTTAATGATAGGACGTTTTGGAGGTCTTTCCTTCATAGAGATCTATATTGAATCTTCCTCTTCTTGAAAGAGAAATTGATTCAAAACTAACACAACTTCCTCAAGAAAAGAAAAGAAAAAAGAATAGAAATGTATTGCTGGGTTTCAGGAAGAAATTCAGCAAAGAGGTATTAAGATAATTCCACTTAACAACCTTAGACTGCAATATATATTTCCAAAAACTTAACAGTATCTTCCCTTGCCCAAGATACTGATGTGCTCATGCGCATTACTAAAATAATGGCATAATGCACATAAACAGTACTCTGTGCAAAATTCAGAAATTAACATTCAAAACCATGTGTGGGGGGAGGGTCATACGATATTATATCCACTGAAACAAGGAAAATTCAGATCTCTATCATTTTAAGTGATTTTGAAAGATTTTCAGATAAATCTGGATGTTTTGTCCAAGCAGTGCCCCCCCCCCAACCTCTCACAAGCTTTGGAGGCAGAAAGTTCAAGTAATGTGTTTTAAAACTGAAAGTTTCTGTAACTTAAATGTTCTGTCTTATGAACTACAGAAGAACAACAATACTCAGACCTTCAGGTTCAGAGAACTGTTGTTACTGTATAAGGCAAAACCATGCTAGCTGTTTTATGCACTTTATAGAAAATAAATAAGGTAACAGTTATGATTACTGAAGAAATGTATATACCAGTTTATGGTCTCTAAAGCCACTTAAAAACAGCCATTAAAACAATGCAAAAGGGAATGTGGCTAATTAGAACAGTAGGGAAGGGGACTTGGGTCTATCCCCAGGGGGTATGCAGGCTGCTCCTTTTTGTGGGATTTTATCACATTTGCTGGATTCGTTGTTGGGAGGACCAAGGAAGACTAAGGCAGGAGGACAGAGGTCTCTTTCAGCTCGTGGTAGGCACTTCGGCTTATGGAAGAGACGGAAGGTGATTTTTGGTGATTCCCCACTCACTGCAGCCTCCCCCAACCCAGTTTGACACATTGGGGATCATTTCAGGGGGCACGGGCAACGGAAGCAGGAGGCGGGGAAGCTTCCGTCGATACAATACGGTTCTGCTCATGCTGCATTGGACCTGAGCCTGTTCCTGGGGCACCCTTTTTCTTTCCTCCCCACCCACTCAAAGTGGTGATCAGGGCCATCAGAACCAATTTGCTTCATCACACCTTGGGAGGTGCAAGTGCAACAACAGGTGTGCAGCCTTCTGTTCAGCTCCCAGTTTTTTGGATTGGGATGATTATGTAGCAATAAATCCCCTTTGATTAAAGTCAATCTTTCTTCCCTATAAATGCACTTAGGATCACAGCCTTGGCTGCTTTTAAATGCCATGTGTTTATGCATTAATTACTGCTGGGAAACAGTAATGAGCTTTTCACAGGGAACGTTAATTTTCACATCTAGCAATTTCACTGCACTCACCTCTGGTGTTGACAGCCTGGAACTGTGGGCTTCTGCTTATAGAAAAGAAAGCTAATGCTGCACGGAGGATTATTTGAAAGGGGGATATTAAATGAGAGACAGATTTCATCTGAAGAAATTCAGTGTTTGTTGTTTCAGAGCTGCGGCAGATACAGTGGCAGTTCTCTGTTCAATGTGACACAGGTGTGGGGACAATAGGATCTGGTGATGTCAGCCCAGAAGAGCCAGAAGAAAAAAACCACATCCAGATGTCATCAGGAATAGCAGTCAGGAAACATGAGGTTTTCAGAATAGTTTGAAAACTCCTCTGAGAAAAACCCCATGACGACAAAAAAAAAAAAAATGAACAACTGATCTTTAATATTCAGCCTCACCTTGAGCTGCCACTGACCAAACAAGGTCTTTGGAAGGTGCTATGGACTCAGCTGAGGCCTCTGTTGCTTGAACCAAGGCAGCTTACAGGTTTCACAGAGTACTGTCACTAGCAGTCAAGGGGAATCAGCTGCCCCTAGCCACCAGGTATCCAGACTTCTGTCTCCTTTCGGCTCCAGTGCCTAATCAGTCACCCATCCCTTGTTTTCCCGCTCATGCTTGAAGACCCTAACTTCCAACCCAAGCCTGAATTAGTGCATTCTCCCAATCTGATTGAAGACATCATGTACCAAATAGCGACATTATTTAGCTCATTTACATCTTCTATAGGTACCCTATAGTATAAAGATAGCATCCCATCCCGGGGGGGGGGGGGGTGCCTCTCTGATTTTTGGGCCTCCTCTTACCCCTTATTCTGAGCAGAGACAAGGAATCTCCGAGGTTCACAGAGGAAGCGATGATGATGAAACAGGAGAGATGACAGCTGGAGCACAGCTGGCAGAACACGTGGAGCAGGACGGATTGAATGCCGCATGTAGCCCACACTAGAGCTTATTCTGGGGCAGTCATCGCAGTGAAAAGGCCGTATCTCTCTGCCACCTTTGCACCTGCACATAATTGGCTAGTTGAGTTGTGAGTCGTTCAAGGGTTTTGACATCATGTCCCCATGGAATTGGATGTTGACCACAAGATGGTTTGCTATGATCAATTTACTATTTACTTGTCGGACCAAATTGCCAAGATCCGCTCTGAGTTAGATGCTGGCGTTGATACATAGCAGCAGCAGCAACAACAACATTACATTTATATACTGCCCTTCAGGACAACTTAATGCCCACTTAGAGAGGTTTACAAAGTATCTTCATGGTCTGAAGGTGTACTGTTCCAGCAGCAAACTGAATATATTACTCAGCATGTACTGGACTAGAATGTATGCCTGTAGTTTTAAGAGAAGTGCATCTTGGGAGCTGTAGTTACTTACCCCACAGGTTTCAGTTCCTGGGGCATTCAGAGCCCGCCAAAAAACTTGTTAGGGCTGTTTCCTTCTTTGTTCATTCCCACCTCTGCAGGGAGAGGAGCAAGTCCCCGCGCCCCCCCTGCCCACCACATTCACTGGGTCTACAAAGCTCCACCAAAGCTCCTTTATGCATGAAAGATGCACTCTCTCCTTTCGTTATTTAGAAGAACTGTGAGTAGAGATTCCTTGCATGGCGTGAAAAAGTTGAATAAAAAATGTATTGTCGAAGGCTTTCACGGCCGGAGAACGATGGTTGTTGTGGGTTTTCCGGGCTGTATTGCCGTGGTCATGGCATTGTAGTTTCTGACATTTCACCAGCAGCTGTGACTGGCATCTTCATTTTCTCTCAGTGTCACACTGTCTGTCTTTTGGTGCTACACCTCTGAAGATGCCAGCCACAGCTGCTGGCGAAACGTCAGGAACTGCAATGCCAAGACCACGGCAATACACCCCGGAAAACCCACAACAACCATTGAATAAAAAACATTTAAGTTTGTAACCTGTGCATGTGCGTTGACACTTGACGACAAAGGGCTGGGCTTCCCTCCTTGCGTCGGAATAGAAGATGTGCCTCTAGAATCTGCTTGTCTGATTAATATGGACACCTTTCAGATTACAGAGCCTGAGGATGTAGGCCTTGCAGAAGTGAGACTGACAGCCTGTGTGCTCCCATTAAGGTCACAGGGAGAGGCCCTCCGGACTGCCCCATCAGTCGGTGGTTCACGGGAGAGGGCCTCTTCAGCCGCAGCGCCACGACTGTGGGGCAGTCTTCCCAAAGAGGTGTGCCTGGCTCCCTCCCTCCCTGGCTTCAAGAGGCAGCTGAATATTGTTTCACTAAGGGCAGGTTTTAAATATATTTTAACTGTGCTTTAACTCTGTTTGTGACTGCTGGGTTTTTTTGGAGAAAAGGCAGCTAATTAATTAATTAAATAAATCAGCATATTTTTTTTTAGCATTTTTCCTGCTTTGTACCACTAGTGCATCCTTTTCTACTCTTAACGTGTCCCTGCTGTGCCCTCTGTGCTTTGTGTGCCCTGGCATGAGGCCCCCTTTTTGTCCTGTGAGTGCCACTAAACATGATCTCTCTCGTGTGTTTTGTTTTAGAGGTACTTTCGGAGTCTTCCGTCTCAGACTCATCTCTCTTCGGGACAGGTTGTACATTTTATTATTGCACGCTCCCCTAACACTAACATCTTTAGGAACATCTAGAACATTACTTCAACGAGGAAATCTGTGACATTCTGTTAGTTATGGCTGTTGGCCATAAATGAAGAGTAACTGTATGATATACAGTGTGTACAAATGAATAACCTGGTGTTTTGTTATGTGTTTTTCATTGTTTGTGCTTCTGTAGCTAGTCCATTATTTGTTTATTTAGTAGTAGTAAAACCTCATTATTGTACATAAGCGTCGAGTCTTGAGTTCCCTACAATCTTAATAATGTAAAGTAGGCAGTCCATACTCCCTGCCTTCCCTTCCCCTCTCTCATTCTGCTTCCCTCTCTCTTGAGTTGCAGTGTTAGACCCCAGTTGACCCCTTTGGTGCCAGCCTGCTCTCTAGATGTGCTTAGAGGGGCATTTCTTAGGGCTGGAGGATAGGCATGGGTGCCCATTCAGGTAATACAGGGGATGGCATTGCACCAACAAATCCATCAGAATCTCAGTCACATACAGAATAATATGATTCCTTCTAAGCTCTTGACTATGACTTTGCTCTGCAGTCTAACTCACTGCTCCTCCTGATTTACCTGGTTAATTTAATTTAATTTTAATTTATTACATTTATATTCCGCCCTCCACCCACTTCAGCGGACTCAGGGCGGATAACAAAGATACAAAATATTAAATATCACTAAAACTTTAAAAACGCTAGATCTAATCATTAAAATTACAACTATGCAAATATATAAATTTCATATATTTACATATACATAAATAAAGAAGCGGCACATAATTTGGATTTGGCGTTCTGTACAGCGGTTCTTCCAGAGCAAATATATGCAGTGTCAAGTATGGACAACAGCATCTGCATCTGCATAGGAGAGCGTATGATTTAAACCCCCTCCCATCGGGGGGGGGGCACCGCCTGGCGTCAGCCATATGCCTGGCGGAATAGCTCCGTCTTACAGGCCCGGCAAAATGTCTACTTGCCTTCTGAAAGGCTCCAAGCTGCCCAGGCAGCTCTTGGCTTTGCCCACAAAGCAAACAGCAAACCCCACCTTCTCTTTAGTAGCAATAGAACAACGTACTGTGGCATCCCAGGCTGGTAATGCAGATACTGAACTGAAGTCATGTTTTAGCTAAAAATTAACAACTTATTCAAGCATACTTTAAAAAAGCAAAAAAATATGTGGGGATATTTGTTGTTTTCTACTTCAACAAAGGTACAATCATCTCAGAAATCCCCAGAATATATATGTGTGTGTTATATATATATATATGTTCAGATTTTAAGAGCAATGATGTAAAGACAGAAAATGTACTGCAGCAATTTCAAAACTCCAGAAGCATGAGCGAAACATTCTAAATTACCTATCCAAATGTGAGCAAGTGAAGCAGCATTGAGTATATATTGAATTAATCATTGTCCAGATAAAACTAACCCTGCCAGCAAAGAGGACAAAATGAAGGGAAATGAGTTGTGAATGGTGAAGTGCAAAACTGTCATAGGGTTAAAAAGAAATGGACAAGAACAGACACATGAGGATTTTATGAGGAGGGAAAGAAAAAGAGAATGAATTGATCCATGAGAATGTAGTTAGAGCTATACTCACAGAGCTCTTTTTGAAAATATGTTAAAAATAGTATCAGCTGTTTGGTATGAAAGGAGGAGAAGGGGGAAGAATCCAGCCCCCACTTGACCTTTTGAATGGGTAGAACATTCTTAACAGGTATCATGTGCACACTTCCATCTCTTGAGTAGAAAAGGGGAATTGTGCATGCCAGAAGCTCATTTGAAATGTTAAGAGTCATGCATATCAGGACCAAACCAGCTGTGCATAACAGGAGGAGGATGCTCCTAATATGCGCAGTCACCATATTATTGGACCAGGGTGATGTGCGTATTTATCACGTGCTTCAACATGCACAAACTGACTGACTACTGGCTTTTTCAGGGTTCACATTCATGCATACCAGGGTTTTATGTGCATGGTAAATACATGTGTTGCCCCTGTTCACACTATTTGTTTACTGCACTACCTGGGAGAATTGTGGGTAGTGTCTGTTCCTGGTATGTGAGGTTAATAGGCTTCAAGTACACATGACTGCAATGTCTGAAAGGGGCTAGAGTTAATTGCACACAAAATCCTCAATCCATTTTGAGAGTACACTGGGTGGACACAACGACAGATCCTTTTAATCTGGTAGGGTAGATATATTTTTAAATAGCAATCATACTGGCTGGTACAAGCACATGGCCTCAAAGAGTAACTCTAAAGACGTAGTCACCCAGATATGCCCTCTGCCCAGGGATTTTCATTTCCAAAATCTGGGGAGAAAATCAGTAGGATGAGAACACTGGAAGCCACACTGCCCTAAAGGAACCTTTGCACCTAATCAGAGAGTTTGGTTCTTGTTGACAATTTGCTGTGCAAGAAAAAAAGCTGATGATGTTATTATCACATTCAAGACTCAGGCTTATTGTATGGCAGCAGTGTCATATGGAGATTCACTCATCTATAATCCTCTTTTCTTGCACACAAACCAGTGAGGGGGGGGGGCAGCTGCTTTCATGGCTTAGGTCCACGGGAAGGCTTTCGCCCACATGGTTCCTTTGACTCAGCATACTATGCAAACGATGTTCAAATCTCTGTAATCTCTGTTTTTGTAGTAAGCCTATTTATCACCCTTTCAGCACTCCAGATCTCTGAGGGGCTGCCAGAGGAGTGGGAATGCCATGCAAGACATGAGGGGAAGTGTTCAGTAGTTGCTGCTCCTGGTAATCTCAATCTACTCTTGCTCTTTTGCAATTAGAGGATGGAATCGTTGATTGGCAAATAGCTAAGACTATACAACACCAGGGTGGGGTGGGGGAATAATGTAAAGTTTTTACAGTTGTACATGAATTGCTGGATGTGTTTTAAAAAAAATTTTTTTTTAAATAGACTCCTAGAGAGTGAAAGTGGGGAGTCAGAGCTGGTTGTGAGTCCAAGTTACTACACACTGTAAGTAAGTTAGAACCTCTTTAATAATCTTCTGTCTTTTCACGCAATAAACTCCAGAAGTGAAGCAGAGATTTGATCCTGTGACAAGATCATGGGAGGGATTGCTATGATGAGACTGTGGGTGTTATCACAAATGGAACAATGGAATGAGCTGCAGATTATGACCTTGGTTTCAGGTGGGCAGCTGTGTTGGTCTGCAGTATTAGAACAAGACCTTAAAGCACCTTAAAGACCAACAACATTTCTAGCGTATATAAAATTTTGAGAGACATAAATCTGACATTAAAAACCACACTTTCAAATACCAGTAGGAGAACATTTTAATCTTCTAGGACATTCCACTGGTGAGACTGGAATTCCTTAAACATAGAAGCCTCAAGGGAAGATTATAATGTGAGATTGAGGAACTGGAGTTCATTCACAAATTCAGAACAATGAACGTCTCCGGGCTGAGTAGGGACATAGGATGTTTTTCTCACCACAGATGTTGGTTTTTGTATGTCTTCCCTTGCTGTAGTCAAGCTGATTATATTTTGCATTGTACATTTGCAGCTTGACTCCCTTCTTTGTGATTCCCCTCTCGCCTTCTGACTGGGATATAAGGGCTCAGGGATCTCCGTTCCTACTTGTATCTGATAAAGGAAGCTTTGACTCTCGAAAGTTTATACCCTGGAAATCTTACTGGTCTTTAAGATGCTACCGGACTCAAGTGTTGCAGATTGTGGCATTGTCTCGCATTACTATCCACAAGTGAGCTTCTGCAAAGCTATGCTTTTTTATATAAGGATGGGACATTCACTGAAAATATTGCTGCTTGGAAGGCTGTCTTGCTACTCAGCGATGGTAAGAGAGGCTCCGAACAGCAACTGCTTTATATATGGATTTCTTTACTCTACATTTGGAAGTTTTATTTCCACAAGGATGTATTAAAGTTGGTAAGTATGAACCAAAGGAGTGCTTATTCCGTACACCGAGAAGATTTCCCCCTGTATTCAGTAATGAAGCAATAATAATCAAGGCACATTAAATGACTGCTTGGAAGAGTTCACTGGCCCGGGCCATTAAACCTAGTATGATTATTAATTTCCCAGAGGATGCCTAGTGCTGATGAGGTCATTAATGCTGTTCTGAACTACTGGAAGGGTAAACAGCTGAACTTCCCTTTAAAAGACATACTAAATTGTATTCTGCATGTACCATGTGGATATGTTTGTTTGTAGTTGCTGACATGGTAGAACTCTTGGAAGGAGTCCGTTTCAGTAAATGCTGTAGCATACCAAAGATTCATTGAAATATTTAGAGCATGGCATCTTTTTAAAATTGGTCTAACCTGGCAAATGTAAATAAAGCCAGAATGCTTGCTCAGTTAGATAATGAGTCAATATTGAGACACTATGGCCACGTTTTATAATAATAATAATAACAACAACAACATTCGATTTATATACCGCCCTTCAGGACAACTTAATGCCCACTCAGAGCAGTTTACAAAGTATGTTATTATTACTCCACAACAATCACCCTGTGAGGTGGGTGGGGCTGAGAGAACTCCAGAGACCTGTGACTGACCCAAGGTCACCCAGCTGGCTTCAAGTGGAGGAGTGGGGAATCAAACCCAGCTTTCCAGATTAGAGTCCCGTGCTCTTAACCACTACACCAAACTTTAGCCATGTTTTCATTGGAAATAGTTCTCCACTAGAATGACAACTGATCCTTGTCACTTTTCTTAGAAGTAGGTGTTCTCACCCATGGTGCAGAGTGGTAAGCTGCAGTACTGCAGCCCAAGCTCTGCTCACTTCCTGAGTTTGATCCTGGCGGAAGCCACAGGATTCAGCTAGCTGGCTCAAGGTTGACGCAGCCTTCCTTCCTTCCGAGGACAGTAAAATGAGTACCCAGTTTCCTGTGGGTAAAGTGTCAATGACTGGGGAAGGCAATGGCAGACCACCCCATAACAAAACGTCTGCCAAGAAAACATCGTGATGTGATGTCCCCCCCCCCCCGCCCCATGGGTAAGTAATGACTCAGTGCTTGCACCTTTACCTTTTACCTAGGTGTTCTCCCAAAACGGGAAGAGCGACACTCTCCTCTTGAGTCTTGGTACAAATTTCCAGCCTCTTTGTCATGGGCTGGGCCAGCCCAAGGAGAGTGGTCAAAGTCCAAGCACCAACACAAAGCCAAAGGGGAGTTCAAGATACAAATGCCAAGCCCAACTCATAGTTAGAGCATGAGGTAAAACACCAGGGGTGTGTCCAGATATACATATGTATAGAAAACATATTTTGTAAAAGGGAACTCACCCTACACGCAATAAACATACGACTTGTGAGCTTGCTCCTACTTTAGATCAGAGCGTTCCACCCCTCCCTCCCTTTCAATGCAGCTCAGTTGGTAACTCCTGAGATCTGCATGTCTTCGCCTCTATTGTCATGGTTAAATCCTCATATCCTCGTATGTTGATTGCATGTAGGGTAAGTTCACTTTTACAAAATATGTTTTCTATACATATTATGTAAAGATTATTTCTCTAGTTCATGCTATTTCTTACACAGGTATTTGTGAAACACGTTTCTGAAGAAGGCATTGAAACGCATGCTATAACCGGATATGCTTAGGTCGTGTGCTCATTTACAGGACTGTAGAAGATTAAAGACTGAAACTGTGGAAAGAACATTTCCTGTACACTGAGAATGACTTTTGCTTGTTTGTATTTCTGCCTGTACTCACCTTGTTTTATTTGTCAAGTATTGTTATAAGTAAACTCTATACTGTTAATTGCTAGCTCATAGCACGGTGTTAATTGGTCATTTCAGCATCCACACCGTGGTCCGGTTGTATTCTATTGTCAGTTACCCACAGTGTCAGGTCTAGGAGTGGGCACAGGCACGATACAAGAGACACGGAGTGGCTGCAGGCATTCAACCCATTGCTTCCACACCAGGCGGTTCCTCCAGACTGGCTTTTATAGCCAGGCGTGGTTCGCAGCCAGCTGCTGGGGCTCTCTCCTGACGCTACTCATCCTTGCTCTCCAGCAGCTGGTGTCGGCTCAGAAGGCGAGCACTGCACCGTCTCTCCTGCAGCTCTATAGCCTCTGCTTCTGCCTGCGGTGCTTTTTGGGTGTGTGTGAACCTGGCGGGGTGGAAGCCCCTGGCTGAGCTTCTCCAGTGGGATTGGGGCCGGAGGGTGCTGGTGCCTCTGCCCCAGCTGCTGGCTGTAAACTCAGATCAGCCAGCAGCTGTTGATCCTGATCACCGGCTTCTGCTGAGTCAGGGCTAAGGGTGGCCACACAAGGTTCCTCTTCTCCTGAGGAGTCCTGTCCTCTCTTTCAGAGGAGCCCTCAGACTCATCAATTCCAGACTGGGCCATGGCACTCTTCTTACTCCATTCATTGAAATAAGTCTGTATTTTCAAATTAGGATGATGAACTTGTACCATTCTAGACTCCCCAGCGTAAAAGTAGCACACCAGAGAAGCAGGTCATTGTAATAGATTGCATGTTGGTCTTGAACCTGAGAAACCTGGGTTCAAATCCTAGCTCAGTTATGAGGCTCATGTGTGCACCTTTCCATCAAGGAGCTTTGTGTTGCATACATGGATGAGATTATCCCATTTCTTCCTGTGATCCTGAGGGAACGGCTACCAAAAGGTCACCTCGAGAACTTGGTAGCCTGGATGGATATGTGAACTCTGCTCACCCACTCTCTGTCTAAACCAGGGAGCACCAAACTGTGGGCTCTTCTGGAATGTCGAGAATGAGGGGCCGTTTTCACACTGCTTACCAGCGAGAACTGCCGTTCTTGTGTGAAACCGCACCAGGGAGACGCTGTCATTCCGGGAGCTTGGTGCGATGTTGGTGGCCGGTAAGCAGGCTGAAAACAGCCAGGGTGGAGCCAATCACAAAACAGCTGGTGTGGATTATTGGAGCTAATTAAAATGTGTTGGTCGGTTGTAAACCATATACCCCCCCCCCAATGATGGCAGCAGATGTTTCTGAACAAGTCCTCCCTGCAGACACAGAGGTGATGCCACTGAAACGCCTTCTGCTCCAGCTTCCTCTGAAGCACCTTCTGCTCCAGCAAGATAGAAGAGAGCCATGGCTGGCCATTTGCTTTGGGAAAGGATGCCAAGAAACCCATAAGCAGGAACCCGATTTTGGTTACTGCTGGGATGTGCATAATGAGGAAAAAAAACCAAGCCAAAAATACACACAGAAATTGCTGATTTGGCTCATCAAAGCAGCTTCCAGAATGCTGAACCAAATCCAGGAAACAAAATTGTAACAAGTCCCTCCCACCAAACAGTTTGTGTGTTTTGTTTCATTTTGTGCCTTCCCACAGCAGGCAGGTGCTGGGCTTTCCTTGTAGGACAACAGCTTGTTTTCCTGAGCAGCATTCACCATTCAGATCTCAAGGAGAGAGAGACTTTACCTTATTAATTAATGCTGTTGGCGGGAAGGGAGAATGAGGCCACTGCACATGAATGCATCTCCCCACCCTTCACCCCGCAACTACTCAGGAAACGGCATTCTTGCCCTCCCTGCCAATCAACTCCTCCCTTCCTATCAGCTTTAGAAACATTTGGAAGGGAAACTTCAATCATAGGCTGTAACTCAAAAGACAATTCTCTGGAAGTAAGCAATATTGAATAACATGGAATTTGCATCTGAGTAGATCTGTTTAGGATTGAATCCATAGTCTTTCAGGGCTCTTCAAATGGCAAATGTGTGCCTACTTTGCCCTTTCAAAACCAATCATGCCTGCCTCCACAGCAAAAGGGACCTTCTGCCTGCCTGCCTGCACTTGGGCGACGGAGAAGATGAGCAGCAAGAATGCTGAGCACCGAAAGGAGGGATTTGGATTCACCCCCTCGTTCTGGGAGCAGAGCACAAGGGAAAATGGAACCAACAGGCAACAGCAGAATGCAAAGGTAAAGTAATTGGCCCTATAGAAAAAGAAAAAAGTGAACATGAAGCAAGATTATTTTTAATGTTGCTGTACTGCACTGTGTCATATATGTCTGTCTACATATCTGCCATGAGTATTTTTCTGTATTCTGTGCTCTGTACTGATCCTCTGAGAGTACATGAAGTTGCAAATGAGTAGCCTGTTTGGCTGGGAGTTGCTTATCTTACAGGTGCCTACTGTGGTGCCGACTTTCGTTTTCGCAGCTGCTTGAGAATGTGTCCTTGAGTGCCGGCTTGAGCCTGGGAACTAAAATGTAAAATATATTCCAAGAAAGTATTTATTATGGATATGCACAAAATATAGGTTAAAAACAAGTTAAAAAACATAAGGCCTGAATGGCAAGCTACATGCATACGTGAAAAATTGCTAAAACGTTCTCCCTACACAGATGATGATACACTTCAATGACCAACACAAAGACAGGCCATACATGTTTCGGTTGTCAGTTGTATAATATTTATAATCAAATACACCCACACATTCAGAAACCAATATAGAAATGCTCCCAATGCTTTATCTAAAAAAGGGGGAAGGATTTTTTTTTTCATGTTGGCAACCACTATGCTCTAGAAATATTTTTGGGAAAAACACTAAAAGAAAATTTACCTCTTGTATTGTGTGGTAAGATGAGGCCACATCAGCACACCACCATCTCCACTTTCCCCCAGGCCTTCAGTTTAGACTCCAGCAGCCCTGGCAGCCCTAGTAGTATATCAAGAGTATTTTACATTAATAGCACCATCAAACACTGCTCGTTTTCAGGTGATAACAGCCACAAATACCATTAGCATAAAAATTCTGCTTAGACAGCTTAGACTGACCGCAATTGCCTTTGAAAAAAAGGATAAACTCTGCTTTTAATCCTGCAGTCAAAATATTGGGTACGTGGGTTGTGTCCCCCTCCCCCCCAAAGGTTCTATAGCAACTAGATGACTGTCCAGGTGGCAGGCTTGCTGCTGAATTTCTAAGAAGACCAACTTAAGAAGAAGAGGGCTCCCCCCTGCCTTCCCATTTAATGGAATTTAACCCAGTTTCAAAGGTACATTTATCCACAAATAAATTATTTGCGGCTGCTCTGTCCCCGGTGCTGTCTCCTTTCTCTGTTTGCTGCCAAGAGTCTTGCTGATCTAAACTGCCAGGGAGGAAAGAAGCTGATTTCAAGTATAATCTTTTCTGCATGTCTGTGCAGAATAACCTTTCAAGATCCATCAGAGTTACCTTCAGCTACAGAGATCTTTCGGCATTCTCTTTTTGCAAGGAATGGCAGTGCCTGTATTTTGCTAAAGCCTTCCAAAAAAATTTTTGCAGACTGAAGTTTGATTTCTTGTTCAAAACATGTCAGCCGGGAATCTCCCACTCAGGTCTGTATTACGATACACTACAACTATGGTGCCTGGCTAGAATTTCATTTCTATGGAGATGAGATTGGACTCAACGTCCAGGAATAAAGCACACAGACTAATAATGCATTTGTTCTCTCAAGGACTACAGGATACAGGTATTCTCATGCTGTGAGCTGAGATTTTAACACGCTCAGGTACACTACATTTGCTGTCACAGCACTTTGGAACATGCTGCTTCTGTGATTCATAGTCTTCATTGACTTTAACATAATTAAACATGGATGATTATTTTTGTTTCCCTCGAGATTTTCCCCATTTCACCTTCTTTTCTGTATTCACCACGTGGATTGACGGCTTCGTCTGTGATTTCGGCAAAGCTGGAAGATCTCTGACTCCAGGCTCAAAGGCCAAGTACGTAGGAGTACTATAGAGTGAAGGCAGCTTTTGTTTGTTTGTCTGTCTCGAATCTGCCTTTCTCACTGAAACTCAAGGCAGATTACACAATATGATCAACTGCTGGGCCGTTCAATAAACAACACAATAAGATACGGGTTGCAGAAATTTGAAAACAATCATAAATCTGATACACAGCAGAAACAAAGCATGAGTAATTGGGCATGACGTATTAAACAGCATACGGAAATTACCCAGTAGGAACATACTTACAGCCAGGGCTTTTTTTCTGGGAAAAGAGGTGGTGGAACTCAGTGGGTTGCCTGCAGAGGAAATGGTCACATGGCTGGTGGCCCCGCCCCCTGATCTCCAGACAAAGGGGAGTTGAGATTGCCCTCCGCGCCAGCGGCGCGGAGGGCAATCTAAACTCCCCTCTGTCTGGAGATCAGGGGGCGGGGCCACCAGCCATGTGACCATTTTCAAGAGGTTCCGGAACTCCGTTCCACCATGTTCCAGCTGAAAAAAAGCCCCGGTCCTGACCCAAATCAGGCTCCTCAGGCACTTTTACATGGAGTTGCCACCAGGGCATTGCAGCTGCAGCATACTGAACTTGTGGATAACGTAATGTGCAATCTGGCCATTAAGAAGGGTTTAATTCCTCTTAGGATTGCATTGTAAATCCTCTTCTTCCCTCGCACACCCACTATCAAGTCAAGGTTCCAAGTGCACACAACTTGCCTATCACAGACAGCTATTTCACCATTGTCACGTATGCTTGTGCCCTTCAGTTGCAATTCTGTACATGCTTCTGTGGGAGAAAGCCCTCTCTGATGTAAGCGGGATTTACTTCTGATTAAACATCCATACGTTAGGTCTGCACAGCTTCATGTCTAGGCATACTTACTAGGCAGTAAATGCCAAGGAATCCGATGAAATTTCCGAGGGAACACACACATCACCAGGCTGTAAGATTGCAGTCTAATCCTAAGCAACTGCACCTGGATGGAAGTCCTGTTAAAATCGAGGGAAATCACCTCCCAATCAATGGCTGCAACTCTGTCCCTTGTTTGAAGGGCTCCATGGCACGAAGGGCTCTCAAGCTTTTCCCCGAAAATGTACTTGCTGAAAGGATGGTGGCATGAGGGCAATCACGGGCCCCTTCAAGCAACCCACTCCTGCACTGCGGACATCATGCAATGCCTGCAAAGTTCACCATGTGAAAGAGGAGATGTGGCCGGGGGGGGGGGGGGGCAGTAATTTGAATTCACTTCAAATAGTTTCTTGCGTGGAGTGGGGGGAAAGCAGCCTGCCACAAAGATGTACATATGTATGGGTGAGGAAAGTAGAATCACATCTCACACAACAGATGGAACAAGAGTGGGATTGCATACCAGCGTGGGATGGGAAACCTCATTCAGTGATAGATGGAAGTGCAACTGGGAAGGTGGAAGAAAAGCCAGAGAAGCTAGAGGATGTGTGGGACTCTTAGTGCTGATGCCCTGTGCTTGTCAGATGCCAAAACACGGCACGCCACCAGAAAACACCAATGCCAACTGTAAAACACTCCAGTGCCATGAACTGGATACAGCATCAGCTTAAGCAAAACAGCAACTGTGGCGCTGCCTCTAAGAACTGGCCCCGTGTCAGCCAGTCCTTCAAAGCTACAATCCTCCACCCGAACAGAAGGGTGTTTTTCAGTATCCAGAGAGAGATGACGACAACTTAATAGGAGGAGCTTAAAGCGGGGGCCCACAACCTATGGCTCTAGGGCCAAATGTGGTTCAGTACAGAACCATGTATGGCTGTTTAAAAAAGAAAATCAGATATTTTAGTTAAGGTATCTTGGAGGAGTAGGCAGGATGCTAGAATAACCAGTATGTGAAGGAAATGACAAAGATTTCTGTAAGACTAAAGGGCTTCTTGGAGATGCCTTACAGAAAGGGAAGGGAATCGTTGCTATTTATTCAAGTGCAAACCACACACAGATTTATGCCAGTACACTAAAGCAATCACACAAGGCGCTCCTGTGTATATTATTTCCCTTCTTTGCAACAACTCTCTCGCCTTCTGACTGGGATTTAAGGGCTTGGGGATCTCCGTTACTGCTTGTATCTGATGAAGAGAGCTTTGATTCTTGAAAGCTGGAAATCTTGTGGGTCTTTGAGATGCTACTGGACTTGAAACTTGCTCTTTTACATCAAACCAGCATGGCTATCCACCTGCACAGTTTTTGTTATGCAAAAGGGT
Organism: Eublepharis macularius; assembly: GCF_028583425.1. NCBI lineage: Eukaryota > Metazoa > Chordata > Lepidosauria > Squamata > Eublepharidae > Eublepharis > Eublepharis macularius. The sequence continues at coordinate 4,956,463 of NC_072793.1, forward strand.
TTTTCTCATTGCTTATAATAATAACTGTGCTTATATACCACAGTCATATATATACGAGAGAAATTAGTGCCCCACGCAGAGCAGTGAACAAAGTCGTGCCATTATTATCCCCACGATTCATCTGGGGAGCTGGGGCTTAGTGGAGTGGCTTACCCAAGGCCACCTGCTGAGCTCATGGCAATAGTGGGATCCGAACCAGCAGGGTGCTGATTCACAGTCCAACTACTTAACCACTATCTTGGGTCTGAGGATCTCTTGCTCTGAATGTTGATGTAGTTGTGGTCTTTCATTATAAAAGGTTGTTGTTGCCTAAGGTAATGGGTGGGTGGGTTCCAGGTTAGAGGGCTGGGTGAAAGGATCTGCCAAATAACCTTCAAACTATTTGTTAGTAAGAGCTTTATTGAAAAGTTGCTAGTTCATGATCTTACTAGGTTCATTGTCAGGGATGAGGCATGCCTACATATCAAGCACTGACTAAATCTGCTGGGAACTAACTGTACAGGAGAGGACATAAGGTTGAAGTTTAAGTGGGCTCCTTTCCCAGCAGCTAGTAGCAAGCATAGTCTGAGAGCCAAGCTACAAGTGATGCCTTACACAGGTTGGACACTTGTCAGCTTACCTCAAGTTTTGATGGGAAACGTAGGTGTCCTGGTTTTACAGCTTGGCTCTCCATTACAGCTACAAGACCAGGATGCCTACATTTCCCATCAAAACTTGAGGGAAGCTGACAAGTGTCCAACCTGTGTAAGGCGTCACTTGTAGCTTGGCTCTAAGAGAGATACGTCAATAATTCATGTCCTGGGAAACACAGCTGCAACAGACAGTCATCACATCATAACCTCTAACTGCAAGCCCCCCCACCCACCCCCCAATGCTGCCAGCATCCTGACACTGGGCCTGGGCTTTGAATAAAGGGAATATTCTATGAGAAAAATTCACCATCTCTGGGCATCACTCTACTGATAAGATTGAGAACTGCTCATTTTCAGGAAGGGTGAGAGTTGTAGAATGTGAGTTTCAGGTGCACTGTGCTCCACTGGGAGCTCACTACTATTGAATAGACCCACTTCTCATTTAAGGGTACCTAGTGAAAAGATTGCTCCGTGTGTATGTGGAAAAGCACCATGAGATCTGTGACAGCCTGGGTAGATTTATGAGCAGATTTTGCCAAAATGCTGAGTCAGGGCAGATAAGGGGCAGGTGGCAGGAGCTTTTGAGGTTAGCAAACTGGGTTACAGGCAAGACGTATAAGGCAGGTGAGGTGGGCTGAGCAAATGAGGTGTAATATTGATTCCTGCAGATGTTTTCCAGAAAAAAAATCACAGAGATGGGGAAAGATGCTACCTTCTCAGTTCCAAATTCCTGGAATTAACTAGTTGCCGATCACTCAAATCCCATAGCTCATCAACAGTTGATTCCCATATTGTTTTGCAACCTCCATGTGTACAGTTTATCCAAGCAATGGAAATGTATTGTATACAAGAATGTCAGTCTAGGACTCAGGAAAACCAGGATAAAATCCCCACTAACCTATGAATCTCTCTAGGGGACTTTGGACTGTTTTTTTTCTTTCTCAGCCTAGGTTATCATACAGGTTTGTATCAAGGATAAAATGGAGGTAGTGAAAGCATTGCACACTGCTATGATAGTATGCTATGGTATGCTATGGTAAGAGAGGATAAAAAATAGAGATAAGCTGTGGCTAAAAGTGTCTCCCCCAATATATTTGCTGTAGGCTTCCCAGTGGTAGGAAATATGCATCTCTCCTTTACACATAAGTGCATTAACAACAACAATAACAACAACAACATTCAAGTTCTATACTGCCCTTCAGGACAACTTAACACCCACTCAGAGCTGTTTACAAAGTATGTTATGATTATTCAACAACAATCACCCTGTGAGGTGGGTGGGGCTGAGAGAGCTAGAAGCTGTGACTGACCCAAGGTTACCCATCTGGCTTCAAGCGGAGGAGTGGGGAATCAAACCCGGCTCTCCAGATTAGAGTCCTGCCGCTCTTAACCATTACACGATTCCCACACTCTCTCTTTAGAATTGTAATTCAACAATGTGCAATATATATAAAGTGCTCAGTGCTTATCACAAATAGTACAAAATACATCTGAAATGTTCACAATTCAATCCATATAGCAATACATACAAATCAATAAACTTCCAATGTTTGATATTAACCGGCAATGAATAAATTCAAAGTACAGTCCGTATAAAGTGCAGTTTGTGTACATCACCAAGGTTGTGACTTGCTCTTTCCTCCAGTGGCTCTCCACTCTCTTCAATCATAAAACTACTTGCAGTAACGCACAATGGTGTGTCCCTTTATATCACACAGATTTCCATGAAGAGCTCACGGTTCCATGGGCAGACTTGGAACCGTGAGCTCTTCATGGAAATCTGTGTGACACAAAGGAAAGAGCAAGAAACAACTCTGGTGATTTACACAGACTGCACTTTATATGGACAGGAGGATTACTTCATACATTATTGCTACTGGCCTAGCAGGGAGGACGCTGGTGGCTCCCCCCTCCCAGTTTAGTCCTTTTCCTCCCCCCCTCCACCGTTTACACTTACTTGGGAGGGAATATTTGCAGCAGCAATAGCTCAGCCCAAGACCTTGAGGCAGCAGGGGCCATTTTGTGGGAGGGCTGGGCAGTTTATTCAGTTGGCTGTGGCCATTTTGAGAGTGGCACCGAGTGGCCTGCTTAGCCTCCTGGCAGAGGTGGCCATGTTGTGAAGGCATCTACAATATGCACAGCGAACAAGGTGGCCATTTTGAGTGTGGGCTTTATGTGGCCTGATTGACCTCTTGCTTACTGGCAGTAGCAGCCATTTTGGTGGGGCTTTTGCAATTTATTGTGCTGGGGGTGGCCATTTTGAGTGTGTCACACAGTGGTTTGCTTAGCTTCCTGGCAGAGGTGGCTATGTTGTGAAGGCTTCTACAATATGCACAGCTCCAGGGGTGGCCATTTTGAGTGCGGCCTGATTTGCCTCCTGCTTACTGGTAATAGTGGCCATTTTGGTAGGGCTTTGCTGCGTATCCTGTGCTGGAAGTGGCCATTTTGTGTGTATCACACAGTGGCCTGCTTAGCCTCCTGGCACTGGCGGCCATCTTATAGAGGCCTCTGCAGCCTGCATATCCTGCTATCCAGCCCAAATGCTTAAATGCCTGGCTTTCACTCATTGGGATCCTGTGCCAAAGGAGACATGTGATCAAGTAAAGGAATCTATTTTCTTCTCAGAGAGATGAGAAAGCCCAGCAGAAGCTGAGGCCTAGTAGTCTACGGCCAGGGAAAGAACAGACATGGTCTCCAGGACAAGAGGGAACAGCTCCCGAGTGGAAACTTGAGAGTCACTGGAAACGCCCCCCCCCCCCCGCCTGTCCTGTCCCCAGCTGGGCTCCACCCCCTTTGGTTGCTGCTGAAGCGAAGATCCCATTGGCTGCTTGAACTGTGACTCTCTTTATAAACTAGTCTCAATCAATCAAGCTCTGAGTGGAGGTATGGAATGGAGATTTTCACTTTCAGAGGAGTTAGCCATGTTAGCCTGTAGCTGCAACATAGTAAAGAGTCCAGTAGCACCTTTAAGACTAACCAGCTTTATTGTAGCATCTGGCGAAGAGAGCTGTGGTTCTCAAAAGCTTATGCTACAATAAAGTTGGTTAGTTTTAAAGGGGCTATAGGATTCTTTACTATTTTGCAACGTTTCAGTTGGATCAGTTACCACTGCCTTTCCCACGCTTATATGAGAATAGCTAGTATTAAATACTAGCAACAAAGCCCATTGTGGGGGAAAATACAACAGACTCTAGAAAAGGGAGGGCGAGCAGGTGGGCATTCCCTCCTCCTCCATCACTGATCCCGGCCAGATGAAGGCAGGGGGGCGGGCATGGCCACCTCCTCTGCACCTGATCCCAGCTGAGTGAAGGGGGGAGGGCATTGCCGCCTGCTCTGTGCCTGATTCCGGCTGGGTGAAGGTGTGGGCCTTGCAGCCTACTCTGCACCAGATGGGTGAAATGAGTGGGGAGGGGGCATTGCTGCCTGCTCCATGCCTGATTCCGGCAGGTTGAACAGGGTGGGGTGCGGACATTGACTCCTGATCCGTGCCTGATCCCGGCCAGGTGAAGGGGGGCGGGCACTGCCACCTTCTCACCTCCTGATCCCTGCTGGGTGAAATTGGGGGTGGGCATTACCTCCTGCTCTGTGCCTGATCCCAGCCACGTGAAGGGGGGGGCACGGGTATTGCTGCCTGCTCCACTTTTGATCCCAGCTGGGTGGAGGGGGTGTGGACATTTCCTCTGATTGGCCTCTTGCTTACTGGCAGTAGCAGCCATTTTGGTGGGGCTTTTGCAGTTTATCCTGTGCTAGGGTGGCCATTCTGAGAGTGGCACTCAGTGTTCTGCTTAGCTTCCTGGCAATGTCGGCCATGTTGTGAAGGCATCTGCAATATGCACAGCACCAAGGGTGGCCATTTTGAGTGTGGCATTTATGTGGCCTAATTTGCCTCCTGCTTACTGGTAGTAGTGGCCATTTTGGTAGGGCTTTGCAGCTTATCCTGTGCTGGGAGTGGCCGTTTAGACTGTGTCACACAGTCGCCTGCTTAGCCTCCTGGCTCTGGCGGCCATTTTATAGAGGCCTCTGCAGCCTACACAGTATTTGGGTTGCCATTTTGTGAGTGCTCAGCCCACCAGTGCCCCTAAACTAAACCAAGAAGCCACTGGGCCCCAAGGTAGTGGAAACTCCAAGGAAACTCCACTTCTAGGTGCCAACACGCTGTAGACAAGGCTCAGTGCCCCATCAGCTGCTGTAGCTCCTATAAAGGAGGCCAGCTAGCAGCTGACTGGCCCAGGTGCAGTAAACCTTCTTAAGTCTCATTTACTTGTCCTCTCCTCAGGTCTGCCTCATCCTTCTCCTCCCCTTCCTGAAGAAGAGGGTTAACCCCTGTCATGGCTGAGCTGGGGCATCTTTTCCTCAGTTGTGGTGAGTGGAATGTTAAGGGGCTGGCCTCATATCCAGTGGCAGCTATCAGGTGACGTAGGCACCTTTAGGTTTGCCAGTAAACCTCTCAGTTTGATGTAAGCCCGGGTGATTTCTGGGGTCGCACAATGTTAATGGTCGGCATGGGAGTTAGATCCTGAGGGTTAACGCGGCGATGGCCCAAACCCTTAAGGTAGGGTCTGGCAGCTCGGCACTTAGCCATTGGGCTGGTGATGGACAGGCAGCTGCTACTGTTTGGGGGGAGGTGGGGTCCTTTGTCTCACTCCTGGTAATTCACCTGGGGGTAATGGGCTGGGCTCCTCCAGGGCACGGCCCTTCCATTACAGGCCCCAGTGACATGCATGCACAGGCAAGGTGGCTCGGTGCGCTTGAGCGGAGGAGCGGTCTGCCGCCTCACATTCTGGTCATTCACTTGTGCTGTAATGACCTTGGATCCGGGGCATGGCCCTTCTGATAGAGGCTCACGCAGACTTGCACGCACAGGCAAGGTGGCCTTGTGAGCTGGAGGTGAGGAGCGGCCTCCGCCTCACGTTCAGGTCATTCAACTGGGGGATAGGACCTTGTCTCACAGGGCATGGCCCTTTCTTTACAGGCTCACACAGGCTTGCAGTGGCCAGGCAAGTAGTTGCCTAATGGTTTGTGGGTAGGTGAGGTCTTCTGCCTCACATTTTGGTCATTCACCATGTGGTAATGACCGTGGCTTACAGAGCATAGTTCTTTCCTTTCTGGCTCACACAAGCTTTACTGCCCGGGCAAGTAGTGGCCTGATGGTTTGAAGGGAGGTGCAGCCCTCTGTTTCACGTTCTGGTCATTCACCACATGGTAATTGTAGCGAAGAACCGACAGGAGACGAAGTCAGGATGCAGGTCTGACCCTCCTTTCGGAGGCGAGTGCTTTATTGAGAAGCTTTTCCGGAAGTCCCGGAAGAGAGCAAGAACAATTAAGGCAATAGTAAAAGTTACAATATTCTGAGACCGTCACAGACAACTGGGCAAACATGCTGTGGTCAGCCTTTTGTCTTATCGGTGAAGTATAACAAAGCACATTGTGAGCTGTATATGGTGCAGCTCTGTAAAGGATGAGAGGACGTGTTGAGATATGCTGAGAATGGCCCAAGGCCAAGTTGTACTCCCTTCTAAGTCCTGGTCATGGTGTGCCTATGATCAGGACCTGCAGAGTGGGCTGCCAAGGCTGGCTGGTGTGCCAGGTCAAGCCCACAGTAATGACCTTGGCTCACAGGGCATGGCCTTTTCCTTACAGGCTCACACAGGCTTGCACTGCCCAGTGGCCTGATGGTTCGAGGGGAGGTGCAGTCTTCCACCTCATGTTGGTCATTCACTGTGTGGTAATGACTGTGGCTCATGGGGCATGGCCCTTTCCTGACAGGCTCACACAGGCTTGCAGTGCCCAGGCAAGTAGTGGCCTGATGGTTTGAGGGGAGGTGCAGACCTCGCCTCACATTCTGGTCATTCACTCCGTGGTAATGACCTTGGCTCACAGGACATGGTCCTTTCCTTACAGGCTCACACAGGCTTGTACTGCCCAGGCAAGTAGTGGCCTGAGGGCTGAGGGGAAGTCCAGTCCTCCGTCTCATGTGTAGTCATTCACCTGGGTGGTAATGACCTTGGTTCTAGTCTTTGCAGGTGCACTTAGACTTGCAGTGATGGGCAAGTGGTGGCTTGGTGTCTTGATCCAAAGGGCTAGGCGTGAGGCCAGTAGAGCCCTATTTAAGGCATTAGAGGGTGGGCTAGGGATTTATCTGCCCCACCCGCAAATAAGGGCCAAATTTGCTGACCTCTACAGAGGGGATGGGGTTCACCTATTGGTGAAGGGCAACAACTTCTGCTTAGATAACCTGCGGCAAGGGCTTTGGTCAGCAGTAGGCCACCTGTGGGGTGCAAGGGCCTAAGCAGAGGCTTGGCCCTAGCGGTGGCAGGATTAGGAGGGGGAGAAATGAGTGGGCTGGTGAGCACCCTTGGCACATCCCTGTTTGGGGGGGGGGGGAATTGGGGTCTGTCAGGATCACTGGTACTGCTTGACGGCTGCCAGCTGAGAGGGCAGACTGCCGTGTGGATCCCCTAGACAAGTACGGCCCTCTTGCTATATGGGGAAGTGCTATAGGCTTGGAGTTGGGAACCATTTGCCTGGCCGGCCAGGTCCCAGCCATGCGTGTGGATGGCTCGTGCCCTGGGCAGCGGGGCTTGCCCAGACAGGTCAGGGCGAAGGTCCAGGGTGACCCCAGGGCCTGACCTGTACCGCTAGTTAGGCCCTTGCCGTGTATATATGTTCAATGATATGTTGTTGCCAAATAAATATGGCCCATTAGTTCCCAAGACTTGTGTCTGTCTCTTCTTTCCGTCTGGGGTGGTAAACAAACGTTGGCTTTGCACAGCATACCAGTGTAAGATTAAAAAAAAAAAGATTTCGTCAAGTGCTGGTGGAAGCATGGGTGTAGGGTGACTGCTTATGTTGCACCAGAAGACTTTTTTGCTGCTCAACAAACAAAACAAAGCAACAGCCTTGAACTGCTTAAATCTGAAATCCACCCACCTCATCTTGATCTGCCTGCTGGGAAGGGCCCACGAGTACATGTGTGTGTGTGCGCGCGCGCATACATCTATTCACAACACATCTGACATAGTGGGTGGTAGAGCTTGCCGTGATTGGTCTCACACACACACTGCAGATTTGGTAGCACAAGAACACCTGGCACAATGCCTGTGCGTCAAAAGTCTGCCATCTGAAGGGACTCTAATGCTGTCCTCTGATGCCATATGTACTTTACTCCTCGTAAAGATAACACCGCTAGGTGATAGCCTTGAAGAGGAAGTAGGATTTTTCCTCTTTGGACAATGGATGGGAGAAAGAGGAGGGCCCTGACAAAAGATGCCACATTCAGAACCAGACCATTAATGACAACAACAACATTTGATTTATATACTGCCCTTCGGGTCAACTTAACACCCAATTAGCGCAGTTCACAAAGTGAGTTGTTATTATCCTCTCAACAATCGTGCTGTGAGGTGGGCGGGACTGAGAGAGCTCTGAGAAGCTGTGACTGACCCAAAGTCACCCAGCTGGCTTCAAGCAGAGGAGTGGGGGATCAAACCCCCACTGTCCAGCCTGCCCAAGACAGTCGACTTCGACGGGCAGGAACTCTCCAAGACCTCAAACGGCAGCCTTCCCTAGCTCTACTAACCGAAGTCTTTTCTCTGCTAAAGATACTGGAGAGTGAACCATGAACCATCTCAGTGCAAAGCATATGCACCGCCAGCGAGCTCTGTTCTGCATACATAGATGGTTGATCCTCAAGATAACCCTGAGAATCAATCCCAGATTTCATTGTTTACTGATGAGGCATTTTACTGTTTTAATGTTTTTTATTGTTTTTAAACTTTATGTAAAAATTGGATGTTGTTACACCGCCCTGAGCCTGTCTGATGGGGAGGGCGGTCTAGAAATATAATAATAATAATGATGATGATGATAATGATAATGATAATGATTACTTCTCATGATCTCCTTAGCTATTCACTACATGTCAAAGTTTCAGTTAAATGAGCCATTCAGTGGGAGGAGATTAGAATATTTCAGTTTTAAACATGTCCAAGAAAACTTTCAGAAAATAACATAACTGTCCGAGTTACTAATATTTATCAAATTGAAACAAATTGTGGTGAGTGGCTTTAGTTACAACCTGTTTTGCAGAATCAAGGACTCTTATTAGGAAATCCAGATGAAACCAGTATGGGGGGAGTCCATAAGCTTACGTACAACTGATTTAATTTGCTGTGTGAGTGTGTGTGTGAGTGAAGGGATTCTGGACTGGACAAGTGCTAGAAAGGTGTTGTGGGGTGTTTTAGCAGAGGAGAGTAAACCCTTTTTTCACATCCTCCCTGGTAGTTTCCAGCTCTTCTTACATTTATTTTCACTTCTCATGATAAGGGTTCCTCTCTCACCATTCCTTTCTGCTCATGGCGGAATTGTTGCTGTGACAGTTGTTTCAAATAAACACATGACTCTAATGCCGGTCAGGGGAGCCAAACACAGGTGTCAACTGTTCTTTATGCTATGGTGGCTGCCTTAACTTTATGGGAGGCGGTCAAAACTTGACTCTTCTCTATTCAACTAATCCCGTTGCCACCACTGCCTATCCTCTAGGACACCTTGAAATCAGCTGGAGAAGTGGCATGGGGTGGAAGGAGAGAAAGATTCAAGGGAGAAAAGGGAGCAGAGAAAAGGGAAAGGAGGAAAATGAAAGGTGACAAAGGAAAGGAAAAGGAGGGAGTGTGAATGGGCCAATGGAGGACAAAGAGAAAAGGACACTTGAAAAAAAATAAAGAAGGACTATGGAAGGGGTCAGAAGGTCTGGCAGAAAATGATCACCAGGAAATACACAGAGAGCTGCTACGGCACGCATGGGTACTACAACGGGGGCCAGTGTGAAAGATGAGTACAATTTTGGCATCAATTGTGCCCGTGTTCTTGTTGCTGTGCCCCCTGCCTGTTCACCCTCTATGTTTTAAAAACATATTTTTAAAAATAAAATCATGATACGTTTCTAAGGTTTCCTTCACCATAGAAAGCTGATGTTATAAAAGGATATAGAATAATAGAATCATAGAGTTGGAAGGGGCCATACAGTCCAACCTCCTGCCCAGTGCAGGATCAGCCTAAAGCATCTCTGACAAGTATTCATCCAGCCTCTTCTTGAAAACTGCCAGTGAGGGGGAGCTCACCACCTCCCTAGGCAGCTGATTCCACTTTTGAACTACTCTGACCGTGAAAAAGTTTTTCCTAATATCCAGCTGGTACCTTTGTGCATGTAATTTAAGCCCATTGCTTCGGGTCCTACCCTCTGCTGCCAACTGGAACAGCTCTTTGCACTCCTCCAAATGACAGCCTTTCAAATATTTAAAGAGAGCAATCATGTCCCCCCTCAACCTCCTCTTCTCCAAACTAAACATTCCCAAGGCCCTCAGCCTTTCCTCGTAGGGCTCAGTCTCTAGACCCCTGATCATCCTCGTTGCTCTCCTCTGCACCCTCTCGATTTTGGCCACATCCTTTTTGAAGTGAGGCCTCCAGAACTGCACACAATACTCCAGGTGTGGCCTGACCAAGGCAGTATAGAGAGGGGCTATGACCTCCTGTGATTTCAATGCTGTGGCCCCTTTGATACAACCCAGGATTGAATTAGCCTTTTTTGCCACCGCATCACACTGACTGCTCATATTCAGTTTACAGTCCACTCTTACCCCAAGATCCCTTTCACATATACTACTGATATCATGACCTTCCCTTTGGAAAGGGGAAATAACAATATTATTTTGCCACCTAATTTCTCATCCAAGAATGAATATAACTCATAATCCACATTTCCATTATAGTCATGCTCACAAGGAAGGAGAACTAGCTGAGGAAGGAGTTTGTCCTTTTTTAAAAGGGGTTAAATTCGTGGAATACAGACATAAACAGTAGATTAAAGGACGTGAATTCAGCAAAGCCATAGGGAGCTTTTGTGTGTGTGATGTGTTATCAAGTTACCTCTGACCTATGGTGACCCTACGAATGAAAGACCTCCAAAACTTTCTATCGTTAACAGACTTGCTCAGGTTTTGCAAACTTGAGGACATGGCTTCCTTTAGTGAGTCAAATCATCTCATTTGCATCTTCCTTTCCCCCTGCTGCCTTCCGCTTTCCCTACATTATTTTCCAGACTGTCTTGTCTTCTCATGGTGTGACCAAAGTATGATAGCCTCAGTTTGGCTTCTAGGGAGAATTCAGGCTTGATGTGATCTAAACCCCACTTAATTTTGGCCATCCATGATATCTGCAATACTCTCCTCCAGCACCACATTTCTAATGAATCAATTTTCTTCCTGTCAGCTTTCCTCACTATCCAACTTTCACATCCGTACAGAGTAATGAGGAATATCATAGCTTGAATTATCTTGACCTTGGTCCTCAGAGAGACAGCCTTTAAGGATCTTTTCTAGTTCCCCCATAGCTGTCCTTCTAAGTCTCATTCTTCTAATTTCTTCATTGCAGTCTCCCTTTTGGTTGATGATGATTGAGCCAATGAATAGAAAATCTTGAACAATTTCAATTTCTTCAAGGCCAACTTTAAAATTGTGTAATTCCTCAGTGGCCATTGCTTTTGTCTTCTTGAAGTTCAGCTGTAATCCTGCTGTCAGATACACCCCAGCATATCTGCCATGATTGTCTTTCTGCATAATGTTCTGATCCTCTGAGAATATGCAAAGGGAACATAGTTGCTGCTCGGCTGTTAGCTGCTTATCTTGCAGGTGTTTTGCCTTCTATTCCCCGGCCAGCTTGAGAACGTGGCCTTGGAGCTCCAGTTGGAGCCGTATCACTCTCCCTGAGAACTGGGATGAGCTCATCCCCCCCCTTCTCCCTCCTCTCCCAGATCCTGGGCACTTCGCGCCAAAACCCTAACAGACTCTCTTTCCCAGGGGCGGGAATGTTTTCCTATAATTAACCTTGCTTGCCCACCTTGCATCACTTCTGCCAATGCTCCTGTCTGAATACCTTGATACTAGTATATCTCATCAGTAAAGTATCTTTAACTTATAACCTGCGGTGATGCAGTGAAGTGCTTGGGGATTTACCTGCCAAGACCTGACACCTGCTTTCACCTTTAACCTTCATCAGTAGTTGTTTCAAGTCTTCACTACTTTCTGCCAGTAACGTGGTGTCATCTGCATATCGCAAATTGTTAATGTTCCATCAATTTTTACTTGCCCTTCTTCTAGATCTAATCCAGCTTTTCTTATGATAAACTCTGCATAGAGGCTGAACTGGTAGAGTGATAATATGCATCCTTGTCTGACATGTTTGCCAACTGGAAACCATTCTGTTTCCCCATATTCTGTCCTGACAGTAGCCTCTTACCCAGAGTACAAATTGCACATCAAAACAATCAGATGTGGCACCCCATTTCTTTTAACACACGCCATAACTTTTCATGATCCACACAGTCAAAAGCTTTGCTGTAATCTATAAAACGCAGACTGATTTTCTCCTGAAATTCTCTGGTACATCGTAAATTTGCAATGTAATCTCTAGTTCCTCTTCCTTTTCTGAACCCTGCTTGGACATCTGATAGTTCTTGTTCCATATATGGTAAGGGTCTTTGCTGTAGAATTTTGAGTATCACTTTCCTTGCATGAGAAATTAAAGTGATTGTCCAATATTTGCTGCTCTCTTTGGCATCCCCTTTTTTGGAATTGGAATGTAGACTGAGCGTTTCCAGTCTGTGGGCCATTGTTTTGTTTTCCAAATTTTTGAAGGGAACTTTTATATATCTGAAATGTAGAATCCTTAAAAAAGAAAAGTGAAATACAGATGATCTGCAAAATATATATTAAACTGAGAAGGGTTGACACATGCCTCTTGCTGCCTCATAAGAGTTCTGAGTATGGCTAAAAAGAAAAGGACGCTTGCACTGTTTACTCAAAATATTTATGTAAGTTGCTAAAGGCTGGGACAGTAGAGGCTTAGTGGGATATCATTTATCACCGTCCCATGGAAAGATTCAGCTGCCTATTTTCACACATTGAACAAAATGAAGCCCTTTCAAACAGATTCCACTGATTTCAATGGGAGATAGAGGCATGTATTAAACGCTCTTCCATTCAAATGAATGGGACCTGCAGAAAGGACTTAGCTTTGGCTGGATCACTCTCACTGTATATGTATATTGTAGGAGAAGATTTTCTGTGCAACTGATTTTGGTTTCTTCCTCAGCATAGAGTCACTCCTGCAACCTTGCATGGCTTAAAGCTCTCTGGAGAGGGTAGCAGGGCCAAGGGGGCCCCTGTTTTTCATTGGTGTATATCCTGACTCCAACAGGACTGGGCAAGGCAAGGAGTCCTGAAGCTTGCCTTTATTACCAGCTCATAACACCATGCGATAGAAGGTTTACATTTTGCACTGAGGAATTTTCAGCTTCATGCAATATTAGGCAGCAACTGATGGACAACATTTAACTGGTCATTTGACCAGCATCCAAACCCTTAACAGAGGAAGCCCCCATAACTACTCTAAAGAAGGTCCACATTTCCCCAACACGAGCCACTGACTGCTTGAAAGCTATAGGTCTCAGCGCAGGCACAAAAATGCTATGTCATGATCCGGCACTGAATAATAGCACACCTTGTAGGCAAAAACGTTCTCTCCTGGGATTCTGGAGCTCTGTCCTCTGAGCTATGCTTTAGGGAACTCTAGATGCCAAGTGCTGAGTAGGCAGCCATGTGGCCCAGGGAATGCTGCACCTGAGGGCTCATTCATCACGCTGGTTGGGCCTGAAGCTGACCTCAGGGTAGAACATAATATGAACAGCACAGTCAGAGTTTGAAACAGGAGGGTCTGTTTAGCTGGCAAAGGGCGTATTTGTTTATTCAACAACACAATCCTATGCAGAAATACTTCCGCGGGTTCAGACTGGAGTAACTCAGCATCGGCTTGCACAGGTAAAACCCAGTCCTAAACAGAGTTTTACCCATTTATGTTTCTTGGAGTCAGCAGGCCCAGAAGGATGTCACTCTATGTATTGTCGAAGGCTTTCACGGCCGGAGAACGATGGTTGTTGTGGGTTTTCCGGGCTGTATTGCCGTGGTCTTGGCATTGTAGTTCCTGACGTTTCGCCAGCAGCTGTGGCTGGCATCTTCAGAGGTGTAGCACCAAAATACAGAGATCTCTCAGTGTCACAGTGTGGAAAAGATGTAGGTCATTTGTATCTACTCAGGAGGGGTGGGGTTGAGCTGAGTCATCCTGTAAGAGTTTCCCAGGGTGTGGAATGCTAATGGCGGGAGGCTTCACTGTATCCTGAGGAGGCTCTTTTGCATATGGATTGGTACTTGATGTGCTAATCTTCTCTGCAGGGCTATTGTCGGGGATAGAATGTTTTGTTAGCCTGGTGTTTTTCAGAACTGGAAACCATGCTCTGTTCATTCTTAAGGTTTCTTCTTTCCTGTTGAAGTTTTGCTTATGCTTGTGAATGTCACTCTGTTTAGGACTACACTGTCGCTGCAGCACTTTGTTTCCAAGTCCTCTAAGAATACCATCTGTCTAGGCCACCTGACATGTGACCTCTTTGGAGAACTGCCGGAACTGCGTTCCTGTGTGTTCCCCCTCGAAATGAGCCCTGCTTACAGCAACAGACAGTATGCAGTAGTATAATCTATAGTCCCTCTATCTTTATTGATGCATCTCTTTAATACAGTACAGCTCTCCTACCTATGTAAAAAAGCCCTCTTAAATAATTTAGTTTTTCATAGTTTGCAGAAAGCCAGAAGAGTGGGAACCTTCCTGACCTCATCAGCCAGGCCATTCCATAAGGAGGGGGGCACAACAGAAAATGTGCACGTGCAGACAGTTGTGCAGACCAAGCGTCTGTTTATTTTTTCTGCAGTAGAAAAAGGCCCTGTTTAAGCTGCATCTTTCTGGGGAAAGAGAACACGTCAGTAGATCCTGTGAGGGAATTTGTGCAGGCCTGCTAATGGAGAAACTTACTAGCTTTTGAGCTCCATTAGGGGTTGCTGTCAGATACACCTCCAGTGTATCTGCCATGTGTTATGAATTTCTTGCTGCAGTGTGTAGTGTACCTCTGAGAACATGCAGAGGGAACCTGTTTTGCTGACTAGTTGCTAGCTGCTTATCTTGCAAGTGTTTTGGTTGCCATTTCCTGGCTGGCCTGAGAACATGGCCTTGAAGTTCCAGCCGAGACCGCACCAACCTCCTAAGAGACTGTGCAGAGCTCATCCTTTGCCTCCCCCCCTCTCTCTTGGCTCCCTGGCTCAGCACTCCAAAATCCTAATGGTCTTTCTTTCCCTTTGGGGGCGTGGACTTTGTCCTATAATTAACCTTGCTTTGCTACCTTGCGTCACTTCAGCCAATGATCCTGTCTGACCATCTTGATGCTGGTATTTTTCTTTAATAGAATAATTTTAACTTGTACACCAAGTGATGCAGTGAAGTGCTTGGGGAAAATACCTGGCAAGACCTGACAGTTGCTTCTCCCTGGTCACGTAGCTTAACCATTTTTCCCACCTAAAATGGGCATGTGACCTCGGGTGAGCGGTCCCCTCTCCTTCAGTTCTCCTGAGCTGCCGTGAACCCAAACTAGTTACCACCAGAGAGTTCACTGTGGGGCAGGAGGGAGGGAATGTGTGCCTGCACAGAAGAACTCGATGAACAATAGTCACAGGTATGCACAACCCTGTTTTCATCTCCGTTCTTCTCTTCGTCTCCACATTGGGAAGATTACCAAGCTATTCACAATAAGGAGGCGGGGTGAATCTCTCCAACGCAATTTTATTTGCTTACAGCATAAGAATATCACTGAAGAGCACCCTCAGTACAACAAACTATAAGTAAATAATTCAACATCCTTTTCTTTCAGGTTGTTCAGCATCAACAACAAGCAGACATTTACCTATAGAGCTGTTTTGAAAACACAAGTATAATAAAAAAAAACCCTCTACAATGGTAACATTAACATTTTGTATTCATTTGACCAGTAACATTTGCAAAATTTGGTAATTTTGATCAACGATTAAGCTTTATCTATACATACATATGAAGAAACATAGTCATTGGTCTGTGTATCACGTAAACAATGAATGTAACACTGCCCTTGCTACGGCAACATCACATGTGACATCCACATCCATTGCATAACATTTAGCAAACATACCTGAAGAGGACCAAGTGGCAGCCTTACAGATATGAGCTACTGGTACTCCCCTCCGAAAAGCAGTTGATGATGCTTGCGCCCTAGTAGAGTGGGCTCTAACTCACAACGGGCATCTTACATCCGCTTGCTGGTATGCCCTTTGGATTGTCGATACAATCCACCTTGATATAGTATGGATCGAAGCCTAGTTCCCTTTATTGTGTCCCCCAAAAGAGACAAAAGGTGTGTGTCTGTGCAAAACCCCTTAATCCTGTTCAAATAAAAGGACAATGCCCTCTTTACATCCAAGGAGTGCAACGCGCTCTCCGCGCCAGACTGAGGAGAAGGAAAGAGCACCCGGGGGTTATATCCTGAGCAACATGAAAAGGTGACACCACCTTAGGTAGGAATTGTAGACTAGGGCTGAACACTGCCCTGTCAGAACAGATCCTGATGACGGGAGGGTCAGATCTAAGTGCAGAAAGTTCCCTCTCCTTGCAGAAGTTATTGCAACTAGGAAACATGCTTTCCAAGAAAGCAGCTCTAAGGAGCATGTAGCCAAGGGCTCAAAGGGTTTCAACGTAAGTTGTGAGAAAACCAATGACAATGACTATTGGAGAACGGAAGTGTGACAGGCGGATGAAGGTTAAACATTCCCTTCAGCAGGGTTTTTTTTCTGGGAAAAGAGGTGGTGGAACTCAGTGATGGAACTCAGGACCGCACAATGACATCACTTTGGGTCAGCTAAAACGAGGGGGGAGTTTCTTAAAGTTTAAATTGCCCTTGGTGAAAATGGTCACATGGCCGGTGGCCCCGCCCCCGATCTCCAGACAGGGGAGTTTAGATTGTATGACGCAGAGAGCAATCTAAACTCCCCTCTGTCTGGAGATCAGGGGGCGGGGCCACCAGCCACGTGGCCATTTTCAAGAGGTTCCAGAACTCCGTTCCACCACGTTCCAGCTGAAAAAAAGCCCTGTCCTTCAGAAACGTTTTAGAGAACACTGCATGCCCTCAACCTGCTCAGGACAGGCTGATATAGCTGCTAGGTGCACCTTCAATAGAGTCAATGAAGCCTTTTGACTTTAAAGTACACAAATATTCCAACACATCAGATAGTGCACATATAGATGGAGACACACCCTGGTTGCCAGCACAATGCACAAGACACGTCAATTTTGATGTATAGGACCTTCTAGTGGAAGGCCTGGCATGCTAGATCACGAGCTGTACTTCCTGAGAACAGCCTAGGGATTGGAGCATATACGCCAGGCCATCAGGTGTAATATATCTGAATCGTGGTGAAACAGGTCCCCCCATATAAGAATGCCTGGGACTACTGGCAGTGTAATGTATGTCCATTTGGACAGCTCTAGTAACCAACCAGATTTGCCTTGGCCAGAAGGGAATTACTAGAGTGTAGTCTGTGTTGTCTTGTTGACAACACAGTGTCATATATGCCTGTCTACATATCTGTCATTAGTATTCTCTGTGCTCTGAATTATGTGTTAAACCTCTGAGAGTATGGGAAGTGGCATTTTGGGGCCTGTCTAGCTGAGATGCAGAGGAGTTAGCCGTGTTAGTCTGTAGTAGCAAAATCAAAAAGAGTCCAGTAGCATCTTTAAGACTAACCAACTTTATTGTAGCATAAGCTTTCAAGAATCACAGTTCTCTTTGACAGATGCATGGAGGGCAAGAAGAAACTGGTCGGATATATAGGTGGAGAGGAGAGCTTCTGCTATGGAGATGAGTTTGCTTCTGTTAAGGAGTCAGTTACTTCTGATAATGAGATAACCATTCATAGTCTCTATTCAGTCCCAGCTTGACTGAGTCAAATTTACATATGAATTCCAATTCAGCAGCTTCCCATTGGATTCTGTTTTTGAAAGGTTTCGGTTGAACTACAGTGACCTTTAAATCCTTGATGGAATGTCCTGGTAGATTGAAGTGTTCTCCCACTGGTTTCTGGACGTTTCCATTTCTAATGTCAGATTTGTGTCCATTTATTCTTTTGCGTAGAGGTTGACTGGTTTGTCCAATGTACAGAGCAGAAGGACATTGTTGGCACATGAGGGCATATATCAGATTGGAGGATGAGCAGCTGTAAGAGCCAGAGACAGTGTAGTTGATGCCATTGGGTCCTGTAATTGTATATAAGGGCAGAGCTGGCATCTGGGTCTGTTGCAGGGCCTGGTACCTGTGCTGGTGATTCTGCTAGCCGATTCATGATTGTAAGTGAGAAGTTGTTTAAGGTTGGGGGGCTGTCTGTAGGCAAGGAGAGGTCTTCCACCCAAGGCTTCTGAGAGAGTGGTATCATTTTCCAGGATGGGTTGTAGCTCACTGATGATACATTGGATGGGTTTGAGCTGGGAACTATAGGTGACAACCAGTGGTGTTCTGTTGTTAGTTCCTTTAGGTTTGTCCTGGAGCAGGCTGTTTCTGGGTACTAGTCTGGCCCTGTCAATTTGTTTCCTCACTTCATTTGGTGGGTACTGTAGCCCCAAAAATGCTTGTTGTAAATCTCTTAAGTGGGAGTCCCGATCAAGAGCATTGGAGCAGATACGATTGTAACGTAAGGCTTGGCTGTAGACAATTGACCAAGTGGTATGTTTAGGGTGGTAGTTGGAGGAGTGTAGATATGAGTATCGGTCTGTGGGTTTCCGGTATAAGGTGGTATTTATCCGTCCATTATGTAGTTGTACAGTGGTGTCCAGGAAGTGTACCTGTTGTGTAGAGTGGTCCAGGCTCAGGTTGATAGTAGGGTGAAAGTTATTGAAGTCCTGATGAAATCTCTCAAGGGCTTCCTTCCCATGGGTCCAAATGATGAAGATGTCATCCAGGAATCTTAAGTATAGTAGTGGTTCCAGTGGATGGGGGCTGAGGAAGCGTTGTTCCAAGTCCGCCATGAATATGTTAGCATATTGTGGTGCCATGCGTGTGCCCATGGCTGTGCCATTAATCTGTAGATATAAGTTGTCACCAAATTCGAAGTAATTGTGAGTGAGTACGAAGTGGCAAAGTTTAGTGGCGAGGTGTGCTGTGGTTTTGCCCAGGATAATATTCCTGATGGCTTGCAGTCCATCTGCATGTGGGATATTGGTGTATAAAGCCTCCACATCCATGGTTGCTAGGATGGTGTCATCTGGTAGGTTGTCAATGGACTGTATTTTCCTGAGGAAGTCAGTGGTGTCCCGTAAATTGCTGGCTGTGCTGGTGGCATAGGGCCTGAGGATAGAGTCCATGTATCCTGAGACTCCTACTGTGATAGTGCCTATTCCTGAAACAATGGGGTGTCCCGGGTTACCTGGTTTGTGGATTTTGGGTAGTAGGTAGAATCTTCCTGGTCGTGGTTCCTGTGGTGTGTCCGTATGGATGCATTTTTGTATGTCCATGGGGAGTGTCTTTAATATTTTATTGAGTTCCCATTTGTATTGCTCCGTAGGGCCAGAAGGTAGTATTTTATAGAATGTTGAGTTGGAGAGTTGTCTTTCTGCTTCTTGTATGTAGTTATGTTTGTCCATGATGACAACTGCTCCGCCTTTGTCAGCTTCCTTGATTACGATGCCAGAATTATTTTGGAGGCTGTTTATGGCATCTCTTTCTGCATGGCCGAGGTTCTGCTTTAGGTGTTGTTGTTTGTCAATTAGCAAACTGATCTCCATATCAGAAGCAAACTGATCTCCATATCAGAAGCTACTGTTTGCATCTACTCCTACCTCCCCTCTCCACCTATATATCTGACCAGTTTCTTCTTGCCCTCCATGCATCTGATGAAGAGAACTGTGATTCTCGAAAGCTTATGCTACAATAAAGTTGGTTAGTCTTAAAGGTGCTACTGGACTCTGTCTAGCTGAGGGTGCTTATCTCACAGGTGCCTGCTGCGATGTCTACTTTCGTTTCCACAGCCGCTGGGAATGTGTCCTTGAGTGTTGGTTTCTCCTGGGAACCTAAAATAACTTCATCTCTCCTACAGTTCTCACCTCCTGTCTCAACCCCCACCCCCAGCTCCTTTGCACCAAAAGCATAACTGTTCCTATCCTAAAGGCAGGAACTTTCCCTATAACTAACCCCTCCAACCTTCTACACGTCACTTCTGCCAATACCATTGTCTGTGTTTGCTGATACTGATGGATCTCTAATAAAGTAACTTTAACTCATACCTTGGAGTGTGTGCAGTGGAGTACTATGGAGATCTAACTGCCAGAACCTGACACACAGACTGCATTCTAGTGTTACATTCATTGTTTACATGATACACAGACCAATGTCTTGTTGAATCTTGCACAACACTTTTGCATTTAGGGGGAATGGCGGGAAGAGGTAGAACATCTGGTCTGACCATGTGTGCTGGAAAGCGGCTCCCAATGAGTTGGGGCCGCTCTGTGCCAGAGAACAAAAGAGAGGAGCTTTTGGTTTTGGATGCATTAGCAAAAAAGTCTACCTCCAGTACCCCCCACGCTTGGCAAACACAGATTCAAGGTAGTGGTCGTTTAGAGGCCACTCGTGATTGGCATTCAATTGCCAACTTAGCACATCCAAAAGGAGAAAGGCACAGCCTGTCGGAGGGACTACAATGTATACTATAAATTTTTACAAATTTTATATAAAGTCCAAAAGGTGCTCAATATGAAAATGATCACAATTATAAATACATACTACAATAATTATATACAGAAGAGGTATAACAATCAATCACACCACTGGTAGAAGTAGAGTAAGGTAATTATTCAAGGTAATCATGCAGTCCTGAAACAGTTTATAGTCTTACGGTTTCTTAATATTTCTTCTTGCAGATGTGGAAAAGTGCTTCAGTTGTCAAGTATCTACAGGAAGGCCAGTAGGTGAACCTTCTTGACCAAGATATAATAAGTCAATAAAGCTCCTATTCAAAACACAAATATGGCTGTATTTGAAATTCTTGGAAGGGGTGGAGCTTGACAGGCATGTGCCAGCATTATAATCCTGTTTTGTGCTAAACACTTTCTCAAAAGCTCATTTAGACTGCAATAATCACTAGAAGAAATCACACATATTAAAACAACCACTTTCAAAACAATCAATGTACCATTAAAGAATCTTACTCCACATACTTACATCAATCGCTATAACAGACAGTTTCCAGTCGGTGTCATTCTCGACGGACAGTTGCCATACCAAATGCCTTACATCATCAGCTTTTATACACTTGAGTGCAATTTCATTAAAGAGACAGAGCATACATGAAAGATATACCATACAATATCATAGGAAACAAGAATACTCAATGCTGCTGTTCAAGCCATTTGGCATAACTAAATTTGTTGTATAAATCCATCCCACTTCCCTCTGAAGCAATTTGCATTGGGGATCTATACCTTCATTGTGTCTAATGACTGATAAAACAGAAAATTTAAAGGCACAGCTTCCGGGGTGATTTTCCACAAAATGGGATACTAGGGGAGTGTCTTAAGATCTTGTTCTTAATTCTAGATCTGTGCTCCTGCACACAGGTCTTCAGGGGTCTAATTGTACTTCCAATATACAGCTTTAAACATGTGCACTGTATCACATAAATAACAGAACTAGTTTTACATGTGGAAAAAGGAGCATCCCGGAAAGGGATACTAGTAAGTGGATTCAATATATCTGAAGCTTTCACAGCAAACCTACACATGTTGCAATTCCCACAGGGGAAATGCCCTTTCCCATCCAAAGCTATTACATCTGTATCCTGGTAATTGGAATGCACCAAAATATCTTTCAAATGTTGTGTACGATGATACCCAGTAGATGACATTATATCACAGCCGGGTAGGGTTGCTGATAACATGCCAATGTCTTTTAACAATTTTACTAATTTTAAAGGAAAGAAAGGTATAATCAATTGCCCATTTTATATTATTACAATCCTCCTTATGTTTAGGTTGGATGCTTGAAATGAGAGGGGCAAGTATCTTGCACCTTGTACATGGCCTCTGCCCTCTACAACTTAGCTCTCAGGTCATGACTGGCCTCTGCACTCTGGCCCCTGGGGGGCTATGCCAGTACACCTGATCATTTTGGCACCATACTGGGCACATTGTTTAAAGAGGGACTTTTCAGCCATATTGATCAGACTCACCAAACGTGTCCATTCAACACACATACCCAAGGTGTCAAAGCCAAATCAAAAGGCCAAATAACTGAATCCATGTCCAGTCCAAGTTTCTAAACCGAAGAGTCACGCCAGCCAAAGTGAAAAGCCAAATAAGTAAACAAACAATGAAGTCCAAGTCCAAACCAAATTAAAAAAAAGTTAGAATCAACCAGAATTAAACTAACAATGACCGAGCTCTGAAGCAAAGCTCCTCTCTTTGCAGCGGCTCAGAGAGAACTGAGGGAGACGGGGGTCACTCCTCTGAGGTCATGTGCCCGTTTTAGGCAGAAAAATGGTTAAGCTATGTGACTGCGGAGAAGTAACCCCTAACGGAGCTCAAAAGAAGCTAATAAGTTTCTCCGTCAGTAGGCCTGTGCGTGCGCAGTCCCAACGTGGGGATGCACAGAAGAACGAAGATGAATATTCAGTTCCTAAATGTAGAAGTCTTTCTTTCATTCATTCTTTCATTCTTTCTGGAAAAAGAAATCATCTGGCCTGATCTTGAGTTCTGAGGACTTGAAGTTGTGTCTCTCTGCACAAGTTAATATAGGAGGTCAAATTTCTTCAAAAGAGATTAATTCAAATAGCGTAGATGCCAAGTTTAATTTTCTACTGTTTCCTACTCAGCCCAAGAATGAAAATGAACTGAAGTGAGCCTATCCTTGATGCAACATTGAAAAGAACATCCAGCCATTCTCATAATGTGCTTCAGCTTTTTGTAGAACGAGGAAGCCTCTGCACAATAAAAAGAATATTCAGAAATGAGATGACATTCTGGTGCTTACCAAGAAAATTGTACTTGTTTTTAACAAGAGGCAATGATATTGCTATGCGAACATCACAAATAAAGTATGCAAACAAAATGATAAATCCATTACAATCCATAAACACCTGCAATATTTAGCATGCCTTACACTTTGCTCTTTGATAGGAAAGCCCAATTCAACTTTGCTCAGTTAAATTTTTAGCAGATTGAAATTTAAAAGGGGGAGGGTTTGTAGAAATTCTTCGAAGCTGCCTTGAGTTCCTGCAAGGTAGAAAGAAGCTAATTAATATTTTAAATAAAATAAATGAATTTTACAAGTGCCTAGCAAATGTTAAGTGCTCTAAAAATGATGAAACAATTATCACATATAATATATAATTTCTTCACAAATACTGGAGTGCTTTTATTCATTTGTGCATAGGATTGCCAGATGGTTCCAGCCATCTTAAAGTATTTAAGATACATATTTTCAAATAGAAAACACGTGCAGAATTCAAACCTATTTCTACTCCTTATCTTAAAAAAAATTAAAAATCATTATTACCCTTACCATTACCTTTTACTTCTATATTTATTAACAATAACAATGCTGACTTTTTAACAATATTTCAATGTTATCTATCATACATTCTATTCTGCCAGTTATCTTAATTCAACTAATTATCTTTCAGTCAAATTAAAGAACATGTCAATATGTAATCATATTCAAATTTGCAGAACTGATACATCTTATTCTTATCTTTCTTTCTAAATTTTATCTGTTGTAAGCAAAATAGTTTCCCTATTTCTCTTCAAATTCTTTAATCTGCTTTCCGTTTATATAATTCGTCAATTTTGCCATTACTGCATATTCTGACATTTTATCTTTCCAAATTTCCCTGGTTGGGCATTCTTCTTTCCTTTTACTCGCCATTACCACTCTTGCTGCTATCAGCAGATACCTAAGTAATTTGTCTAGCATTCTGTCAACATTTTCTGGTATTATTCCCAACAATGTAGTCTGAGGTTTCATAGCAAGATCAGTTTTTTTAGATCTTCTATATCTCAGTGTGTATATATTTCCAAAGTTTTTTGGTATTTTTACATGTCCATCATTTATGAAAAAGGAACCATCTGTTTACTTATATTTCCAGCACTTCCCTATGTATTTCTTATCCATTTTTTCCAATATCTTTTGGGGTGGTGTACCATTGAAAAAATATCTCATATCCGTTTTCTCTCAGTGTTTGGCTTGCTGTAAATTTTATGCCCTTAATCCATAAATTTTCCCAATGTTGGAATATTATTTCTTCTCCCAAATTTGGCATCTATTTTATCCTACATATTGTATCATATTGGAGCAAAAGTTTGTAGATTTGGCCTAAGATATGATTCTTTCACTGCATAATTATCTTCTCAAAATAAGTCAAATCCCTCAATTGGCATCTGTTATTCTTAAGAGCTCCCTTTAATCTGGAGACTGTGTCTCCAGATTATCATGATGGTACCATCCGCCCCCCCTCTCCTTTTTGCAGTTCGTTCTTGGGTAAGGCATCCCCCTCCTTTTCTGCCTCTTGTTTTGCTTTCTCCTCACAGTCCATGCCTGGGGCTTTAGGTTTTGCTGGCTTTGTCTGGGTCTGAGTGGTTACTGCCCCCCTGCAATTGAGCCAGAGAGAACATTGTATCTACTACATCTTCTCTCTGGCTTTCATGTTGGGGCATGTGCAAAAAGGCGTCTGCCAAGAAGTTAGATTTGTCAGGGAGGTGCTTCAGCATGAAATTAAATTTGGAGAAGAACTCCGCCCACCAGAGGTGTTTGGTGCCTAATTTTTGCGGGGTGTATAATGCTTATAAATTTTTATGATCAGTCCAGATTTCAAATGGCACCTTTGCCCCCTCCAGCCAATGTCTCCAAGTACACAATGCCAGTTTAACGGCCAAAGCTTCTTTGTCCCACACCGACCATTGTTGTTCAACCTCCGAGAATTTTTCACCGGGTCCATCTTTAACCCTTGTTTTGATATTCTGTACCCCAGAAAATCCAACTCATCTTTATGGAATTCACATTTAGACAGTTTCACCAGCAGGTGGTTGTCCCAGAGTTTTTAGTACCTGACATACTAGTTTTACATGGGACTCATAATCTTCCGAATAAATCAACACGTCATCTAAATAAACAACCATGCCCTTGAACAAATGTTGGTGTAAGACTTCATTAATTAGATTC
Organism: Eublepharis macularius; assembly: GCF_028583425.1. Lineage (NCBI taxonomy): Eukaryota > Metazoa > Chordata > Lepidosauria > Squamata > Eublepharidae > Eublepharis > Eublepharis macularius. Next base: position 4,981,255 of record NC_072793.1, read on the forward strand.
ATAAACACCCCCAGAGCCCCTTGTAATCTGAAAGGCATTACTTTGTATTCAAATTGCCCCAAAGGGGTATTAAAAGCTGTCTTCCATTCATCCCTCTCCTTTATTCTCACTTGGAAATACGCATCTTGTAAAGACGAAAGATTTTCCCTTGATACACCACTCTCAGCAAGTCTCTAATCAGGGGAATGGAGTAGGCATTGGACATTAACAGTGCATTGATCCCCCAATAATCGGTACACAGTCTCAACCCCCCCCCCCCCGTCCTTTTTGCGGAACAGCATTGGTGCAGCTTGAGGGGAGCTAGCCGGGTGGATGAATCCTCTGCCCAGATTCTTGTCAATGAATTTACACAATTCCTCCTCCTCCCCTGGGCTCCTTTGAGTAAAGTTTCCCTTTTGGCAGTTTTTGCCCCGGGATTAGCTCTATAGCACAGTCAGTAGCCCTATGGGGGGGGGAGTTCATTGGCTTCTTCCTCATCAAACACATGGCTCAAGTCTGAGTATTCTGTGGGGATTTGCTCAACTTCCTCCTGAGTTAGGAGAGCAGTCTCTAGAGGGAGGGGGCATTAGGACCCCATGCTGGGTTCCATACATGACTTCAACAATTCGCCCCCCCCCTTGCAAAGCATAGTTCTCTGGTTTTCCACTTCACATATGGGTCATTGTCCCATAGCCATCTTGTTCCCAATACCAACGGGAATTTCATGGCGTCAGTTACTACAAAAGTTCTGGTTTCCCAATGGCTCCCTATTCCCAGTTTCTACATTGGCCAGGGCTCCTCTCATTCGAGACCGGTCCATCTTTTCAAATACAATGGAGTGGTTCAATTTACACACATTCAATCCCAATCCTGTGACTAGGGCTGGGGCAATCAAATCCTGAGTTCATCCAGAGTCAATTAAGGCCCGCAATCCAATGTGGGTCCCCCGCTGGGGGTTTATAGTCACTGGCATGTAAAGTAAGGCCCCTTTCGGTCTCACCTCAGGTGGTGGTGGCTCCTGCGGGACCTGTCGTTGGGGCCTCCTCACAATAGGTTGCTGGCATTTTCCAACGGCTGGTCAGGAGTTTCTTCCTCTTCCAAAGGTTCATCACTCGATCCCTCCATAGTGTTGAGGCCGGTTGCCACTTTGCTTCTCTTTTTTGGAGCTTTTTTCAGCAGCTTGGTGACCTGTGGGGCAGTTGGTTTCCCGGTGTGGCTCTTCTCTATTCACCCCTTCATTCTCCCCGGGCATTCGGCGGCGAAATGGCCAACTCCTCCACACTGTAGACATAATCCCTTTCTCATGTGCTTAGCCTGCTCCGAATCCAGGAAGCTTGAGTTGGAGAACTTCTCTTTCCTCGGTCCCAGAGGGGTTCTCTTACTAGCTGACTGGTGCTGCATCTTTATGAGCTTCACCACCTGGTCTCGGTTCTCAACTTCTCAGGCCAGTTGGATCCATCCCAACAGGGTGGCAGGGTTGTTTTGCATCAAGGCTTTGGCCACCAGGTCTGGGTTCAGGCCAGCTCAGAAAAACTTGATTTTGACTCCTTCGGACCAATCCCGTGCCTTCGCAGCATAATGTCTGAATTCTGCAGCATATTTGTGGACTGGACGGTTTCCTTGCCACATCCATTTCAGTTGTGTCCAGGCTCATTCTCTCTCCAGCAGATCTTCAAACTGGGCCCTCAATGCTTGTATGAACGCTTTGAGGTTATGAAGCTCTGGGGCCCCGGCTTCGTAAAGGGTGACAGACACTTAGCTGCCAAACAATCCAGCTGGGATTCCAAGTGACTAACCAAGCTGGGGTCATTCGGGAAGGTGTGGCCCACTTGGAAAAATTCCATGGCTTGCACAATAAAAGATCCCAGCTCTTCAGAGTCCCCATCAAATTGGGCCTCTAATTTCCATAGTCCATGCTGGGGCACGATCGTGAGGGGGGCCCTCCTGGGGTGGCTGGCATCCTCATTGGCAGCAGAGCTGGGAAAGGTTGATCCAGCAGCATGGGTTGCAGTGGTACTCCCATCAGTACCCTCCGGGTGGCAGAATAATCCCCCGGGTGCTACCAGTATCCCTCTTGGTGGGGGGGGGCGAAGGTGGGACTGGCAATCTGGGTTGTAGTGGTGCTCCAATCAGTACACCTCCAAGCAGCGGGATGCCTGGGCCTCCAGCTGGCAGCGGATGTTCCCTGAGAAGTACTATTGGCGGCCCTCGGGCTCCAGTCTGCAGCAGAGCTAACAGTCCCCCTCTCGGTTGGGGAATGGACACTGTTCTCCCCAGTGGTCCCCCCAGACCTCTTGGCAATAGCAGGGGAGAGGAGGGCACAGGGGTCTTAGCAGTCCCCCCACTCGGTCCCCCTTATTCTAGTTCCATCAGGCACTGGGCCCTGAGGTACTTCCATCATGGACATCTGGCCCATCATGTCTTGTAGTCCTCTCACCACTTGTGCCAAGTCCCTTTTCAGTTCATTCATCTCCCCCTATACCGCTCAGCACTGTTCGGATTCACTCTCTAGGGGATCTGTTGTCGTTGTGGTAGTTTTGTCCTTGTTCGGGAGTTCTACCGGGGCATCGTAAGGACTCGGCCACACTTCCTTCCAGGTTACCCCCATCGCTTGGTTGTAAGCATCCGTCTCCAATGTCCTGACTGGCGGAGTGAAGCTGATGCCCAGACTCCTCTCTCTGGGTTCATTGAGCCTCTTCCACCCCTGCTTTCCCTCGGGGTTCCCCGAGATTGCCTAATATCCCTGTATTTCCAGCCACTATCCACTTAATGTGTTCACTCAATGTGTCCAGGATCTCTTCCCGGGTCTGCTGGCTGTTTGGCAGCTGGGGTGCCCTTTCCCTTGGGGTGGTTATCAGCTGGGTTCCATAATCCATTCCCCCCACTAGAAGTGCCCCGAGCTCCCAGCCGGTGATGCTCAGGCTGAGTACTACTCCAATCGGGGCTCCTCCTGTCACCCCATTTCCATAGGTCTGTTCCAAATGTAAGATGATTAACTCTTCCTCTGGGTATTCTGCGGTCTTCTGGTCAGACTCGTACAGCATCATGCTGGTAGTTCAGCTTCAGTATTCTGGGTCCAGAGGAAAAGAGGGGACTTCTGCCAAAATGTCCGTCCCTGGCAGTTGGGCCCCCAAGTTCTCCACAGTTAACACACAGATGTTCCAGCTGAAGTAACTTTATTAGAGATCCATTCAGTACAAGGTTCATAGACAGTGAAATTGGCAGAAGTGACATATGTGGGGCTAGCAATGTTAGTTATAGGGAATCTTCCCACCTTAGGACAGAGGACCGTTAAGGGGGGGGGTGGTTAGTGAGACATTGTTTTAGAACAGACAGAAAAATGAACTTATCTTTGGTTTTCAGGAGGAGCACACCACTGACCAGCCTTGGCTGGCTGTCAAGGACACTGGCCCAGCAGAGTGAGAAAGTAAAGTAAACATTTGTAAGATAACCCCTTGGCAGGGAGCAATAAAGAACTTTCCACACTCTCAGAAGCCAGAGGCAGAACCCATATACATTCATGGCTGATGTGTAGGGGCTATATATGACAGACTGCCTGGAGATATATTAGCCATTGTATTTCCTTTCCTTCATCATTAATCTCTTGCCATGATTTTATCTTCCCTTGAGAGTTTATCATATTTTGATAAGTTATAAAGTCATTGATTTTTCTCTGGTTCTTATCACAAAAGGCATCAATTGGTGACAATATTGGTGATATCGAAGGACTAATCCTCATTCTTTGTATCAAACTGTCTTTTATCACATGGCTTTTATGTTGTGTCCTTGTTCTTCTCTTCACCCATAGATAATTACTGCAGCCCTTCAGTCAAATCAGACACTTCTAACCATATTAATCTATCCTTTGGGTTTTTGATCCAATCTGTAATCCAAACTAAACCAGCTGCTTGATACTATAACTTAATATTTGGTACCGCAAAACCTCCTCTTCTTTTTACATCTTGTAGTACCTTAAATAAATCAAATGTTATTATATTATTTGAAAATGACTCATTGAACTCTGGGAAAAACAAACCTAATGACAAAATAAAAGTTTGTCCTATTCATCCGCAACACTGTTAGTCTGGCCAGTAAAGAAACTATTGTTCAGTGCATGATGATATGGCTGTAAGGACTATATATGAAGTTAGTGTGAACAAAAATTGTTGACAGAGATCTGTATTGAACACAGCAACTTCCCTAGCAACAGCCTTTGTCTTATTAGAAATTCATGCCCAACATTTTGAGAGTGAAGGATCTAAAAATGCTACAATAGATCCCAGTGGTGGTTTAAATCATCCACATACTCAATTATTGAGCTTAACTTTGTGAGGCCCAGGTGAGACCATGGGGGATTCCGCATGATCAATTTTGATCGGACTTTCTGAGCAGTCATGCCGTGGTGGAGTCCTACGAATCCACTTCTCCCCGATTCCACATTAGGCTTTTGTTTCACACATTTCATCGGCTCAAAGTCCATCATGCGGAATTTTTGACGGGATAAAAATCGATTCTTCATCGCTTTTTCCGGGGGAAGTGTCGAATGATGCACATCTTCATTTTTTTTTATCCCCCCCCCAAAAAAAAACGTTGCTACACATAAACGTTGCATGAAACCAACACATTAGAAAAAAATTTCTCACAAAAAAACCTTGCTACACATAAACGTTGCATCAAACCAACACATTAGAAAAAAATTCTCACAAAAAATGTTGCTACACATAAACGTTGCATCAAACTAACACATTAGAAAAAAATTGCTCACAAAAAAACGTTGCTACACATAAACGTTGCATCAAATAAACATATTGGATAGGCCAGAGCACTTCCCGCCGATATCGTGGAAGAGTATTGGCTATTGACATTTGGAGGGAAAATTGTTACCAATGACCCTGCATCTATCTTTCCCACTTTCTTTGTGAGCGGTGTGGTTTAGTGATAGGTGTTGTGTTGAGGACGGTCTCTTTCTCCCTCCAAGAAATGCCTAGACCACTAGTTGAACGCTGAAGTCCCTGCATCACACTTTCACTCTACCTCAGAAGCTGTCAGCTGTCAGTGAGCAACAAGTAACAAATTTGGCGCGTTGTAAAATGGACCCGTTATTGGTCAGCTGTTGTCATGTGACACAGGATATGTTTCTGCATAGATGTGTAGAAACATTGCAACGTTTTTTTACATTTTTTTTTTAAAAAAAAGAGGGGAAGGGAAAGGGTAGTGGGTATGGCTTAGAAAACATGATTGGCCAATCAAATTAAGTTGATTCGAAGGGCGAGAGAAAAGGGCAAGGGTGGGGAGAACATCGGATAAAGAATTCCGCATGATTAAAATCCCTAATCTGCTGCGCATGGACAAATAAGTCGGGGGAAAGCAGGATGGAAAAAAACCGGACAAAACGTGCAGTGACTTCGAATCTGCTGCTAGGATTGCCTTCCCACGTGTGGAAACACAAGAAAAAATCGAGGTCATTTAGAAGCTGAAGCAGGGAAAACCACTCGTGCGGAATCACCCTTTGTGATGATTCTACAGGCTCTGGAAACTCTTTCCATGAGCACACTTGGTGAGGCATATTTCATCTGATAATGCACAGCAACAGGGAAAGACAGTTCTGATCAAAACATACAAGACAGACAAAAACCTGTTATAGCAACAGCTGCAATCTAGAGAAATACAATTCTAGTGAACTAGGTTTGCATCATTCTCTACTTTCTGACAATACACCTTAACGAATAAAAATAATAATTGGAAACAATCCAGTCAATAATCATGCAATTGCATTTGGCTCAAAACACAAGATTGAGCTCCTTGTAATCTCTGAAATCACTACATAAACCCTATTAGGTGAAAATAATAATCAGAACTGACCTAGTCAATATTTATGTGATTGTATTTTGCTTAAAGGGTGTGGGGGGGGGGAGAGAATCATGATCATTATAAACAATTGGCATACAAATGCTTGACTTTGATATTACAGAGAAATGGGAGCTATGTAGCAGACCAAGCATAAACTGAGGGTGAGGTCCTCCCCCTGCCCACATTCGCTGGGCTATCTTCCATTTCTATCTATAGGTTTGAAGAATGGGTTGTTCAAGATTGTATCTGTAATTAATATAACCATTCTTGTCCTGACCTACTTTTCTGCCAAGAGTCTGTCTTTGCTCAAGCTCTTCCTGGGAGATTCAGGTATATAAGCCATCCAAATCTCTGCTAAAACCTGAATGTTTTCTCTGCTGTGAGATTTAAGATTTTGCTCGCCAAAAGCCCCCAGCACTTTAGCTCCTCACCTGCAATGATTAAATCATTTCCATTATATTAAGGGAACTTTGAGCTGCTTCAAGGTTCCACGTTCATTCTCTAAGGTGATACTTCGCACAGCATTAGAGATATTAATCATGAAACAGACTATGAACTGCTCAGTGCACACATAAGAAGCTCCATTGAAATAAATGAGTCTACTATGACCTGATTGCTCAGACATTTGAATGTGATGGTCACAAACAGTCTGCATGCAGACAGAAGCCTCCAAATTAGTATCTCTTTCCATCATTCCAATGCAGAGTCAGTGCAAATTCCGGAAGCTCTCAGGGATAGAATTTGTAGGGCCAAAACATCAGTCAACCAAACTGCATCACACTGGAAATCCTGTAACTCTGACCACCTTGACAACTGAAGAGACCATCTTCCCACCCACCACCCACCCCCAATGTGGGCTTCAAATTTTAATTCCTTTGGGTGCAGAATTTCTAAACCATCCTAACAGTGTATCACTTCATAACTCTCTACTAACACGAGAAGGTTTTAAAGCCTCATTCATTTTGTTTCTTTAGTGAATATAAGACTCACCTTTCTACCATAAATGTAGAAAGGGAGCTAAGAATTAAAAGATTAGAAATCCCACAAACAAATGAAAAAAAAACATATACAAAATCCAGCAATAAAATTAAGATCTTAAAAGAAGCAGAAACATAATCTACATACAAATATGAGCACCTAAAAGATATTAATGTCTGAGCCAGAAATTTTGAATAGCAAAAGAAAGGCAAAAATACAAAAGTGGTACCCTCCTAAGTACAGTTGAAGTCAGGACGTTCTAAGTCCATTGAAGTCACACCTGGTCCAGGAATCCACCTAACTTCAAAAAGGAAACAAGCAGCCCTTATGATTTGCTGATCCCACACTGTCTGAACTTACACAAGTCAATGAAATATACCTCTTAGCCCGCAATAAGATTTAGTACTTGGGAAATGTGTTTCGTACAGTGAATTCTTACTAACAACTTGGCTGCCATATTCTTGACCCAGATACGCTTCCGAAACTAATGGCCTCATATAGCACACAGATGCCACTGAAAAGACTAACCATGGCAAGCCATTTCTATAAAGGATCCAGTCAAAGCTATGGAAGATGCGTCACCCAATGGACCCTACTTAAGCATACATCTGTAAACAGATCTAGAAATGATCCTGTGAGTCTTTATTTTCACACCATTTCCCATTTCCTTGAGTTGAACATTGCCCATAAAAATGTACACATTTTTCAGTGCCACTTGTGCATCAATTGCATCTAAACGGCAAATAAATGCTGCTGAAATGGCAGAAAAGAATTCACAGTGGCAGCAACAAAAATGAGGCCGATCAAAACTAATGACCGTTCGCATCGTAGTACTCCGCTCATGTGAGCCTTCCCTCCAGCAGAAGAGCCTCTTACACCAGACTGAAGGAAGGCTCCACACTTAGCTGAGTGGAGTGGCAAGATACAAGCCCATCTAAAAAAATTTAAAAGGAAGGAAAATGGCCTCTCTTAAACATGTGTGCTGCCATATCTGCATACGGCACTGGGATAATAACAGCAGCTATGTCTTACTGTTTGTGGTGTACTAAGATAACCAAAGCAAATGTACGCTGTGGAGCTGCTTGCCGCATTTCTTCCTTCCTCATTTTTCTCTCTACAGGAGAGAACAGGTGATAGCAGCAGCCTCTGGTGGCCCAAGGAGGAAAACTGAGGGAGGCCACATGAGTGTGTAAAGCTGGTGATGAACATATTGTGGGTGAGATAAGGAAGATCATAGGCTGCACCCATGTGGCAAGGATTGTCAGTTTTACATACATTGGCACTGCAAATGTAAAGACATTCACACTGGAAACAGGGTCCACAAAGGAGTTTTCCCCTACATTCCTCCCCACCGCTAGGGTTGCCAGGCCCCCATACTTTCTGGGCAGTGGCGGGGGGGGGACACCTGCATGTACTTCGTTTCTTGAGTGTGCTCCTCTTTGCACATGCTTTCTGTGTGTGATCCCAGCGCTTGTGTGATGACGTCACTTCTGGAAGTGACATTATCTCGTCTACCACAAGAGTTCTCCTGTGCTCTGCATGGAGTTGATTCGGCCCATTTGGGGCCAAAATTGGCCCCAAATGAAGTGCAAGAGCACTCCCGCAGCTGGCGCACTTCTGGAAGCAATGTCACCACATCCATGTGGAGCATGAATGCAATGTGTGTTCCTCCTCACTGGGTGATGCTAACCACCACAACGGGACAGAACTCCAAGAGTTTGCCAACCACTGGTGGGCATCTGGAAACCCTAAACACCATCAGAATTTCCTGAGGCCTTTTTTAAAAAAAATGATAATATAATGTTATAACACTAGAACAATTACTTATTTTTAAAGCTCTCAAAAAGTCCACAATGAGAGGAGAAACTTGAGTTAAAATGCCCTAATTAATAGCCCTGTCATTGTGTGGTGGGGAAAGGGGCAGCCCCCAAGGGCTTGATGAAGGAAAAATGGCACCCATGTGGATGGTCCTTGAAAAATGTGCTCCTTCCCCTCCAAGATGGCATGCTAACATGCTTGGAGTCTATCCCCCCCCCCCCAAAAGGACTGTAGTAATGTAGGTTTCAGAACCCACTGCAGAGGGGAGGAACCTGGAAAGTAGAATTGGAGGATGACATTGCGTGGATGCTCCAAAAGACAGCACTTCAGTTTGGATGTGAAGGTGGAGTTATATGTCTGAATACAAACTTAAATAATGTTGGAGCAGCTGGTAGCCATTGAGGCTGGTGGGATGATGGAGAGCAGGCTGGACATTGGCAAGCAAATCCAACTACTTTTAGTTTTGTCTAATGATGGCTAGTTTTAGGCAGTGGTGCAAAAAAAATGAATGCTGTGAAGTTCCTTAACACTTAAAATGAATCCTTACTTAGAAGCCAACCTACTGCAACCCCCTTCTGTGACTTCATTTGCAGCAACACTAGGAATGCCAAAATGCAGGGGATCAATCCTGCCACACATCTCTCCCATCCTAAAACTCACTACAAAACACACTCATTAGAAGAGTAAGGTTTATGAGTCAAAAGAGGATGTGGGCACCGTGGATTTCACAGAAAATCTAACTCCAGAACACATTTTCTGTGTTAGAAAGTGACACAAAGCAGGAGGTCTTGGGTTTCATATATAATTGGCATTCTAGTGGATGACTAAGTACATACTACCAGCCCAAACCAGAATAAGGGTTGCTAGTTCAAGAAAACATATTTTCATGTGTCCCAGCCACTTTGCTTTCAAGAGGTAATATTTTTCAGAAGTTCTGGTAACCAAAAGATTGAGAACATGTGCGGAGTGCCTTTAATTTACCAAAATCAAAAAGAGTCCAGTGGCACCTTTAAGACTAACCAATTTTATTGTAGCATAAGCTTTCGACAATCAAGTTATCTTCGTCAGATGCATGGTACAGAAATTGGTCAAATATAGAGGAGGAGGGGAGGAGAGAGAAGATGCAATTGGGGGGGAGGGAGAGGGAGGATGCAACCAAAACATTCCTTTGCTAGTAAATGTAAACATCTCCTTTTGGTGTGGGGATCAGTTGGCTTCAAAGGAGTTTTCCGTGTTAGTTTGTAGCAGTAAAACAGCTAGACCATCCAATTCCAATGCAGTATAAGCCTTCGATAACCACAGCTCTCCCCGTCAGATGCATCAGACAAAGAGAACGGGGACTGCCTCAGAATGCCACCTAGGGGAGGAAGAGGTCCTCTCTCCCCCTTTAAGCCTTTTTACAAAATACTGAGCGGGGAGGGGTCTCTCTCTTTGCTGCTCCATGTGGAGTATTCTGTGCATGTGGAACAGTAAAAATGGGGGGAAATCTCCCCCTGTGCTTTTTTGATACGGGAAACAGTTGGGAAGGAGGCAGAAAATCTTCCTTCCCCTGCAGTGGCATTCTGAGGCAGTTTGGGCTCTCCTTTATTTTTTAATAACTATTCCTCACAGCTGCTGTGCGGCTGCAGGGAACTGGCATGTGTAGCTTGACCCTGTTTTCAGTGACCAATTGAGGATTTAAGGACAACTCCCTGCTCAATAAACTACGGTACTGGAGAGGATAGGCCTGGCTTAAAAATGGGGCGGGGGGGGAGCCTTTTGTGTTTATAGGGAAGGGTTTGCTTGCCTGCAATGCTAAATTAAATAAAGGCAGGACAGACATTGACTGACTACAAAGTCGACAGCTTTTCATCTTCTAGACTGTTTGCTAAAGACAGTGAGGAGGCAGACCAAAGGGGACTGAGGGCAGCCTGAGATGGTGGGACCCTTTCTCATTCTCCCTAATGGATCAGCCTCTGCTAATTCACTTTGATTGAGACTTTACATGGACACTCACCTCTTTCATCCAGAGCAGTTGTTCAAACCATAACTGAATCTTTGGTTGCTTGATCCAGACTAGTTTTTGCAATGATCAAACACACATCAAAGCCCATTTTGCACACAGAAGGAATTAGTACATAGGTCTTCAAAAAATTTTTTATTCATTTTGTAAAACTAGAAAAGAAAAAAAAAACACCAAAAGAAGTTGCAAAGGGAAAAAAAGTCAACCGGAGGAGCCATAATATATGATTAAGTACATGTACATGAATTAACAGTGGCTGTAGTAATGAGATCAGTCTATAACGATAAATTTTATGTTGCAATAAGAAACCTTTAAGAAAAATTAATTATTTACATAAGGGATGTTCTTCATTGTAAAAGCTAACAGATGCATCCAAGTCATTTTTTCTATTAATGTAAAGTCCTATAAGGGCTCTAGTAACTTCCAATGCTGAGCAATTTCTGTATACCCACGTAAATAACTGAAATTGCATGTATAGTAATTTTTTGGCTTCTTTTTGATACATGTTGTGACCAACTGCACAACAGAGAAAGACTTCTGAACTGGATGCTGAGAAGAGAGCCTGATTTCAGCCCTAGGTGAAAGGAATCGAGTACTGACAGTTTGGAGATTCATCTCTGACAGGAGAACTGGGGGAAAGTTGGCAAGGAAGTTGGGGAAGTAGAGGTGCAGACTCCTATTTGGGCCTAAGAAAGGGGATAGATCTTCTAATGAGACGAGACTTTCCCTACCTAGTCAAACAGGGAGTTAGCTCTGAAAAGTAAAGCATTCCCTGGTCTGCTGTGGTTAGAAACTGCCTTTGGAGACCGTAAGAGTCAGTTAAAAACTCAAGATGAATACTGGTGTTTCAAGAGAAGGTATTTGGTTACTGGAAAGAGGGTATCAGCCTTCTGGAAACCAAAAAGAGTAAGATAAGACTCAAAGAAAGTGCGCTAGAGTGTTTGGGAAAACACTGGAACAAAAGCCTCTCAACATAAAGATTAAAATAACTGTGAAGAGCTTAAGAAACTCTGTCTGAAACATTAGACCTTAAATCTGTGCATGTGCTGATTTTACCTCAGAATTATCTATATTGAATTACCTCAGAAATTTCCAACCCTAAATTCATCTGATCTTTCCCCTCTATCTATATACATAAAGACAAGTGTCCTGACTGACTCATCAATGCCCAGCCCACACCCCTGGACTTAGAAATGTGAAATTTCGGGAGAACATTCCGTTTGTGATGTAGAGGCTCACTAAGAAGGGATTTTACGGAATTCACCCCCTAAGGGGGTAAAAAGGGGTAAAATGTGTTTTCCCATAGGGATACAGCTTCCCTGTGTAGCTGGCAGCTCGTTCCCCTGTCCCCACCAACTGCCAACTCAGCCACTCTTCCCTGAGGTCATTTGCATATGCGGCCTGATTGATCATCACCCCAACATTCTAAACAGGATGCAGTTGCTGTTGGGAGTCATTGAATGTGTCCTGAGGTAAAAATACACCTCCCAGTCTTCCCCTCTGGGGGTTGCCAATCTCTCCTGTGGGGCCTGGAGAAGTCATGGAGAAGTCCATGGACTGGCTGTTCAAGCGTACCATTCTGACCCCTAAGAATGACAAGGCTGTCATCATTAATGAAACACAACTTAACTCCCTTGAAAGGGCAGAAATGGAGTACAGATCTGTGGACTCGGTGGTGCAAATAGATGATGCCGTCCACTACCCTGTGGAGTTCCTCAACTCACTCAATCTTCCTGGCTTCCCAGCCCACAAGCTTCTCCTCAAAGTGGGGGCTCCAGTGATGCTGCTTCAGAGCCTCAGCTCACCCAAACTCTGCAATGGCACCAGACTACGAGTGAAAGCCCTCCACAGGAACATCATCGAGGCCACATTGTTCACCGGTAGTGCTGGGGGAGGGGTGTTGGTGTTCATACCACGCATACCATTCATACCATCAGAGAAGCCCTTCACATTCAAGAGACTGCAGTTCCCCCTCAAGGCCTGCTTTGCTATGACAATCAACAAGTCCCAGGGGCAGACACTGAAGGTGGCAGGAATTGACTTGAGGGAGGACTGCTTCTCACATGGGCAGTACTACGTGGACTGCTGCAGAGTGAGCTCACCCAGCAGCCTGGTGATCCAAGCACCTGAGGGGAAAACCACCAATGAGGTCTACAAAGAGGTCCTTCAGTAGAAAAAAAAAGGTTGTACATATTTTTCACTTTATGTATTGCACTACAATCTTTTCCTTTTAAAATCTCTTCAATAAACGTTACATTTCGGAATTCACTTCATCAGTTTTCGGCATCAACATGCTTCGCTTTATTCAAACACTTCTGTGAAGCTTGGGTACTATACTATTATACTACAAAACCAACTAACCTCCCCCCCCAACCAAAAAATGTTACATACCCATAAGTATTATAACTGGATTTAAAGTAGTTAAATACCATAGCGAAGCACGTGTATCAACCTAGTCTATATATATCAAGACAAGTGTTCTGACTGACTCAACAATGCCCAGCCCAAACCCCTGGGCCTAGATACATGAAATGTGGGCAGAACATTCGTTTCATGATGTAAACACCCACAGAAGGGATTTTAAGAAATTTGCCCCTTAAGGGGGTAAAAAGGGGTCCAATGTGTTTTCCCAAAGGGATACAGCTTCCCTGTGTGGCTGGCAGGTTGCTGCTTGCTTGCACCCGTGCCCACTGCCAGCTCGGCTACTCTTCCCTGATTGGGCCAGCCTTTCAAGGTCATTTGCATATGCAGGCTGATTGGGGCTTACAACATTCCACACCTCATTCCCCCCCAACAGAGGTAATTTGTGTATGCGGCCTGATTGGTCTTCATCCCTCACATTCTAAACCATCTGCAGTTGCTATGGGGAGTCATTGAATGTGTCCTGAGGTAAAATGTACCTCCCAGTCTTTCCCTCAAAGTTCACCTGAGTTGCAAATCTTCCTGTGGAGCCTGGCTTTTCTGTGCGGCTGGCAGGCTTCTGCCTGCTTGCAGCCCCGCCCCTCTCTGATTGGGCAGCTGTGGAACTCTGTTCTGAGGTAAAAATCAGATCAAGGAAACTGCAAACAGTTGAAGAAAGATGATACAAGACTCTTGAATAGAGATTTTATATAAAAGTCAGTATGGTAACTAAGTTTTTAAATGTTCCTATGGAGATGGTGCACAATCTTTCTAGAGGCTGTTTCAATACAAACCTCTCACATGAACCTTTTATTTGTTTATTTTATTTATTTCAAATTTGTATTCCGCCCTCCCTGCGAGCAGGCTCAGGGCGGATAACAACATATTAAAAATACAATTAAAATACAATTAAAAATTCATCTTCATTAAAAACAACACATTTAAACCTGCCAAAGTGCTAGGGCTGTCAGCCTCCAGGTGGTGGCTGGAGGTCTCCCAGAATTACAACTGATCTCCAGGCCACAGAGATCAGTTCCCATGGAGAAAATGGCTGCTTTGGAAGGCAGACTCTATCGCATTATACCCCATTGACGCCCCTCCCCTCCCCAAACTCCGCTCTTTCCAGGCTCCATCCCCCAAATCTCCAGGAATTTCCCAACCTGGACCTAGCATCCCTACAAAGTGCCCACCACACTAACCGTCCCTCAGTCCCACTCCACCTCACACCTCTTGCAGCCATCACCTCTTACTGCCTCCATGAAGCCTCCTGGCAGACATCATGCAAGATACAGCAACACTAAAAGGAGAAGGCAACTTAGAGATGCGGCAAAGAAATATGCAACCAACTCATAACACACACACACACAAACTAAAAAAGGTTACATACCCATATGTATTATAACTGGATTTAAAGTAGTTAAATACTGTAGCAAAGCACGGGTATCAAGCTAGTGTTAAATAAAGTATTTTGTTATTTTTGAATTTTAAAAAAGCCTCTAGTGCCATTTAAGTTGTTTTAAGTCAAGAGGGCAGGGTGGGGTACGCCATACATACGCCACTCAACTAGGCCAGTCTATGGGTTGGTAGTTCTGTTTCTAGAACCTGGAGATTACCTGGCAAGTCGACCATCTCTAGTGCAGTGACTGTTGGGTAGGGTTATTTGAAGAGCTGGAAAAGGGCAACCAAAATGATCACTAAATTGAAGCACCGGCCCTGTGAAGGAAGGCTAAAGCATCTTGGGCCTTTTAGTTTAGAAAAAGAGATGACTGAGCAGCAAGATGACAGAGATCTGAAAACGTATATATGGGGTACAGAAAATACATAAAGAGAAACTTTTCTCCCTGTCCCATATGAAACTGATTGACGATAGACTCCAGACAGACAAAAGGAAGGACTACTTCAACCAATGGGTCACTGACTTGTGGAACTCACTGTCACAAGATGCTTCACAAGATATGGTGACTTAGAAGGATTTTTAAAAGGACAGGAGGACAGGAGGATCCATCTATCATTGCTTGTTAGCCATGAGAGCCCAATGGAGCCTCTGGTCTGAGAAGCACAATGTCTTTGATTGTCAGGTGCAGGCAGTAGGCGAGGCCTGATTCCTGCCGGCCCTACTTGTGTATTCCCTGTGGCACGTGGTTGGTCACAGTTGCGTAGATCCCACATGGCTTGTCTTATATTCTAATACGTAACTTGATATATACTTGATAGCAATATTTCCTAATTACTGGATTAATTTCAGCATTTGCTGGGAAATTGGTAGGTGAATTAAGAACGTTTGCTGAACTGAAGGATTGAGATTTGGAGGGGACAGCAAAGTCAGGGATGTGAAAGAATGAAGAAATAAGTGGGCCACTGCTGAGAAGGGGGAGATACTATGAAGATGTGAAGAACTGCTGATACCTCATCTAATTTTTTTAAAAAAATAATCCTTTAGTGGCTTAGCAACTCTTATAGAAATAGCAAACGGAGTCATGTTCCCAATGATCACCACAGCCTACTCTTGGTTTTTATATGTTTATGGGTATGTTTGGAGTAGTCTTTACACTGAACTAGACTAACATCACTGATTGTCACCTAGGGGCTATGTCGGTCTGCGTTACGGCTAAATAAGCACACCAGACACTTGCGTGGGTTAGAAATGGCCACAACTTTATTGATTACAGCTGTATGGAGCATTGGCCTGGCATCTGGGCTGGATCCCTGTTGGCATCGTAGGCCTTCCTGCCGACCAATGCATCACCCGCCAGCCTCCTGCTGGCACCTTGGCACATGCTGTTCCGTCGCCAGCTCTGCCTGGCGACCCTTGCTTCCAGATCCGTCGGGGTGAGCAGTCCCACAGGCCAGCTCACCCTGATGGGATCCGGCCCAATGCCTCAAAACCGCCAACCCATAAAGTTGTGACAGAGCCCCCTCCATAGCTCTAAAACTGCGGAGGGTCGGAGGGTGCAAGTTGTTCCCGCAGATGCTCGAACAGTAATGGCGCTGACCATGCGGCTGGACCCTCGTAGGATGGACGCTCCGCCTCCGCTCCGGTCCCGCCTCCACTCCGTCCGGCCCCAGGTGCCAACCCAGCTTGCTGGTGAGTCAGCCGCTTCCTTTCTTTTCTGACTCGTTCTGCATTTTGCTGTGTCAAAACTTTTATCACCCTTCCAGTGCTTCACGGAATTTCCATGAACATTGTATAAATATACACTCAATGCACTTCAATATTTATTTTATACATCTTCATGTTATACCTACACTTCTATATCCACCCCTCCTAATCAAGAAAACGCCCATGGAAAATTGTGGCAAAGAGAAGATGGATCAGAACCATCTATTTTTAATAGAATTACTCTTGGAAAGAAGTTCAGAAGCATTCTGTGTTCTATAATCTTACCAGCAAAGCTGGAAAGAGGTCTTCCGTAGGTGGTGGAGTATATGAAGTACATGATACTATCAATAGATAAGTTTTAAATCCTCTTCTAATTATGAGATTTATCTAAACCATTCACTGACAAGAAAAGTGCTTTATTTTCCTCAGCTCTGAAAGACTGTCAGATACGTGCCATCAAAATATATGCTTTTTTTCTCCCCTTAGGAATACCAGGAGGGGGGGGGAATTCCACAGGAAGATTTAAACAATAATGAAATGGAACATGTAGCATGACAGATTAAGACCTGCGTGACAGAATTATGTTAGCATTACTTAGATCAACTGAGCCTGAAATATCTGTCTTTGGCATCTAACTCTTAAAACATCATCTTCTGTAATGTGACTGGCTGATGGATACCAAAGTCTACTCATATTTAAGACAAACCTGGTTAACATGCTCTGCCTATGAAGAGGAATTGATAGTATTCTCCCACCTTAATGTAAAAGCTACAGATAACAAGCTCTTGAAATGCTTTTTCATGTGACAGAGCTCCTCCATGTGCTACAGTCCCCCACAAAGAGGCCTCAAAAACATTATTACATATATATAGACATAGGTAAAATATGTTTTCGCCACTCTTACTGGCTGAAACAGAAATCATCAGTAATGAGTACTTCTCTGTGTGAAGTATGATTTTGTGAACAATATTCTCGATCACTCAAAAAAAAGTTCACTGTCTATCAGGTGCTCAAAATTATGCTACATTTTGTAGAATGTTTTGTGAATGTACATTTTTCACAGCTGTTCCTGTCCCCTTTGCCACCAGCTAACGCTAACCCCAAACCCACGTGACAGGAAAGCAATTAATTTACAAAACAGGTGCTTTTTCTTTGATTATCTCAAGGCTACTATGAAACCACTTCGGTGTAGTGGTTAAGAGCAGCAGAACTCTAATCTGGAGAACCAGGTTTGATTCCCAACTCCTCCACTTGAAGCCAGTAGGGTGACCTGGGGTTTGAATAGTTTCTTCCCCATGGTGTCCTGTGCTAGGAACACAAAACCCAACCTGTTTAACCTTGACTGCTGCAATTGTATATGGGATATCTTACCAATGTGTCTAATTTCCAACATTGCTCCATGTGTGGATACTTATGAACAATAGTCTTTCTCCAAACTTAAGGAAATGAATACATTGAGGGATTTTAAAAAAAACAAACAAATAGAAGCACTTCCTGTACCTTTAAGACTGAATGGCTGCTGTGGCTGTTGTGAGGGTTGCTAGGCAACAACTCAAGGCTTGGTTTCTGTCAGTAAAAGGTTGGGGAGGGCCCTTTCCAGCGTTCTTTTGGGCTTCCAGTCTGCCCCTGCTCCCTTCCCTTTCCTCCTGCCCTGCCCTGGAAGATGGACTCATGGGAGCCAGGCCTGGCAACAACTACCAGTCAACTTGCTACCAGGGATGGTGTTTGCTACCTAGGGTTCCCAGGTGCCTGCTGGGGATGAGCAAACTCCCAGGGATTTGTCCCCTCTTCTGCTGATTGCCCAATGATCGGTGGGAGGGGGCAAACTCACGGAGCTTGCCTGCCACCAGCAAGCATCTTAGAATCATGCACTGTGCGCATGCTCCCACCCAATGCGGCGATGTCACTTCCGTAAGTGATGTCATCACACCGGCCACGGGAGTGTCCCCGTGCTCTGAGGCCAATTTGGGGCCCAAACAGGCTGAATCAGAGCCATGTGGAGTGTGGGAGCGCTCCCTCATCTGGTGTGATGACGTCACTTATGGAAGTGATGCCACCACATGCTTCCAGAAGTGGTGTCATCACGCTGCCACCAGAGTGTGTGCACGAAGATTTAAACAGGAGCTGGGAAAGGTAAGTGCCAGGCCCCAAACCTCCTGGTGGGAGGCTAGAGGGACCTGGCAACCCTATGGCTACCAGATGATGTGATTCCACGAGGGTTGCCTTACCCTCCTGGTGGGAGGGAGACCTGGCTTTTATCTCCTTCTTTTGGAAATGATCTCATTTCCAGGGATATCACCATGCAGGCTCAGGAGTGCCTGTGCACTTCATAGTAGGCTGATTTGGGCCAGGTAAGTGGAGGTGGGGGGTGGAGTGTGACAGTGGGGGATCTCCTGCCCCCCACTGGGGGAATGGGATCCCCACATTCCACACAATTCATCTGGGCCTGGTGGCAACTTCTGCACAACTTACATGACTTGGCAGGGCTTGGCAGTAGCCATCTCACAACTCAACTGGGCGACTTGCTGCTGCACGGCTGTTGCACCTTGCCCAGACTTTTTCCCAGGAGAGGATGCTAGGGGGCGGGTGGAATGGAAAGCTGAGAGCCACACAAGGAATCAGTGTGATGTAGTGTATCAGACTATGATCTGAGAGTTCTAGGTTCAAATCCCCACGGTGAGCCATGGAAGCTCACTGCGTGACGTTGGCCAGTCATTCTCTCTCGGCCTACTCTACCTTGCAGGGTTGTTGTGAGGATAAACAGGTCCTCACTGGGGAGAAATGAAGTAAATAATAAATATAGCTGAAGATGGAGGTGAAGATAAATCTACATTGGTCAGAGAGTGGGAAGGAGAGAAGGAAAGTTGAGGGTAGGGGTCTGCCCTTAGGACACAAATTGTGTGGGTTGGGGGATTCAGGTGAAAGTAAGGTGTTCCAGGCAAGTCCTTGCAGATTCCCCACTGTGCAGCTGGGCCCAGCCTGGACTGCTCAGCTGGGCCAGACTTTTCCCAGGTGAGAGACTGCCAGGTGGCAGATAGGAGGGACAGCTAAAGACAGGGTAGATAAAGTTAGGTTGGCTGCTGGGTGAGAAGGAGAGAAGGAAACAGGAAAAGGGGAGAGGCGATGGGAGGGGGCTTTCGGGAAAGAAAAAGAGGGCATGGCAAGGAGAGGCCAATGAGATGCCCCCTGCAAGTCCTTGGGGGTCCCTTGTTTGAAGCACTATAAAAAAATTGCTAAATATTTTCTGGGGGAAGTGCAGCAATGCAGAATATTGAATATTAGGAAAAAGCTTTCACATTGTAACCAGAATTGGGTAACGGAGCAAGGTGGTGAGAAATATTCCTCCTCTGAAGGTTGTTACGGTAACTGGAACAAGTGGTGGGTGTTGAGGGATGGTTAAAGCTTAATGAATCCTGTCACCTTGATACTTGATAATCGTAGGCATCTCTGATTTTGCATTCCATAGCTCTATGCCCTTGAATTCTTACAAGGACACATTTTTAATATCTATATTCAGCATAAACCTGGCACCTCCTTCATTTTTCCTCTCCCCCCCCCCCTCAGTATCTCTCTTCCTTGGAACGGTTTCTTTGAAAAAAGGCAAAGCCCTGACACTGTAGGGATAAATGGACATATTAAATAAAAAGTTCCATGCTATTAAAAATGTCCCACCTGGAATATTTTGTCTCCCTCATCATGTCATACCTGTTTTCCCACCTCTGAATCTTGGAAAATTGAATGGCCAGCTGTAATTGCTATGCACTGTGTAGTAGCTATAATTCATCTCTACATGGTAGGAATTCTCTATATATTAGAGGTACCCTGAATAGATCCTTTTTAATTCACAGATAATTTTAATATGCTTAACACTTTCATTGGTATTCATCCCATTTAAGGAGCTTCTCTTTTGTCTTGGCATATTTATTGGCAATAATGTATTAGCCACTTAGAATTTGGAGTTATATATTGTCTAATACTAGAATTAAATTTTACATAAATTCAAATGCTGGCAATTTTTCAGAATTCAGATTTGACTTGTAAAATGTGAAGTTTCTAATATTGCTTTTCTTTAGGAGAAAACCAGACTTGGTTATGAATTGACATTAGGGATATAAGTATAAGCTGTTTGTGTTCCCTCAATTTGCCGCTGATGGCATTGTTGATTTGTTTGCTTCCTTTCAGATATTTTAACACTATTTTTATGCCATTCATGTGTTATATATTAAATTAATGCAAAAAAACCCCACATATGGATATATGTACATTTAACAGGGGTAAAATCAGCATATGGAAATTCTAACTGGCACAAAAACAAAGCCCCTTGTGTTTGAGTCACACACAAAAAGAAATACAACAGAAACAGAGATTTTCAAGGGCAAAGAAGCATGACTGTGAAATTTGATGCCATCCCTAATAACCATAGGAAACGACCAAAGTTCTTTCCCCTACTTCCCTGGTTTTCTTTTTGCATGCATGCATGGATGTACATGCTCTGTGTGAAACATGGTTCATTATTGAGACTGGGTCTTAGGCAGGGCTTTTTTTCTGGGAAAAGAGGTGGTGGAACTCAGTGGGTTGCCCTCGGAGAAAATGGTCACATGGCCGGTGGCCCCGCCCCCTAATCTCCAGACAGAGGGGAGTTGAGATTGCCCTCCACGCCGCTGGCGGTGTGGAGGGCAATCTCAACTCCCCTCTGTCTGGAGCTCAGGGGGTGGGGCCACCGGCCATGTGACCATTTTCAAGAGGTTCCGGAACTCCATTCCCCCGCGTTCCCCTTGAAAAAAAACCCTGGTCTTAGGTAACTGATGAGCAAAGGCTGGATGAATTTACAGGATGTGCACACAGCCTATGTAATAGCCAGCCCATGGCGAGAGCCAGCGACAGGTAGAGGAGGTAAGGAACAGCCCTAGGGTTTCCAAGTCCCCTTACCCTCCCAGCAGGAGAGGGTGGACCCAGCGCTTACCTTCCCAGTGCCTGGGGACTCTTTTCGTGTGTGTGGCCCTGCACTGGTGTGATAATGTCACTTCCGGGAAGTGACATCATCGCACAAGCCCGGGGAGCGTGTGTGTGCTTCTCTGCAGGCTGATTTGGGCCCCAAATTGGCCCACTGCAAAGCATGGGAACACTGTCAGCGTGCCGTGATGATATCAGTGACATCATCGCACCAGCCCCAGGAGTGCACCGGAGAAGCCCATTCCCCGCCTTTCTCCCACCAGCCAGGTAAGTGGTGGCAGGGGCCAAAAGTGGGAGCAGAGGATCCCTTGCCCACATTGGGTAAATGTTAGAATAATGCCCCTATGCAATGATGTCACTTCTGGGTCATGCCAGAAATGGCATAACCCTGCCATTGGCAACAGCATGACATCAACAGCAAGGGCCACCCCCACCCCCCATAGGGCTCTCCTACCAATTGCTAGGCTTGGACTGGCAACATCTACCATTAGGCTATGCAGCAAGTCAATTCAGAAGTTCCATCCAGTGGCATATGGATGTTGTACTACGGTATTTGCTGTTGCCTTTCTATGGAAAGTGCGTCATATAGGTTAGACCTCTGTGGCAAATTTCATATTTTATTTTATTGTTTGACTATTAATCCCAATTAATTAATAACTGCTCTTAAAGAACCTCCTGCTGTGGAACAATCCTTGTTTTGTTTCCTAGGAAATAGTTCAAGCCTATCAGAATGTAAATTGGATGAGAAGGGGTAAATCAAGGAAGGATAGATCAAAAGCCTTAATAGCACATATCAAAATAATGATTTGTTTCTCATCACACAATTGTATCCTGCCTTTCACACCTCTGTTTGAAGTCCTACTATATTAGGAGGCAAACCATCATTGATTTGTCTCTCAGCAAGATTCTTCCTCCAGGTAAACTTTTGTTTCATTTTCAAGAGGTTCCACTCCAGGATTCTTCTCCAGGATTCCAGAAGCCTTCATGACTGACACAGTCTTTGTGTAAATAACAAGGTGTACACAGATTCTATTGAAACAACAAGAAGAGAGAACTCTCCACATTTCTCTTTTGAGAAATAACATACACAGTGGGAGTCAAGAGGCCTATTCAGAATCACCATTAAAAAAAAATAGATTATAACCTACCCTTCCCCTCAAAGGGTGACCTACATTATCAGTCTCCATTTTATCCTCACAACAATATTGCTGTGTGGATGATTAGGCTGAGATGAGTGGCCTGTGGTCACCCAACAAGCTCGCATGACAGGGGGGATTTTTACCCGAGTCTCTGAGATCCCACTTCAGTTGTCCCACCACAACACCATATCTTGTGCCTTGAACGCCTGTCTAGTACTCTTTCCAATTAGTAAGGAGGCTGGTCCCCATTTTGATCACAAAAGCAGCTAATCTAAGTGGCATACTACAAGACAGTGGAGAAAAATATTACCAAAAACACCCACCCCAGACTGATGAAGACTAAATATGGTCCAGGAGGCACAGAATATTGATAATACTTAAAGGGCAGGGGAGAGAAGAAAAATGTAGAATTCAGGAGAAGGAGATTTGGAGTGGGAGCATCCATCCCATGATTCTCAAGAATCCCCCACTTTCTGCATGTCCTGTTTTCAAACTCCATAAAATGAATATAAGGCACAGACTCCATTTCAGGATATTCATCAAACTCTTGACACGCTCATTTTCCCCTCCACATGGAAAATGTTGATCTACACACAGGTTTTTTTCAAAATTTGCCAAAGAACAGCCACTCTCCAATCAACTTCTGCTTCCTCTAAAACCCTGATTGGAAAGGATGAGAAACTATCATTTTAGAGTTGGTGAGGGACAGGGAAGCACATCAGTTAAAGGAAGTTTTTCAAAGCGACTTTAAAAGCCTTGTGAGGAAAATGGTGGAATGAATTCTAACTATTTTGTGAGCTGGCAGCTTTGCACTTTGATGGACTAGATTTACTTCACCAAGATATATGAATTTATTTGATGAGATTTGGCAACCAATCAGCAGGTTGGCTTTCTAGAATTTTTCTACTGTCTAGTTGACATTATTGCTACATAGTGGTCTGACTGATGTTGTCATCGTAAGCAGAGTTACACACTTCTAAGCCCACTGAAGTCAATAGGCTTAGAAGGCTGTAACTTTGATTTTGATTGCAATATGAGCCTTATTTCCCAGTTCCCTGGTAACTTAAAATCATAGAATCATAGGGTTGGAAGGGACCTCCAGAGTCATCTAGTCTTATCCCCTGCACAATGCAGGAAATTCACAACTAGAGATGGACACGGACAGCATTACGAACTTCAAAAATCAAGAAATTGGTGATCGCGCAATCGCGATCCGGCGGTTCGTGATTGTCCATGGTGAATGAACCAGCGTTTGGGAGATGCCTGGTTTGGTGCGTTTGGCTGCGGTTCAGGAAGCCAGACAGTCAGGCACCAGCAATCAATTCCCCTGGCAACGGAGCCGGGGAAATGCCTGAACTCTGTCTGCGCTCATTCTGTCGCCCTGGAAACCTGAACGGAAGCCCAGCTTACCTTGATCGGCTGATCTTCCTTCCAACCACGGAGCTGCAAAGCGGTTATAAGTTGGGAGAAGACACCCAGGGGAGGGAGGGGAAGGGGGTGTTCTGTAGCCATGGGCACTCCAATCTCATCCCTGCAAACCCTGATAGGCAGCTCTGATGGCCAAACACAGACCTCCTGCATTGCTCAATGGGACCTGTGCTTAAAAATAGCCGTGGGCTCCCAGGCTGGGTTTCATTTTCAGCAAGCAGTGGAGTGGGACAGAGCACTTGCTTGCCACTTGCTAGCCTTTGGGGAGAGAGACTGAGAGTATAATTGAGCTTGGATTTTTGTGGGAGTTTTATGGGGGCCTTGGATTGGAGAGGGTATAACTCCAAGATCCCTTTTGCAATCTTGTCCAAACTTGGGTGATGGCTGTAGGAGAGCTTGCAAAACACTCCCCGGGAATATGGGCTCTCTAAGTGCCACAGGGGCCGTTCCGCACCCCGCGAACCGGTTCAGTAACGGAAAATGTTCATTGAGGTTCGTGTTCTCGGGAGCGTTGTTGGCACTGAACCGTGAACCACTGGTTCGTTAAATTTTTTTGGTTCGGGCCCATGTCTATTTACAACTTCCTCCCCTCCTCACACACACATAACCCCAATGACCCCTGCTCCATGCCCAGAAGATGTCAAAACACCATCAAGATCTCTAGTCAAACTGGCCTGGGGAAAAATGCTACCTGACCCCAGGGTGGTGACTGGCATTACCCTGGGCTTGTAAGAAAGGGCCATGAGAACTAAGCACTGATGTAACCTTTTCACGATCTGCCTAGATTCACAGAACCAAAAGTAACTGAATAAGAGGGTGCTATCAATGAAAAATAATGAATCTATTTAAGGTGCATTTCAAACAGTATTATAAATAGTTAAAGTGCAACCATGCTACAGTGAAATACACAAGGAGTAATAATTATGAATAGGCAAAAAACAGCGGCGTTCAATACACATAAATTACATAAAGTGCAGTCTAGGTGCTATCTGAGGGTAGCACAGAGACATAAAGGCATCTCAACCCAAGGTAAGTGAATGGCACTTTAAAAATTAAACGGTTGTATTTTAACACATTTCTTTGTTTTCTCTTGTTTTTACAGGTGGCAACCAAAAGGACAGGGGGCACAGGAAGACCCCCCACAACTCAACAAGAAGCCAGCAAGTTGCTTGTTTCGGTATATCTTCCTCAGGAGTCGCAACACCAGTTACACCTGAACTGTAAAATAAAAACAATAATATAATACCAGCCTTTCTTTAGTACATGCACAAGCCCCTTATAATAACATTTCTGCATTCCAAAACTACTATAAAAACTCATAACAAACATTAACCACCATGAGGCACTTTGGTGGAAAGAACAGCGCCTCAAAGAGTGTGGCCGCTGGCAAGCTACGCCCGATAATACAATGATTATATACCAGAATCTTAAAGTGGCAGAAAAATAATCGAGACAATGCAATGGGGATGATTATTACAAAAAACAAGAAATGGCTATTTCTGAATTGAGTCTGTCAGGTTTCAAACAGTTAAGTCAATGGATCCAGAAAGCCTCCTTGCGAGCTAAGTCATTGCACAGCCGATCAGAATCCTTTTCTCGGGACACGTAAAGAACAGAGAATCTCAGTTCAGTCTCCTTAATGTGGTGACAAAGGAAATGTTCCGTCAGGGGTGCTTCTGCAACTTGATGGCGTATTCTTGATAGGTGCTCCAAGATTCTAGTGCGAAGAGGACGAGTTGTATTGCTGACATACACTTTATTACACTTACAAATAATGATATAAACTACGCCTGATATAATACACGTGGAAAAGAATTTTAAAATGATAGTCATCGTTTGTAAAGCAATTTCTGTGTTATTAAGGGATACAGAGAACAATGACCACATTTGTAGTGTCCTTGTATATCTCCCAACTTTGATGGCACCAGTAAATCACTATGTACTAAATAATCCTTGATGCTGTGTGTGCGGCGAAATCCAACCCTTGGTATCATATCACACCTGGGGATATCTGAAGGTGCCAATGTCTTTGCACAATGTTCTTGATTTTATGGGCTAAGGGGGTATATTCAATTGCCCAAGAAATCCCAGTTTCGTTAGTTTTAGGTTTATATGTTAACAAATCAGATCTAGGGGTCCCGTCAGTTTTAGCAAGGGCCCTGTTAACTATTCCTTGGGGATAGCCTCTACTTAAAAAAGCACGTCCCAATATTAGCTTTTCATGATCGTAATCTGTGCAGAGTGGAATTACGTTTTAACCTTAACAGTTGACTGTAAGGTATATCATGCCTTATATGATGGGGATGATAAGAAGAGTATTCAAGGTATGCAAAGCAGCTTGTTGGCTTTCTAAATGGATGTACCTGAATGGTGTTATTCATACTACGGTAAACAGTCACATCTAAAAAAACTCAGGCAATTTTTATGGGCATGCCAGGTGAATTTTATACAGCGATCCAATGAATTCAGCCAAGCACCAAAGGCGGGGGCAGTATCCATATGATCCAGAATGGCAAACAGGTCATCAATGTAGCGGTAATAAGTCTTGATTTTATATTAAAAAAAAGGTTACTGTCACGATTGGAAATAAATCTAACTTCTATGTCAGACATGTATAAATTAGCAATTGATGGTGCCACAGGGCTACCCATAGCTACGCCCCTAGACAGGTAGTAAAAATGATTCCCAAACCGAAAATAATTCCTTTCAAGAATAAGGTCTAACAATTCTAGTAAAAAAGGGGTAGAAGGATGTTGTTCATGACGCGTATAAAGATTTTTTTTCAATGACAAATCTGGCCCCTTCGTGTGGAATACTGGTATATAGTGATTCCACATCTAATAGATCCAGAGGAGTTAGCCATGTTAGTCTGTAGTAGCAAAATAGAAAAGAGTCCAATAGCACCTTTAAGACTAACCAACTTTACTGTAGCATAAGCTTTTGAGAATCACAGTTCTCTTCGTCAGAGGCATAGTAATGAGGACCATAGTAATGAAGGACTTAACCTGTGGGTGGGATCCATGGGGATGGGTAAGTAACTATTAGAATCTAATAATTGTCTATTTGCCTCTGCCAAATACTTTTCTAAATCCATCACCACAATCCCCCCTCCTTTGTCAGCAGGCTTAATTATAAGGGACTGATCAAGATTCAATTTACGCAGAGAATCTCTCTCTTCTCTTGTCATATTTTGCTGAGTGTAAAAATGGTTAGATTCTAATAACCGGAGGACTCTCTGAATCAAAAACTCAAAAGATTCTATTTTGGGATCTGTCATTAAGTTGCTCTTTATGTTTATCCAAAAACTCTTTTGATTTAATGTCAACCCATTGGTTCTGGTCCAACCTTCTGGGGCAGCAGAAAACAACTTTGAACCATCCTCTGTATGAGAGTCCTTCAAGTATTTGAAAATGATTATCATACCACTTCTCAGTCGTCTCCTTTCCAGGCTAAACATACCGAGCTCTTTCAACCTTTCCTCTTCAGACCCCTCACCATCTTCATTGCCCTCTTCTGGACATGCTCCAGCTTCTCTATATCCTTCTTATATTGTAGTGCCCAAAACTGAACACAATACTCTAGGTGAGGTCTAACCAAAGCAGAATAGAGTGATACCATCACTTCATGTGATCTGGACACTATGCTTCTGTTGATATAGCCCAAAATCACATTTGCTTTTTTAGCTACCACATCACACTGCTGATTCATGTTCAGTATATGGTCTACAAAGACCCCTAGAACCTATTTACACAAACTATTGCCAAGACAAGTCTCCCATATCCTATAATTATACATTTGTTTTTCCTACCTAAATGCAGAACGTTACATTTATCTCTGTTGAAATTCATTTTATTTGTTTTATCCCAGTCTTCCAGCCTGTCAAGATCATCCTGTATCCTTCCTCTATCTTCTACCATATTTGCAACCCCTCCCAATTTAGTATCATCTGCAAATTTAATAAGCATTCCCTCTATACCTTCATCCAAATCATTTATTCTGTTGAACAGAACAGGTCCCAGGACTGATCCCTGAGGCACTCCACTTGTCACTCTTCTCGTTAGAAAACTGTTTATGGTGCCCCATTGGCTTCTTTAGGTTCCGCCCATTTTCCTTCTCATAGGAATTATCTGTGATTCTGTCTTCAATGTTTTGACTTTAAAAAACTTCCACCCCTCTTGAATTCCCTACTTAAGTATTTTTGACCATGGCATTCTACCCAGAATAACGTTCAGTTTGTTAAAATTTGCTTTCCTGAAGTCCAACCTATATGTCTGGCTATGTAAAGCTTTGTCCTTCACCAAGACAGTAAATTCCAAAATTACAGTCACTCATTGCTATCCAGGGTGCCTACTACTTTCATCTTGTCAACCAGTTCTTCCCTGTTGGTAAGAATCAGGTCGAAGATAGCAGAACCACTTGTTTCCCTCTCCACTTTCTGGAAAATGAAGTTGTCAGGAATTTATTTGTCCCTTCATTTTTAGCAGAGTTAGACTTCCAACAGATATTCAGGTAATTGAAATCTCTCATGACTATTGTGTCCCATCTCATTATGAACTGTGTAATTTGTTCTAGGAGTTTCTCATCTGAGTCCTCTGCCTGGCTTGGTGGTCTATAGCAGACCTCCACCATAATATCACTATTATTTCTTACTACTTTTATTTTCTGAGACTCTCAACTGAACTTTTATGCGCAGGTACATCTATTTCCTCACAAGTACATACCTCCTTTACATATAATGCTACTCCTCCCTCCTTCCTTATTTGTCTATCCCTTTTAAACAAGTTGTATCCCTCAATCCTAGTATTCCAGTTGTGGATGTCATTCCACCAAGTTTCAGTAATAGTCCCCTTCCTTTATTAGGACTTCACGTTCCTCCTGCTTGTTTCCCATACTCTGCACATTAGTGTAAAGACAATGGAAACCATGAGTTATATGCCCTGAGGTTTTTGTTTCTGTGCTTACCTGCAAGTGAACATTTCCTAGCATATGTTCCACTCCTCTCTAATCTTCAGTGTTCTCATCTCCAGTTATAGGCATTTGAATTTTGTATCTCTCCCCCATAGGATTTAGTTTAAAGCCCTCCTTATCAGGTTTGGAAGACACTTACCACATTTTTTCCTACGCTTGTATGGTGCAAACCATGTCTTGATAGAAGAGCTTCATCTCAAAAGCATAAGACATGGTCCAAAAAGCCAAACCTTTCCTGATAACACCATCTATGTAGCCAGTCATTTATTTGCAGTATTCTTCTTTCCCTTCCTAAAACACGATCTTCAACAGGAAGAACTAACAAAAATACAACCTGTGCTCCAAGGTCCTTTGCCCAGAGCAACATAGTCACTTTTAATGTGTTCTGGACTGTGCTGGGAAATATCATTTGTTTCCACGTAGATCAGCAAGAAAGGATAATAATCTGTGGGCTTGAATACTGAGGTACTGTATCAAGTTAAAAGAAAAATAGAAAATGTTCTCTCAGCATGCACATGCAGACACCCATTCTCCTAAGAACTACTTTTAAAGGTTTATATCTTTGCATGGTTTTAGTCTAATGCTCTTCCTTGATGTTACCCTATATCTGAGCAAGCCAGTTGACCACATTCTCATCATTAAGAAGAAATGCCATTAGAATTCAGCAAGTCATAACTCTCCATCCTGAATGTCAATGAGATTGTTATCTTGGCAGAAATGGAAATGATGAGATAAAAATCTAGTTCAAAGACATAGATAAAAATGCCACTATCACTCCAATGCTAATCATTCTGATAGAGCCAGTGTAGTGAAGTAGTTAGAGTGTCAAAATATTGGGGAGATCTGGGTAATTATCACTGTTCAAGCATCATATATTTATTTAAATATTTGTACCCCATTTTTCCCTCTGAAGAGATCCAACATAGCTTAGATCAGTAAAAGATAAAATATAAACAAACAAACAAACAAAACAACAAACTAAAGTTGGGTCTGAATTCAGTGACTGGCTCATCCAGAGGCTACAAGTCAAGATGTCATATATGTCTATCTACATATCTGCCATGAATATTTTTCTGTATCCTGTGCTCTGTACTGATCCTCTGAGAGTATATGAAGTTGCATATCAGTGGCCTGTTTGACTGGGAGTTGCTTCTCTTACAGATGCCTACTGTGGTGTCTATTTTCATTCTTGCAGCTGCTTGAGAATGTATCCTTGAGTGCTGGCTTGACCCTGGGAACTAAAAATGACTTCATTTTTTTCTTCTCTCATCCAGTTCTTTTTTCCTCCTATCTCAAACCCCCTTCCATTCCTGTCTCTTTCACGCCAGAATCCTAACCGTCCATATCCTACAGGCAGGAACTTGCCCTATAACTAACCCCTCCAAACCTCTACACGTCACTTCTGCCAATACCATTGTCTGTGTTTGCTGATACTGATGGATCTCAAAGTAACTTTAACTCATGCACTGGAGTGTGTGCAGTGGAGTACTATGGGGATCTAATGGCCAGAACCTGACATCTTCAGTTACAAAATAGGTGGCTGTACCTGTAATAAACTGGAAGGAAAAAAGGGGGGCAGAACCCTACAGGATACAAAAATTGATTCTTTATATAATATTTTCAAAATTTCAAAAGTGCAATGTGCTCATAACGCTTCATACAGTGTCTTCAAAGTTTCAAAAATGCAACGTGCTCATAACACTCCATACAAGATTCAGTACATATTACATAAGCAATCTTACAAGGTAGGATGAATAAGAGATGATACCATTTGAAAAACCAATTCATGAAATATTTTCCGGGAGATAATAGCCCGCATAGGCTTAAGTCTTTGTTTGAAGTCAGTTTATCCTTCTATGTTATTATGACTTAAGGTGGAAATATCTTAGTTGTTATTTCATTCCAGCACGGTGCAGAGGTAATTGCCAGTGAGGAAACAAACGCTAGGGAGTGCTTCCTCCTGGGATAACACACCATAGAACGCTCTCCCCTGGAATGCTCTCAATCACTCAATCTGAGGCCGGCTGCGAACAGATTTCACGCCTGCTTCTTCAGGAGCTTCTGTTTTTAACCACCAAGTAAAAGTAAGCATCAGCCATACATTCATTCATCCCGGTGTGGGCGGCAGTGTCCTTTACACGCGCCCCTTATAATAACATTTCTGCATTCCAAAACTACTATAAAAAACTCACAACAAACATTAACCACCATGAGGCACTTTGGTGGAAAGAACAGCGCCTCAAAGAGTGTGGCCGCTGGCAAGCTACGCCCGATAATACAATGATTATATACCAGAATCTTAAAGTGGCAGAAAAATAATCGAGACAATGCAATGGGGATGATTATTACAAAAAACAAGAAATGGCTATTTCTGAATTGAGTCTGTCAGGTTTCAAACAGTTAAGTCAATGGATCCAGAAAGCCTCCTTGCGAGCTAAGTCATTGCACAGCCGATCAGAGTCCTTTTCTCGGGACACGTAAAGAACAGAGAATCTCAGTTCAGTCTCCTTAATGTGGTGACAAAGGAAATGTTCCGTCAGGGGTGCTTCTGCAACTCGATGGCGTATTCTTGATAGGTGCTCCAAGATTCTAGTGCGAAGAGGACGAGTTGTATTGCCGACATACACTTTATTACACGCCTGCCAAGATGAACCCCAGTCATCCAACCACCCCCGAGGAGTACTCGTCATGCCACCAGTGATACCTTGCACTACCCCGCAGCCTCTAGGAGGGCTGGTAGCCCCACTAGGGGCTCCCCCACCTTCTGGATGGCATAAGCTAGATGCCTACTTCGGAGACCCTGAGGAACTAGGATTTTTCCTAGTATAAGCGATGGAATTCTTCCAAGAATTCCCCATGGTGCTGGGAATACAATGATGGCTATGGGATCATGACCCATACGTAAGGTGGAAGACGGGTGAACTATGTTTTTGGGAGGGGGGGCTGCTAAAACCAGGTATGGAACAAAGAGTGGGGACCAACTGCACCCCATCTCCCGGAGGCAGTGTTATTAAGTCGAGAGGAGCAAGGGCAAATCCCTCCAGAATACCATGATTTAAGGCAAGTGTTCAATGAGAAGGAGGTGGATGAACTCCCCCCCCCATAGGGCTATGGACTGTGCCATTGAACTCATCCCGTGGCAGAAACTGCCCAAAGGGAAGCTGTACTCCATGAGCCCTATTGAGCAGGAGGAGCTACGGAAGTTCATCGACAAGAACTTGGCTAGAGGCTTTATCCATCCTGCCAGTTCCCCACATGCCGCCCCTGTACTGTTCTGAAAGAAAAAGGAGGGGGGGTTGAGACTTTGTACCAATTATAGGGTGATCAATACAGTGTCGATGTCCAATGCCTAGCCCCTTCCCCTCATCAAGGACCTTCTGAGTGTGGTTGCTCAAGATTTCTAAACTTGACTTAAGGGATGCCTACTTCCGAGTAAGAATCAAAGAGGAAGATGAATGGAAAACCGCCTTCAACACCCCATTGGGACAGTTCGAATACTGGATCATGCCTTTCGGATTATAAGGGGCACCAGTTTTTTAAATGAATTTAATTAATGAGGCCACCCTTTTCATGCAGCAAGCAGTCAGGCTGCACTCTTTTCCGGAGAAAGTAATTTCTGACCAAGGAGTACAGTTCATTGCCAACTTTTGGCAGGAGCTAATGAAAACAGTGAGGACTGAACAGGGAATTAGCTCCTCCCATCATCCTGCGCTCGATGGACAAACTGAAATGGTTAATCAAATGTTGGAACAGTTCCTACGTTACTATGTCAATTATCAACAGGATAATTGGACGGACTTTCTCAGTTTTTCAGAATATTGTTACAATAATTCAGTGCATAGTTCAACAGGGGCTTCCCCTTTCATGATTGCTCAAAGATACAAAGGTACAGCGATGTCGTTCGTCAAGACCCCCACTGCCCAGCATGAAGCCTGGGCACTTTACAGAAAGGTGGCCCAAATTAACCAGCCAATGGGAGATAATAAAAGAAAACTGGATAAAGCAAAAGAGGACTATAAAACTCAAGCGGACTATAAAACTCAAGCGGACAAAAAAAAAAAAAAGGACCAATCCATGGCTACTGCAAGCAGGAGACTATGTGTATATCTCTACAAAAAATCTGAGAGGGGAGCAACCAAGTAAAAAGTGGGGTTGGAAATTCTTGAGGCCTTTTCCAGTGAAAAGAGTAATTAATGAGGTAACTGTAGAGGTACAATTACCAAAGAACCTAAGAAAAGTTCATCCTGTATTTCATTTCAACCTTCTGAAGAAAGGCTTTCACGGCCGGAGAACGATGGTTGTTGTGGGTTTTCCGGGCTGTATTGCCGTGGTCTTGTATTGCCGCTGGCGAAACGTCAGGAACCACAATGCCAAGACCACGGCAATACAGCCCGGAAAACCCACAACAACCATCTTCTGAAGAAAGCTCCCCCCCCCACCCCCCAACAAATGGCACCTGGACTGTGGAGCTCCCCCCCGCCCCCGGTGGACGGACAGCCACATTATGAAGTCGAAGATATTCTGGACTCTAAACTGAAACATGGAGAACTTTTTTACTTGATTCAGTGGGTTCACTTTGATAAAAGTAATGTGGAATGAGTAAAAGCCTCCAATGTAAAAGCCCTAGTCTTGTACGTATATTTCATAAAGCCTACCCTGAAAAACCCAGCCCCTCATGAGGTGGGGAGGCATCTTCAGGTGGGCAGTGTGTCATATATGTCTGTCTACATATCTGCCATGAGTATTTTTCTGTATCCTGTGCGTTGTACTGATCCTCTGAGAGTATATGAAGTTGCATATCAGTGGCCTGTTTGGTTGGGAGTTGCTTATCTTGCAGGTGCCTACTATAGTGTCTACTTTCATTTTTGCAGTCACTTGAGAATGTGTCCTTGAGTTCTGGCTTGAGCCTGGGAACTAAAAATGACTTCATTTTTGCTTCTCTCCCACAGTTATTCTTTCCTCCTATCTCAAACCCCCTTCCCCCCATTCCTAGCTCTTTTGCACCAGAATCCTAACCATCCATATCCTAAAAGTGGGAACTTACCCTATAACTAACCTCTTCAAATCTTTACATGTCACTTCTACCAATACCATTGTCTGTGTTTGCTGATACTGGTGGATCTCTAATAAAGTAACTTTAACTCATACACTGGAGTGTGTGCAGTGGCGTACTATGGGGATCTAACTGCCAGAACCTGACACAAGAACCCTTCAGTTTGCACCCAAGAGCTCATTCTTTTGGCCATGTCCAAGCTTTATACATGCAATAGAAAGGGAACGGCAAAGATGTTCTTCCCAGTCTTCATCTTCTTGCTTACCTGGATTGTTTCGAAGGATAAAATGTTGGGGGCCGACATAAACCTGCCTGTTGCTTAAAATCTGTCATATGGGACCTGTGCATGCCCTCATTTCAGAAGTGATATGTGTGAGCATTAAAATGGCCTTTTCAATGCCAGTGCTATTGTTATGGAGTTGGTATGTTTGGCACCTTGGCTTTTGAGTTTTGGGCACCAGGCAATTTTTTCTCTCACATGCTTACCATTTAAGTACATATTAGCTTGGAATCCAACTGAAAACATGCCAAAGGTAATAGAGAAAATAAAAGTGTTTGGAGATTTGGCTAGATTTTATGTGAACAAAAAGAAGTCAAAGATTTTATGTAAGAACATGACCAAACAGAAGCAGCAAGAGCTAATGGAGATAACAGACTGTGAGGTGACTAATAAAGTAAAGTATCTTGGCATTGAACTGACTGCGAAAAATATAGATTTGTTCAAAAATAACTACGAGAAATTGTGGATACAAATAGAGAGAGACTTAATAAAATGGAACAAATTGAATTTATCATGGCTGGGAAGAATTGCAGCAGTAAAAATGAATGTCTTACCACGTGTGATGTTCTTGTTGCAAACTATACCAATTATCCGAGACTCCAAGCAATTTGATAAATGGCAAAGGAAAATCTCAGACTTTGTGTGGGCAGGCAAGAAACCACGAGTGAAAATGAAGGTTCTACAAGATGCGAAAGAAAGAGGTGGTTTGCAACTGCCCAACGTAAGACTGTATCATGAGGCAGTGTGTCTTGTATGGTTGAAAGACTGGATAATGTTAAAAAATCGCAAGTTGCTGGCCCTGGAGGGACATAAAAAAATATTTGGATGGCATGCATACATGTGGTATGACAAAATAAAAGCGGACTCTATGTTTTTGCATCACTATATCCGGAGAAGCCTCTTCACGGTCTGGAAGAAATATAAGGTGTATATGGAAGAGGGAATTCCTTCATGGGTGGTTCCGTATGAAGTAATAGATCCGAGAACTGTTGATAATGAACAGCAATGTCTAACTTACAAGGAGATTACACAAATACAATATTCAAAGCTGAGAATAAAGACAGAAGAAGAATTTTCTCCTTGTTATGGATGGTTTCAGTACAAACAGATCAGAGATCTTTACAATGCGGACTGCCTGAGAGGAGGCATAAGACTGGAAAATTCGGAGTTAGAGGAAGTGATTTTACAAGAAGGCAAGAAAGAAATATCTAAGATTTATAAATTACTTTTAAAATGGTTTACGGTGGACGAAACAGTAAAAGTCCAGATGGTGAAGTGGGCAATAAACTTTCATAAGGAAATAACAATGGAGGCATGGGAATACCTGTGGAAAAATACACTGAAGATTTCAACTTGTACGAACATTAAAGAAAATGTGTACAAAATGATTTACAGATTTAACACCAAAGAAAATTGCGCTAGGAAATACTAATGTCAGACAAATGCTGGAAATGTAAAAAACATGAAGGATCATTATATCATATGTGGTGGACATGTGAAGTAGCCAAACAGTACTGGGGTGAAATAATAGAAGCAATTAATGAGATTTTACAAATACAAATAAATAAGAACCCAGAACTGTTGCTACTGAACTTGGGAATGGAGGCAGTTCCAATGCAGTATAGAACATTGTTATTTTACATGACTGCAGTGGCAAGACTTTTGTATGCGCAGAAATGGAAGACGCAAGAAATACCAACTGTAGAAGACTGGATTTACAAATTGCTGTACATGGCGGAAATGGACAAAATGACAAGGAAACTTAAAGATCTTGACCTAGGACAATACATGGTTGATTGGGGGAAACTGAAACAATTTTTGGGAAAAAAATGGGATGTAAAAGGAGAATTGTGGCAGTTTGAAAACTTTTAAAGAATAATGTTGTAATGGGAAGAGAGAAGGGATCTTACCATTTAGGGGGAATATAATTATAATCTAAGCCAACATAATATTTAAGGGAATTTTACATTGAATATATGGGATAACGAGAACGGTTAAATTGATATATCAATGAGGTATATAATATGTAGTATATGATATAAAATAATGGGTTAGGGGATCAGACTCTATATTACAATATATTATGAGGTTCTGTTATATTGTGTTGTGTGCTGTGCTACATTGGTGGCACAGCATACAATATATGTTTTACAGTATATACTATATTGATAGTATACTTGATGGAATATATGTCTAAAAGAAAAGAAATAGAATATGTTTAAAGTAAGGGACACTGAATTCCCCGCTATATATTATACCATATTGTTGTGATATATTGATGTGATATATACTATATTGATAGTATGTTTGATAGAGTTTATATAAAAGAATAAAAATGTGCTTAGAGTAAGAGATATTATGACCTATAGGTGGTAGGAAAATATAAATGAAATAGATTTAAGTAATAAGAAGGGTTAAGGGTTGGAAAGCTGTTGGAAGTCAATAGGGAGGGGGGAGGAAAAGGGTGGGGGATAAAGTAAGGGAAAAAATGGGATTATATGTGTTAAAATTGAAAAATTCTTTTCTTTTGTTTTTTCACTCACCAATAAAAATTTCATTTAAAAAAGTACATATTAGTTTGATTTTCCCTCTCAATTATGAAGAGTCTTTATCCTTATTTTGTTAGTAATTTTGACTTCTGTCCATCTTGCCTTTGTTTTGATTTTCACAGACTCACAGAGTTGGAAGGGGCCATATAGATCTTCTAGTCCAACCCCCTGCCCAATGCAGGATGAGCCTAAAGCATCCCTGACAAAGATTCATCCAGCCTGTTCTTGAAAACTGCCAGTGAAGAGGAGCTCACCACCTCCCTAGGCAGTTGATTCCACCTTTGAACTACTCTGACCATGAAAAAGTTTTTCCTAATATCCAGCCGGTACCTTTCTGCATGTAATTTAAGCCCGTTGCTTCAAGTCCTATCTTCTGCTGCCAACTGGAACAGCTCCTTGCCCTCCTCCAAATGATAGCCTTTCAAATATTTAAAGAGAGCAATCATGTCCTCCCTCAATCTCCTCTTCTCCAAATTAAACATTCCCAAGGCCCTCAGCCTTTTTTCATAGGACTCAGTATCCAGACCCCTGATCATCCTCGTCGCTCTCCTCTGCACCCTCACGATTTTGTCCACATCCTTTTTGAAGTGAGGCCTCCAGAACTGCACACAATAATCCAGGTACGGCCTGACCAAGGAAGTATAGAGGGACTATGACCTCCTGCGATTTCGATTTTTAACTCGTTTTCTGTTGATTCTTTGATGTGTTTTAATGGGTTGGTTTGCCTATGCAATTTTTAATGGCTGGTGTTG
Source organism: Eublepharis macularius (assembly GCF_028583425.1). Taxonomy (NCBI): domain Eukaryota; kingdom Metazoa; phylum Chordata; class Lepidosauria; order Squamata; family Eublepharidae; genus Eublepharis; species Eublepharis macularius. Next base: position 5,018,504 of record NC_072793.1, read on the forward strand.
ATGGATTTTATGTTGTGGCTTTTAGCAATATTGCAATATTTTATTTATTGATGTTACTGTTTTGTCTTATAAGTAGGTTTGCAAGCCTCCTGGTGGGGACTGGAGATTTCCTAGAATTGCAACTGATCTCCAGACAACAGAGATCAGTTCCTCTGGAGGAAATGGCAGCATTAAGAGGTGGACTGTATGGTATTATATCATGCAGATATCCCTCCACTGTCAAAACTCCACCATTCCCAGGCTCTACTCCAAATTTCTCAACCAGGAGTTGGCAACCATACTTGTAAAATAGCAGCTAGGAATGCTGGATATTAAAAGTTTTACTGTGCGGTCCTAAGCAGAGTTACACTTATCTAATCCCATTGGCTTCAATTAGATAGCTAAGTAATCATTTGGGTGAGGGAGGGACCTGATTAATCCTAAATAGAAGCTTGTTCCTGTTTTAATTATGCATGTAATGTAAATCCATAACATTGAAATGTCTCATTCTGGACCTGGACCTGAGCCCTACATAGAAAGACTTGTTTGAACGTCGCTGCTTAAAGTAAAATAAATAGCTATTCAGAAAAGGGGGAGGAAATTCTCTTACCCACACAAATATGGAATGCCTGGTGTACGAACTGGCATTATCTGCTGGGTCACAAAAGAAGTTTCCAAAACCAGCCACTGAAGTGATATTTTGCATGTGACAACAGAAGCAGTAGAAACAGCTGCTGTCGTTTTAGATTACCTTGACTGAGAACATATCTCTTCTCTTCTGCTGGATAAAATATCTGAGACAGAGTGGTAGTATTGATTCACTTTATCTAAATTTCTACAAATAAAATGTGTCCATTAAAAAAAAAAGAAGAACTTTAACCCTAGAGACCAACAGGATTTTCAGAGTGTAAGTTTTTAAGAGTCAGAGTTCCCTAGTTAGGATTGCACTGTGCAACAGTTACAGGAGAAGGGTGATTATTATGAAGCTCTGTGGTAACTGTACTCCAGCCTCAAAGCTTTATTATGTGTAGGATTATGTTTTGTTGAAATGCCTTTGGAACTTTTCTAAAATGTCTCCTTCCTCACTATCACCTCTGTTTATCTGCGAATCACCATCCACTCACAGTCATGAGAATGGGTGACACGAGTTTATGATGAAGGGGTGGTAGCATGTAAACTGCATGCCCCTCACAAGTCTCTTATTCATATGTTCTTAGAACAATATTGGTTGTATTCATGAAGTAAATTTAGTTGCCCTTTTCCTACACATTTGACTGGACAGATAAAGCACAGATGAAGGCAAAACATATATTTAACAGAAAACAACAAGGTATTCAGGAAAGTAAGTGTTAAGTATGAAATGTTTCAGCTTGTAAGGGCAAAGTGATTCTCCACTACAACCCAACAGTTTCGATCTTAAGTAAAGTAAACAAACACTGAGGAGAAATTCTTGCTTCCTTTCCTCAGAAAATTTATCTCAGGTAATGTTTGCTTTACCTGGCTCACATATGCAGATTCTCTCAAAGACACAGGTTTTCCCCTTTCACCTCAGTTTAGGTGCTTCTCACTTTTACCAGAGTGCTCACTTATCACCTAAAAATAAGCCTTCTTCCCTAAGCCTACCCACTCTACCTAAAAACCTACATAAAAATCCTGGCTAATCTTAACTAAATTAAGATTAATCTTAATCTAAAGCCTCCAAGACCCTATCTGAGAAGTTTTTTCCTTATCCCTTTTAAACTGAGGCTTGTACACCCCTCCCATTGAGTGGGGTTCCATGAGCTTTGTTTGGTTGAGAATCTCTTGGATTTAGCTGAGGCTATAATCACAAAAGCCCTGGAGAAGATTTGGGGGGGGGGGAGCCTGTCTGGCCCACCCATTTCCTAAAGATACCTGGTAGGAGCGAGGAAAGATGTTGGTGGGTGCCACGGCACCTATGGGCATCATGCTGGAGACCCCTGCTTTAGAACGCCAACTATGAGAATCACTAGTTTCTATTAATGCCAATTAAAACAAAGCCAGTTGCAGAATACGGCCCTCCCGGCCAGCAGCTTCCACTAATAAGGCTGGGGGCTGCTCTTTCCTTCCCTGGAAGGAGAAGGAGACAGAACATTTCCATGGTATCTGGGTCTCAAGCTGGGGCGGGGGGGGGAGAGAAAGGAGCCTTATGAGGGTGGCCATTTTGAGAGTGGCACCCAGTGGTCTGCTTAGCTTCCTGGCAATGGTGGCCATGTTGTGAAGGCATCTGCAATATGCACATCACCAGTGGTGGCCATTTTGAGTGTGGGCTTTGTGTGGCCTGATTGCCTCCTGCTTACTGGCAGTAGTGGCCATTTTTGAAGGTTTTTTGCAGCTTTTCCTGTCCTGGGAGTGGCCATTTTGAGTGTGTCACATGGCGGCTTACTTAGCCTCCTTGCACTGGGGGCCATTTTATAGAGGCCTCTGCAGCCTTGCACAGTGTTTGGGCTGCCGTTTTGGGGGTGCTGTGTTCCTATTGGGCTTTGAAGTTCTAAAAGCAGTCATTTTACAGTACATTACATTACTTTACTGTACGTTTCCATCATGCCACCCAGAAAAGGGTAGTAGCCCTGCTAAGCAGCCAGTGAACAGGCCTTCTGCAAATGGCCCTGCAGACTCTTCCTTTGAGGATGATGAAGTGACCAAGGAGAGGAGGGAAATACTGCTATCAGTGTCTCTCAGTCAGGAGGGCTGAAACAGAGTTAGGCCCAGCCCCTGCAGGCCTCCAGTCTATCTAGGCTCTGTCACTGTTTTCACTTTATTTTGAGAGAGTACTTACAGCAGCAGCAGCAGTGAAGATCTGGCTGAGGCTCGGGTAGGGGGGCTTGTAGTCATCTGAAGGGTGGTTTGCTGCACACATTATTTCTATTGGATTAGCAAGAATCTACAGTTCCAGGATGGTGGCTGGTTAAACCCCTCCCCCTTTTCTCTGCCCAATTTGCAGACTTTGTGGGCCTAAAGGGCTTCTTTTTTTTTTTAGGTTTTCTCACTCAGGCCACCCATGGGCATGCTGTATTATTGCATCTGCTGAAATCGGCAAAGCTGTCCGTGAGGCACTGAAGTCTAAGATGTGATCTGATCTTTATACCAGATTAGCACAATTGATGGCCAGTAGCGGATCTGGCCTAGGCTGCTATAATCTAGTCATGTTGAAGTGACAGTGGACCTGACTGACAATGTAGATAAGTCCACTGGCTTCTAGTGCCTGGCTGTGGGGGCTCCAAGGGGTCAGGCGACAGTCTCTCGACTCCCATGTTTAGGCTTCTGGGTTGTTTCATCTTGGGTCTTGCCTTTGAGTTTTGCATTTTGGCTACTGGATTGTTACTTGACTCAGTCCTAAAGGGACAGTTATACAGGGAGCAGCATGTTGGGGGTTAACTTTCCTCTTCAGGAAGCAGAGAAGGATGAGGTGGACCTGAGGAGGGGACAAGTAAATGAAACTTAAGAAAGTTTACTGCACCTGGTCCAGTTGACTGCTAGCCGGCCTTTCTTTATGGGAGCTCCAGCAGCTGGTGGGGCACCAAGCCTTATTTCCAGGGTGTTGGCACCTAGAAGTGGAGTTTCCTTGGAGTTTCCACTGCCTTGGGGCCCAATGGCTTCTGGGTTTAGTTCAGAGGCACTGGTGGGCTGAGCAGTGGAGTTTCATTGGGCTTTCCACTGCCTTGGATTCGGCTTCTGGGTTTAGTTCAGGGGCACCGGTGGGCTGAGCAGTGGCCCATTGACCAGTCATTACAGGAGTCTTACTATAAACCATATATGATTGGAATTTCCCAATCCTCATGGCAGTTGGATTGTGGGGGAGGGAACTGGGTAACCCCTCAGCTGACTTCATGTGGACAATTAGGCAGTGGTGCCCACACCTAACTCTCTTTCTTCCAAGTGACATAGGATTTTGAGGAGAGTTCTGGAGATGAGTCCTAGCATTTACGTTTCAAGGCAGCGCCCGGTCTTGCCTGCCGATGGAATGGTGCAGCTTGTCCCTCGGATTTCCTCTGAGCTATGCCTCCAGGGAGGGCTATTGATTCTTGGCAACCGAGTTTGGCCAGCAGTCTCTAGGCTGGGGTACCAGTTGGTCTGTAGGAATTATGGCTGAGCTGGTGGTTCTCTCCCAGTTATGGGGGAGTGGACTGTTAGGGGGCTTGTGTCATATCCAGTGGCAGCCATCAGGAAGGTTAGGCGCAATTAGGTTCACCTGTAAACCTCCCAGTTTGATGTAAGCCCGGGCAGCTTCCAGGATCGCGCAACATTAACGGTGGGCATGAGAGTTAGATCCTGAGCGTTAGCGCAGTGATGACCCAAGCCCTTAAGGAAGGGTCTGGTTGACTCTGCATTAGCCATGGGGAAAGTGATGGCTGAGCTGCTACTTCTGTTTGATGGGATGTGGAGTCCTTTACCTCACTCCTGGTCATTCACCTGGGGGTAATGAGCTGGGTTTTCCAACAGCATGGCCTTTCCATTACAGGCCCAATAGATGTGCATGCATAGGCAAGGTGGCCCAGTGCACTCAAGGGGAGGAGCAGTCCTCCGCCTCACTCCTGGTCATTCACTTGGGCTGTAATGACCTTTGTTGCCAAATAGGCCCCCTCTCCTGCTTTAAGGCCTGCCATGGACTGTGTTAAAGTTTCCTGCATTACTGTTTACTGCTACACAAAGATTGCCCCGCACGTGTGTGTTCTGGTACACGTGTCAGTTTCCTGTCTGCTGTTTGATTACTCTGCTGTTGCAATAGACTGTGTAGTTTACTGACTCCATGTTTGGTTAACTGCACAAAGGACTCTTTTCCTGGGCAACCCTGCCCAGACCTATATCTGGACTTCCCAGTGTGTGTTTGGACTTTATTACAAGTGTGCCCTGTGCCTGCATTGCCATCTGCCATGGACCGTGCCTGTTCCCTGCTTTGGACTGTGTTTCACGTGCTGTTCCCCCTGCCTCCATGGAAGCCTGCCTCATATGGGCCCAAGCCGCTGCTGGCAGCCGAGCGCCTGCTGGGGAAACCTCCAGCGAGCCTGGCTAGGCGCTCCATGGTCAGTTCCCGCCTGGAGCCTCCCGCGGGCCGGTCCCCGAGCTTGCCCTCGCTACTGGGCAACCTGCAAACCAGCCTCCGCTATGCCCAGCCGGCAACCATGTTCTCAGGCAGCCAGAAGACCCAGGGAAGAAGACTGCTTTGAGAAGCCATTTCGGCGAAGTGGGCACACCACGTCCGCAGTGAGAGTACCTCGCCCCGCTCTGCATATCTTAGGAGCCGCCCCGGAGAAGGAACTAAGTGCCGACCATCCCAAGCACTTAGAGAATGCATCTCAAAGAAACCTCTGCATTCCAGAAGCTGATGACATCAGGGCAAGCCCTGTCCGCTGGAACATCCTTTCAGCCCACTTGGATTTCCCCCTCCCTCCTTTGTCCCCTCTTCCTGAGGTGTCACTTATCACAATCAGATTACCAAAGTGGCCCATCCAAGCCATTCAGTAACCCATTAGAACCTTTGTTTTAATCTGTGAGAACCACCAAGTACAGCACCTGCCCCAGGGTACGTTTTGGGGTATTTAAGCTGGTCTCTCAGACCACTCGGTGCTTCGGCCATTTCCTATCCAGAACCCCTTGCTGTCTGTCTGTGGATCCATTGCTGGCATTGGACCACCTCGCTGTTGTGTCTCTGCTCCGCTTCAGGATAAGTGAGTATTTCCCTTACCATCGTTGGGAACCTGCTAATGCGACAGTCTCTATGTTTCTTACTCTGTATTTCCTAGTCCTTGTATGCTTTCTTGTGTGTATGTGCAAGTTTAGGCTTACGCCACACTATTAGTAAATACACGTGATTGAACCTATTTGTAGTCTGCCTCTTTATCGCTAGAGTGTCTGGAATCGGGACCTCCGTAAACATAGGTTAGATCCGCGCTAATTTTAGTTACAGACTGCTAAAGCTAATTTCCCCCTTATAAAAAGCAGTTCTGGTAACACCTTGGCTGCGGGGCATGGCCATTCCGGTATAGGCTCACGCAGATTTGCATACATAAGCATGGTGCTTGTGAGCTGGAAGGGAGGAGTGGCCTCCGTTTCATGTTCAGGTCATTCATTTGGGTGGTATGATCTTGTCTCACAGGGCATGGCCCTTTCTTTATAGGCTCGCACAGGCTTGCAGTGCCCAGGCAAGTAGTGGCCTGATGGTTTGAGGGGAGGTGCAGACCTCCACCTCACATCCTGGTCATTCGCCACATGGTGTTGACCTTGTCTCAAAGGGCATAGCCATTTTCTTACAGGCTCACATAGGCTTGCAGCGCCCAGGCATGTAGTGGCCTGATAGTTTGAGGGGAGGTGTGGTCCTCTGCCTCATGTCCTGGTCATTCACTACATGGTGTTGACCTTGTCTCACAGGGCATGGCCCTTTCCTTACAGGCTCACACAGGCTTGCAGAGCCGAGGCAAGTAATGGCCTGATGGTTTGATGGGGGTTGCGGTCCTCTGCCTCACGTCCTGGTCATTCACCACATGGTAATGACCTTGGCTCACTGGGCATGACCTTGGCTGCAGGGCATGGCCCTTTCGCTACAGGCTCACACAGACTTGCAGTGCATTGGCAAGTAGTGGCCTGGTGTGTTGATGATTGGTCCACAATGCTTCCATGTTGGTGCGGTGGGAAGCTTGGGACTCATTAGCCCCTGAGAGGGCTGGGTGAAAAGCTAACAGAGCCATTGAGAAAGCTTTGGGGGAGGGTCTGGGCATTTACTTGCCACACCCCTACATACTAGGCTGAATTTGCCAACCTCTACCGAGGTAATGGGGGTTCACCTGGCCACTGAAGGCAAGGACATCTTCCTCAGTGACCTATGGCAAGGGCTGAGGTTGGCACTAGGCCACCTGTGGGGCACTAGGGCCTAAGCAGAGGCTTGGCCCTGGCGGTGGCAGGATACAGTTTGGGAATAGGGAGCAGGCCAGTGAGTACCCTAGGTGCTTCTTCACTGATGGGGAAGAGGGGTCTGCCAGGAACAGATGGTACTGCTTGTGACAGCTGCCATGCTGCATGGGCAGTCTGCCTTGGGGAACCCCATGGGTAAGTCCTTCCCTCACTGCTGTACGGCTGAGGCTTAGGAGCTTGAGCTGGGAGGGGGTCCATTTTGCCGGCTGGCCGGGTCTTAGCCATCCAAAGGATGGCTCACACCTGGGGCTTCAGGGCTCGCCCAGACAGGTGGAGGTCCAGGGGGTGGTCCAGGGGTGACCCTGTGGCTTGACCTGTACCACTAGTTGGCCCTTGCCATATTAATGGTTGATATTATGTTTAATAAAGTGGCCCTTTAGTTCGAAGCCTTGTGTCTGTCTCATTATTCCAACTAGGGTGGCAATACGGCCCTCCCGGCCAGCAGCTTCCACTGATAAGGCCGGGGGCTGCTCTTTGCATCCCTGGAAGGAGAAGGAGATAGACATTTCCATAATATCTGGGTCTCAGGCCTGGGGGGCTGAGAAAGGAGCCTTATGAGGCAACTCCACCCAGCCGGCTGGCAGTTGCCCTATGTGCTCGGCCCACCCACCTCACCCTGTAGTAGTGCAGGACTAGCTGGCTGCTGTTGACAGAGCCAGGTAAGATTTTCCCCCCTTTTCCCTAATTGGCATGGGGAAGAGGTGATTTTTTGCCTACGTTGTACTGCTTGTGGAGGTTTGAGGTAATTGGCAAGGTGGAGCCACCTTTGAATGGTCACTGGCAGGATACAGTTTGGGAATAGGGAGCAGGCCAGTGAGTACCCTGGGCACTTCTCCACTAATGGGGAAATGGGGGTCTGCCAGGAGCGGATGGTACTGCTTGTGATGGCTGCCATGCTGCGTGGGCAGACTGTCTTGGGGAACCCCATGTGCAAGTCCTTCCCTCACTGCTGTACAGCTGAGGCTTAGGAGCTTGAGCTGTGAGGATCCATTTTGCCGGCTGGGTCTTAGCCATCCTAGGATGGCTCGCACCTGGGGCTTCGGGGCTCGCCCAGACAGGTCAAGGCGGAGGTCCAGGGTTGACCCTGTGGCTTGACCTGTACCACTAGTTGGCCCTTGCCATATTAATGGTTGATGTTATGTTTAATAAAGTGGCCCTTTAGTTCCAAGCCTTGTGTCTGTCTCATTATTCCGACTAGGGTGACAAAGATGTTCTTTAAACTTGAAAAGACTCAACCATTCCATGTCACAAAACATAACTGCAACCAGAAATAATTAATTCCTGTGTGTCTTGATGCCTCATAAAGGAACATTTCTTTAAGAAAGAGGAGATATTTTTCCAAATCTGGAGGAAATCCTCGGGTTTTCAGAAAAATCCCTCAAAACCCAAAAGTTAAAGAACTGGGAGTTTGCCACACTCAGAAACGGAGAAGCAACATATACATACAAATCACAACTTCAAAGAAAAAAATTCTCGAAATCTTAAGAGCTCATGTTTAGCATTAGGAAATTAGTTAGCAGCTCCATATAACGGCATGAAAAAAAAAATTAAGAAGCCGCTGAGGGAAGAGGAGAAAATGGTGGACAGAGAGTGCCAGTGTTCCAGCCTCCAGGTTGGAAATAGTGTTTTCTCAAAATCTGAATGATCATTAGATTACAGAGATAAATTCCTCGGAAGAAAAGGAATCAAGGGAAGGCAGATTATGACATCACATCCCCACTAAACTCAACCCCTTATCTAAATTCTGCCCTCCCCAGGCACCAACTCTCAATGCCCAGGAATTTCCCAAGCTTGAGTTGCAAGGTCTCAGTGCCACTGTGTCAGGGGGAGAAAGGAAATAGTGAAAGTGAATAAAATAAGATGGTGGAAACCAATTGGGGGGTGGATTTCCCCTCTCCTGTGAGTTCCTTGCAGGTTCCCCACTTGTATTTATGTATGCAGATGTGTGTGTGTGTATGCATTTCCTTCATTATTAATTACAATAATTATAAAAATTAGGTGTTTCATAGTTATAGCAATTAACATGAAAATGAAACAGCTAATGAAAGAAACCCATGATTTTCTTTTCTTTTGTTCAGCAGCTTTGTTATTGCAGAAGGCAGTTTCCGTTTCTCTCTGTCTCTGCTGTGTTTTCATAATAATGGCATAAAAAGATGTGTTCCTTAGGGAGAGCGGGGAGAGAGCGTTTGTGTTTTCTTGATTGATTGCAGACTGTAGCCATTAAGATTACATATATATGTGAGTTAGTCCAATCCTGAAGCAATCCTGGGGTGGAACTTTGAATTGGATAAGAATTGGTTTCACATTCTGGTGCTTCCAGTTTGTAGTGAACCAAATCAGAAAGAGAGAGAGAGAGACAGACAGACAGTTTGCAAGTTTTCTTGTGCCAAAGTGCAGTATAGTATTTTTGACTATATTATTCCTGTCTTGCTTTCTTGACTTTCTTCTTGAATATAGTTTTTTGCTTTCTGTGTGTGTGTGTTCTCTAATGTTTTTGAAGCATTTTATTGTTTTTACTTGGAGCTTTTGCTTCCCCACCTTCTTCCCTGCATTTTTATTTGATTTGTGGCTTGCTTTTTGGCTTCCTGCTTTGGAGCACTCCATCTTGTTTGTTTTATCAGTTTTTTGTTTCAATATGTGACTTGCTGTGATTATATGCTGCCTCCGTGTCCTTATGCTAGCAAAACTTTTTGATTTTTAACTGTGCCTCCCCATCCCAAGTTTCTGTGTGTTTGGGGGGAATTACAGTGGTATTTGTCTAACTCTGTCTGTGTTGTATGTCTGGGTGCCCCAAATGTAATCCAATCACAACAGTTTTATTTATTTAATCTCTCCCAGGACAGTAATAAAATTATATACATTTCATGAACACATCACAGTAATCTTATTCGACCTGTGCGCACAAACACAACACATTGTGACTGGCAGGAGATCTTGTGGCTCTGGTAGGAAGAATGTGCAGTATGGTCAAGGCAGATCTGGCAAAGGAAGAAGGAGAAGAAGGGTGATTTTGGAAAAGCAGCAGCAGCCAACAGTAGTAGCAGTCTACCTGGCCCTGGAAGCTCACGTGACTGTTCTTCAAGCTATGTGGCTGCAGTGCCAATTCCTCAAGTTGCTTTACGTATCACTCTTCTCCCATAGACTTCAATGTTAAACATGGGCACCTTTCATTGCTACAGAAAGAGGGGGGGGGGCAGCATTCTATCTGTTTGATAATTGGCACTTTAGATGTCCTAGTGGAATCCTGCAACTATTCCCGCCCCCCCTCCTGAGTTTTGTCCAGTTCATATAGAAAACCAAGAGAGTACAGTCCCAAGAAAGGGGTGGTACTTAGATTGAAACCAATGGAAAATAATGACAAAATAGAATTATGAAAATGAAACAACAATAATTAAACAAACAATGTTACAAAACCATATGAAATCACTCAATAATAAGATAATCCCTTTGGGAATTAACCTATAAAAACAAACGAAAAAACAAAACTTCCATGCACAAATCATATATATAGTTCAGTACAAAAGTACACTGTACTATATAGCTTCTACTTCACCCACAACTTTTTCCTAGTATTATGCTTTTGTCCAATCATATTTTTGGGATTCTTCATCTCTGCTAGAATCTCCTCCCTGTTCCCTCTGGAGACTTTTTGCTTAGTTTGCTGTTTCTTTTATGAACAGAGAGCAGCCCATTGCTTCTTTATTAGGATACATATAAATACACAATGTATGAAGTACAGAGAGGGAAGCTGTATATTATATATAATGTACAATGAATACTTTTTTCCACCAGTGACTTCAAAATCTTTATCCATTCAAGGCTGCCCAAGGACACTGACTCCCCAATTTTGAGTGAAATACAACAGGATTTTCCCCTGCTGCTGTAAATTGACCCCAAGGTCTGTCTTATGTGTCAGTTTTGCTTTCCTGTCTGTCACCTGCTTCCGTTGATATGAGGCCTTCAAATCAGGAGAACGCAAGGGCAAATTTCTACATAATTAAACGTGGTAAACAGCAACATGTCAGAGTGAGAACATCTATTAAATGATTCCATGGAACAGCTTAACACCTAGGAGCCTGTCAGCTTCAAAAGGAAGAGCAAGGACAGGCTCTTATCCAATTTCATAATCATTTCATATTCATTTACATTCAGTAGGAATCCAGATAATGTTTGTGGCTGATTTCTGGCGACTTCATTGCCATAACAGGGTAACATGTACACATGAAACAAATTGCATATGGAGGGGGCTGTTGAGGTAAACTCTTCTGACAACTTTTGCCCCAATCTATTGGCGCCTCCAAGACTGATATCCATTTTCCACATTAGGATTGCCAGTCCCCCAGTGGGTGTGTGGGGGATTCCTTGTTCCAAGCCTCCTCCCCCACCACCTCACACCTGGCCAATGAGGGGAAAGGTGAGGGAATGGGCCTCCCAAGGCATGCTCCCAGTGGGGCTCAATGGCATTACTCCCGGAAGTGACATCATGGCACCGGTCCTGGGAGGGCTCCCGGCCTTTGTGCCAAGCCAATTCAGCCTAGTTTCTGTGACTTTCCCCACCTTCCACCATGGGCAAGGCAACATTTAAGATATCATTTGTATGCCCTGCATCATCAGTTTTACACTTTTCTGCCATTTTTGTTTTACAGCTGTTCGTTTTTGTGAAAGAATCACACCAGCCAGTGTTCCCCCTAAGTTTTGTCTGAATTCGTTGTACTCTTTTTTTCGTGTTTGAGATTATGGTAATTGGGACTTAATGGGCAATTAACTGACATTGTCTGGTTTTGTTTGCCTTCCCTCAAGGGCTGGGACTCTTATGATCTGTAATAGCATTTTAAAGCTATTATATTCTATACTATACCATGGCTTGTTTCACTAAGCAAACACTTTTATTTCTCTTAAGGAGGTTTACCATAACAGCAAAATGTGTCGTTTTAGAAATGACGTGAGGTTAGGCAGACTGTCTTATTATGATGTTTAGCAGGAAAGACCAATGGCAATTATATACTCGCATTTGCATTACAGGAAATACATCTTTTGAAACGCAGTGTATCCCAATTCATTCATTCCATTGTCAGCCTTCAATGGAAATTTCTTGCTGAAAAAGAATTATCCACATAACAGAACCTCCCATGGCAAATGTAATTGCTGATTAAAAGTAAGTCAGGTCATGTTATTGATCAATGTTAGTGAGAAATAGTTTTAGGTAGGTAGCCATGTCGGTCTGCAGTAGAACAAATTCGAATCTAGAGACACCATAAAGACCCACAAGATATTCAGGGTATTAGCTTTCAAGAGTCAAAGCTCCCTTCTTCAGTATCTGAAGAAAGCTTATACCCTGAAAATTGTATTGGTTTTTTATGGTGTCATTGGGCTTATATTTTGCTGTTCTATCTGAGAAATACCATTCTCCTAAGATGTTTTCAGCAGCAAAGTAAAAGGCAGATCCCAAAACAGTCACTATTGCCTGGGTTTATTTCTTTTAAAAGAAGAAGAGAAAGAATGGCATTGAAATGCTGGTTCGAGGTGAGGAAGTGAGACTTCACAAAAGAAACAATATTCTTTGGTCTCTGGATGTAAATCCGTCTGACTATAGGCAAAGGCCATGCCTCCTTATTGCTCCTCCTGGATCTATCTGCAGCCTTTGACACAGTAGACTATGCCATCCTGTTGAGGTGGCTAGAGACAGAAGTGGGCATCAAAAGATGTGCCTTGGACTGGTTTAAATAGTTTCTCATGGAATGAACTCAAAAGGTTGCTGTCGGAGGTCAGCCATCTCCAGAATGGGAGCTATCGTGCAGGCTTCCACGGGGTGCAATCTTATCTCCCATGTTATTCAATCTCTATGTAAAGCCTTTAGGAGAACTATGGAGTTGGATGTCACCAATATGCAGATGACACCCAACTCTGTATCTCGCTATCCAGGTCCCCTCAGGATGCAGTAGAAATCCTGGATCACTGCTTGACAGCTGAGGTGAAATGGCTGAAAATGAACAAATTGAAATTGAACCCTGACAAGACTGAACTGATGCTTGTTGGGAAGGCAGAGATCCTGAAGGACATTATACTCCCCACTTTCGATTTAATCTGACCCTTGCAGACCTTTGGTTAAGAGCTTTGGTGTTAAAATGGATCCAGTGCTACTACTGGATCCATTAAGTTAAAGCAGCTGCAAAAAACGCCATTCACAACCTCACTCTAGCCTGAAGATGGCTTCTTACCTCGACACGGCCGACCTGGCCACCTGAATCCATGCTATAGTAACATAAAGACTTGAATACTGTAATGCACTATACATAAGTCTCCCATCCAAATTAACTGGGAGACTCCAATTGGTGCAAAATGCTGTGGTGTAACTGCTATCAGGAGAGAGCACGAGCATCACCCCATTGGCAGTCACTCCATCGGCTACCTATCAGGTACCCTGCTCAGAGCGGGACCACAAGTGATGCCTGACACAGGTTGGACACTTGTCAGCTTCCCTCAAGTTTTGATGGGAAATGTAGGCATACTGGTCTTGCAGCTTGGCTCTCCGACGGCTGTCCAATGGACTTTTCAACTGTCACTTGTCCAACATTCCGCCAAGCTGCCTACATTTCCCATCAAAACTTGAGGGAAGCTGACAAGTGTCCAACCTGTGCCTTTTGTCACTTGTAGTTCCACTCTCAGTTCAAGGTATTGGTTATCACTTACAAAGCTCTTCACAGCCTTGGGCCAGCATACCTATGGGACCCCCCTCCCTCCCTATGTCCCTCCACAGCAACTTTGCTCATCTGAACAGGATGTCCTGCAAGTGCCACCTTGCACATGAACAAAAAAATCAACAGCAGCCCATACATGGGCCTTCTCTGTGGTGGCCCCTATTCTGTGGAACAGCCTGCCTGAGGAGCTCAGGAGAGCCCCCACTATCCTAGCTTTCCACAAACAATGCAAAATCAAATTATTCAAAAGGCTTTTGCATAGTAAGGAGGGTGTCTCAGATGTCTCGCTCATGAGTTAGGGACCATAGACTTCACCACTATGTTGCCTTACATACTATTTGTTGTTTTAAATATGTGCTCCTAGGAGCTACCTGTGCTTCATGTGGTCTAACGTCAGCCCTAGAATTGCTTCTGTTCTGTTTCAGCATTTCTTCAGCTGTGTACTAGATTCTTGCTAATCCTATGTCCTTGTAAACTTGTGTTTATTTACCCTTTGGCATTGTATATGGAAATGTTCTTGAAACTGACTGTGCTAATCTCACACTGTGTAATCCACTTGGAGTCTCAGTGAGGATGGCAGACTATAAATGACAAATGAAATAAAATAAATAATAAAATGACGAATTAACTAGTTTGCCACATTCACATCTTGTGAAAAGGGAAGTTTATTCCCTGCCCCACCCAAAGAATGGATGGTACCCAGGGCTTTTTTTCTGGGAAAAGAGGTGGTGGAACTCAGTGGGATGCCCTCGGAGAAAATGGTCACATGGCTGGTGGCCATGCCCCCTGGTCTCCAGACAGAGGGGAGTTTAGATTGCCCTCCACACCGCCCAGCGGTGCGTAGGATAATCTCAACTCCCCTCTATCTGGAGATCAGGGGGCGGGGCCACCAGCCATGTGACCATTTTCAGGAGGTTCTGGAACTCCGTTCTACCGTGTTTCAGCTGAAAAAAAGCCCCAATGGTACCTTTTTGTCCATCTCTCTTTCTCAGTGGAGTATGAGGCTCCAGGGAGGCAGGGTTCATGCTTCAGACAGTAGCCAGCTCTGGGTTAAGAGATTCCTGGAGATTTGGGGGTAGGGTTGGGGGAAGAAGGGACCTCAGTGGGGTATAATGCCACAGAGTCCACCCTCCAAAACAACTATTTGTTCCTGGCAGCTGCTTTCTGTAGTTCGGGCCAATCATCACTGTTGCCTGCCACCACGCCAAGCAGCGGTAGGAGAAAAATAAAAATGCTTCCAGGAAGTGTTGAAGTGGAAGTTTTGTTTGATCTAAACTGAATGAAGAAAATGGTCCAATGTTCTGAATCATGTATGATGTTCAAAGTCCTATGCATGAATTAGTCTGTTTCTCCTCAAAAAAACAAAGAAGTGACAGCAGCTGGGGGTCAAAATGCACATACTGAAGGGGGATTCACAGTCAAGTGATGTGGGAACCATGAGATGCAGCTGTGGGGAGGGGGGTTAACTCTTTTCTACCAAATCTGAGTATCTCAGCTCACACCCAGTTGTGGTTACC
This sequence comes from Eublepharis macularius, assembly GCF_028583425.1. Taxonomy (NCBI): domain Eukaryota; kingdom Metazoa; phylum Chordata; class Lepidosauria; order Squamata; family Eublepharidae; genus Eublepharis; species Eublepharis macularius. Next base: position 5,033,625 of record NC_072793.1, read on the forward strand.
ATCCATAGGTAAAGAAGATGGGCAAAGTCAAGGTTCTTGCCTTTTTACTCCACCTGAATTAATTGCAGCCAGAGAGGATTCCACTGGGGAAATAGTGAAGAAAAGTGTACCATCCTTTGCCCAGCACATTGGCCGCAACTTATATCTTCCCACCACAGAATCTTTTTTAAGTGGAAAAAAACATGTTGGGGGATTCAGTCATGAATCGCCTATGTATTGCATACTTTGGCCCTGCATGTTCCAAATAATCAAGAAGGGTTATAGACCACTATTGCATCTATTGGACCAAACAGTCTCGCAGTTCAGAAACACTTAGAATAATCCCAGGAGCCTTCAAAGAGTATGAAGGCACGGCCTAAGCCACGCTTCCTCTACTGTAATGTCATGATTTTTTGATGAATAAAATGAACTGCAAACCTAATTTCTTTACCACCCAAAAGCAGATGGAAGGTCCTTTTCAAAAATCATTTTTTTCATGTTCATACTAAATCAAATCTCTATCATCCCACTTGCCTATATACAGCCATTTATATGCTACATTTATAAGAAATGACCTTTAGAACCTCATTATCTGCTTTGTATGGTTCTCTTAAGCTATCAGTAGCAAAGTTTATTAATGCACAGATTAGCAAATTCTGCTGTATTGAACTCAGGTTGGTCCCTCGCCCTCTTCCCAAACTCTCCAAGACTGCACTCCTCAAACCTCTCTATCCAGAATTCTTCCTACATATAATAGAACTACTCTGGAGTATGTAATGTAAGGATTGTAGCATCAGTCTTCATGTTTTTTTGTGGGGCCATAAGCCCCATTTTCAATAGTAATACACTAGCTATTCAGCAGCTCAAACAGCTGGCTAAAGGACATTTCATTACTTTGGCTGAAGAAAATTAGATGGAGACTTTCAGACAGCTATTTAATTCAGATGCTATTGCTATTTTCTCCTTGTTGAAGGAAGAAATGGAGTCAGAAATTGAGTCTTTTTTTTTTTTTTTTGCTTTGCCTGCTTTGTGTCACGGTGTGTGTGTGTGGGGGGGGGGGAAGTTGAGGGCCAAGATGCAGGAAGATCATGTCTTTGGAAAGTGAATCCCAAATTATGAATTTTCTTGTGTGTTACTATTAGGCTTGTGGGTGGCTTCAGCCAAAGGATCTAGGGTGATGGGATTCAGGTGAACCTTTCAAAGGTGAGGGATACTTCACAGCTGTGGCATCTATTCACATTTCTTGTATAGGGCCAAACAGGGCTTTTTTTTCAGCAGGAACGCGGGGGAACGGAGTTCCGGAACCTCCTGAAAATGGTCACATGGCTGGTGGCCCCGCCCCCTGATCTCCAGACAGAAGGGAGTTTAGAGTGCCCTCCGTGCCGCCAAGCGGCACGGAGGGCAATCTAAACTCCCTTCTGTCTGGAGATCAGGGGGCGGGGCCACCAGTCATGTGACCATTTTCTCCGAGGGCATCCTACTGAGTTCCACCACTTCTTTTCCCAGAAAAAAAGCCCTGGGGCCAAAGGCCAAAGTATGACCCAAGTAACAGAATAGAAAGTTAAGATTCCAAGGGTTTATGCACCATGCTGTATGGTATTATTAATCTAGCAGCAATTTCAGGATTATCAGCTAAAACTGTGAGGCAGTCAAAGAAACTGCAGCTCTCTTTATTTTTTTTTAAAGATGGTACAGAAGAACCCCAAATGGTGTACATAAGATGTTGTCCACTCAGTGAAGTAGCCAGCATCAGCATGGTGTAGCCGTTACAGGGCTGGATTAGGAGCTGGTAGACTGAGGGCCAAGCTACACATGATGAATGACACTCGAACGGCAAGTGGATTGAGTGGAGGGCAAGTGAACAGGGAGAAATACAATTGCTGTTCAAGTGTCATTCGTCATGTGTAGCTTGGCCCACAGTTCAACACTACCCTGAACTTCTCTGGGTGACTTTAAACCATTCACACTCTCTGGCTAACCTACCTCACAAGTTTGCTGTGAAGACAAAACGCAGAATGCAACACCACATGCACCACCCTGAGTTCCTTGGAAGAATGGTGGGATAAAAATGTGCTGCAGACAGATGGACAGACAGACAGACAAGAAATAGGTCATCCATGGTAATTTTTTTTCAAAAAAATGTCCCCCCCAAAGGTTACCAACCTCCAGGTATGGCCTGGAGATCACCTGGAATTACAGTTGCTCTCCAGACTACAGGTATCAGGTCCCCTAGAGAAAATGGCTGCTTTGAAGGGTGGACTCTGTGGCATTGTACCTTACTGACATCCCCACCACCACAAACCCTTCCCTCCCCCAGACTCTACCCTAAATCACAGGAATTTCCCAATGTGGAGCTGGTAACCCTAAATTCACTGTTTTTTATACTCATTTTACTAAGGCAATAAATGCAAATCTATTTGAAAAGTAGAAGGAGTTTAGGTAAAAAATCAAACCAACCACCACAATTTGTGATTATATTGTTGATTTTTGTTTAAAAATACTAATAGGGAAATCCAATGGGCTTAGACTGGCATAATTCTGCTTAGAATTTCATGTAAATCACGTGAAAGACAATTAAAACACAACTATTTTAAAATCTACGCTCTTGTGCAGAAAACTGATCACATGCTGCTTTGACTCTAGCATTGTTACAGGAAGTGGAATTTGTTTTTCTAAAATTTGCTTTTTAACAAATTGATTCTCTTTCAAAATAAGAATTTCTCTTTGTAGGTTTTTTTTTTTTGCTGTTACACACCACAAGGTGCTCTACCAGGAGGGCAGGAAGTTTCGGGAAAACACTGCCTGCCATTGGGCATCTGCGGAATGAAATTCTGAAATTTTGTAGAAACTCCCTTCCTGCCCCTCCTGTCTCTGAATTTCTCTTTTGATCAAAATTGAATTAACTTAAACTACACTCCAAATGACTAAAAAGAAGGGAAGAAACTAGGCTTGCCATTCCCCCGCCAAGGGCAGGGGATCCCTAGATCCCACCCTTCCCCCCCACCACTTACCTGGCTGGGGGGGCATGCTCCCTGGGGCACCCACTCCCCGGGCGATGCAGCAGGCCCCCAGGCAGGGGCATGCTTCTGCACCATGAGAGCAGGCAGCAGCAGCAGCAAGAGCATGCCTTTCTTGTCACCACCGCCACCACTGCCTCTTGCTATCACCTCTCGCTGCTGTGGCCCCTGTGCAGGTTACAGTTGTGGCGTGAGCGAGTGGGTGGATGAGCGAGCAGGCAGGCGGGCAAGCAAGTGGGTGAGCAGGCAGGTGAGCAGACTGGTGAGTGGGTGGGTGGGTGGCAGCAATGGCAAGAGCACACTGCCGCCACCGCCTCTCGCCACTGTGGCCCCTGTGTGGGTGGCAGGTGGGTGGCGGCGGCGGTAACAAGGGTGCCCTTTGACCCTGCATGATGATGTCACTCACAGAAGTGATGTCATCACTTGAGCCGGCTTTTACCAGGCTCAACTGGCTTGCCAGCTGTGGCTTTTCCTGAGCACAAAATATCTGACCACTGTAGTGCAACGCATGCCCTGGTACCATCTCGATTAGATTGCTGCAACGTGCTCTACCTAAGAATGCTCTTGAAAAGTCTTTTGAAGCTTCAATTGGTACATGATGCTGCAACCAGGATGCTGAACAGAGTGGCTTGTAGGAACCATATCACTTCAATGTAGACTGGTGTCCAATTTGTTTCTGGGCTTAATTCAAGATGTTGGTTTTGACCTTTAAAGCCCTATACAACTTGGGGCCAGCATACTTGAAGAGCCACCTGATGCCATATGAGCCTACCCAAATGGTAAGGCCACCTTCTGAGGCCCTGGGCTTTGGGTTCCCCCAGCTTCTGAGATTAGGAGGGTGGCAGCTGGAGAGTGGGCCTTTTGGGTTGTGGGAACTCTCGCCCCAGGAATATTCATCCATAACTCTTCTATCACGGCCTTCCACCTGCAGGGGAAGACATTTGGGTTTCATCTGGCGTTCCGTCAATGACCGCTCCTGCTTGCCCTGAGTTTTAATCTCAGTTTCATGTGCTCTCACGTGCTCTATAGTTTTGGTTTTAATTGTTTTTGAGATATAATTTTCCAGTGTTTTAACTGTGAGCCGCCTTAGTATCGCTGGTTGGGCAGAAAGGCAGCATACAAATCTGTGAATGTTACTACTACTAATATTTTAAAAATTAACTACAGGTGCTCTTAGAATACACCGGTTTTCTGCCATTCAGTCCTGAATATATTTAAGATTGTGCCTTTAAACCTACTGAGACTCTGCCTCCCGTATGTGCTCAGCCCACCCTTTGCTATCATCTGCAACTGTGTGTTTGCTCAGTTGCACAGTCATTTTGTCTCCTGGCAGTTGGGTCCTTTCTTTGTCTTCCTCTGTTTGTCACTGCTTCAGTAAATCAGAACGGTCTATGAGAGAAATCCTGCAGATTGTTAGGAAAGTATTTGCCTCTGGTCTAATCAGCTCTTCAAATGTATCTACAGCTCTTTTTTCTTTTTGCTGACAGAAGCTCTGTAGTCCACCAAAGTAAGTGGGTAAGTGTCAAGAACTCAGAAGAAGAGCTAGCTGACTGTATCTGCAATTACTGCCAAGTTAGATAAATTAGGTTGTCAAACCTCGTGAACATTGGTTGCATGATGTTGTGGCCCTAGATCTCCCACTGCAACAAACAGTACTCAACTTGCATCGTTATTTCATTGGGTAGAAGTCTAACAGACTTTTTTCCTGTGTGCATCAGCAGATCCGCATAACACAATCAACTAAGATGCTTGCCTCATCTTCTCTCTTTATGTGTGTCTTATGTAATTACTGTGATAATGATCCCAAGTTATATTCATTTATCCTCACTGGAGCTAAAAGATATGAGAGAGAGCACACTTCTCAGTTTCTTCATCCCACAGAAGTCACTGCACCGAGAATGCACAGAACATCATTAAACATAGGTTGAATTGGCTGCCCTTGGTATTATACAGTGAGAAAAAAATGGCCAAGCTTATAAAAAATGAAAAGGAATATCAACAAAACATATGGGATGCCAGCTCTTCTCCTGCATTGCCACAGTTCTAAATGTCAGGCAGCCTAGTTTAGAGATACAAATGTTTGACTTTGGATGATGACATCTGTAAGATGGTGCGGTATTAAAATTCCAATTGAAGAGTTCCCTTTTAAACATATGCGCAACTGCCAAGTCGATAAATTAAACATCGTTTTATGCTAACCTATGTATTTAGCATTATGGCCCGTGTCTTTGCCCACTTCTTTGGAATACATTTCCTTCTCTGTTTAATGTTCCTGTGAGTGTGGCAGGGACTCCATTGGTAATTTATTCACGATTTACTGGAAGGCATGTGTCTTCACAGGCTGTAGCTTGCATGGATATTCCATATGCATAAAAATTTGATGTGCAAGTAATTTGGAAGGAGGGGAGGGGAACAGGGAGGGGAAACTGCTTCGGAATATGGCAGCAGCAATAAACAAAACAGGTTATCGAGTGAATATGCTGAAGTAACCCTCAGGCAAAGTGAAAAGCCAGTAAATTACTTCAGTATTTTCTCCCTCTATGCAGCAATAACCGTTAAGCACTTACAGTAAGGCCAAAAAAAAAAAGGTCAAAAACTCCATGCATGAAAAATTCCAGTGTTATCTACCTCAGGGATATGAAGCGGAAAGCTACCGGTGAATTTTTAAGCAATGTGATATACTTCTCCTCATGGTTCTAAATTGAATTATAAGGTTTACCTTGCATCAGGTTTTTTATTTTGCGTATCACACACTTTTTTCTCAATCTTGGCAGGCCAGTTCTCATTTACTGTGTGGTCCCTATGCAAAGGCTTTAAGAGTAGGAGCAGGCCTCCGCTAGGCATTGATTCAGGGCCTCTCAGATGCAGAAGCATCATTTGTGTGAAGAAGACCCGTCCGTCCCAGAGGGGGCTCTACAGACAGCTGCACTAATCTATTTTTATCAGTCTAAACAGAGACACCGAACGAAGTGTATCACTCTGTGTGATGATGTCATTATATTTGGGGCATATGGTGCTTTCCTCCATTCTAACACACACACACACACACACACACACACACACACACACACACACACACACACACACACACACACACTCCCCTTCCCACCCCGTCAATTTTTCCCCTATTACCTGGCAAAAGGATTGTTTCTTGTCGGAAACATCATGTCTTAAAGAGCTGCTTTTAAGAGCTTTTTTCCCTCTTTTTCTTTTTAAAAGAACACACACTAGTTTGACAGGTTTGAGTTTGGCTTAATGAAAATACCAGTGCCAAGTGAATAATTTGTACTGAATAATTTAGTGGATAAATTTGAATTCGTTTTCTGTTTGCATATTCTTTATAACTATCTCTTTGACTGAAAAAGTAGTAAGAATTTTTAATACAATAAATCAATGAGATAGGGAAGCAAGCTTTCCCCAAACATGGCATATTTATATTCCTTTCTGTTTATTAATATTCTCTTCTATTTCTACTTTCAGAATGTGTATGGATAACATACATTCTGTAGGCGACAGATCTACTCCCTTGCTGCAACCCTCATGCGGCTGGTCTGTAGACCTCAGCTAGTGTTTAGAATTCTAATAATACTATTCATTTCAAAATGTTACATTGGGATGCCGTAAGTTCTCTCCATGTACAGTAGTGGTTAGAGACTAGGTCTATAACAGATGACCTGTGTTCCTATACCCAGTCTGCTATGAAACTCAAAGGATTATCATGGGCCAAACTTCCTCTGAACCAAACTTATCTCAGAGGATTCTTGCAAGGATGAACAGGGATGAGGAACCTTGTATGCCACCATGAACTTCCTGGAGCGAGAGAAAATCCCAAACCTTGCCAGGTTTTGGAAAAAGAGGGAGGAGTCACCACCCATTGTAGGGTGCTGTAACACTCGGGGTGTACCTGATTCATAGAAAAAAGTGGCTTGAAGGTTTAAAAAGGCCTCCAGGGAAAGAAGCTAATTGAATATCATTATTCCCACTGCTAATTCTACTAATTCTCAATGATTTGTTTTTATTTTGTTCCTTTTTATCCCGAGGAGCTCTGGGATTCTACAATAAATTACTCAGATTGATCAGTGTAAAACAAATGGTAGCGGTGGAAAGTGCTATCAAGTTATACCTGACATGGCAATCCCTGCCAGGGTTTTCAAGGCAAGAAAATAATAGCGGGGTGGTTTGCTATTGCCTGCCTCTGCATAGTGACCCTGGTCTTCTTTACAGGGCACCCATCCAATTCCTAACCGTGGCCGACCCTGCTTAGCTTCCGAGAGCTGACAAAATCGAACCAATACAAATTGGGAAATAGTAAAAACAGTGGCAACTCTGTGGAGGGGAAGATTAAATGTGGGTAGGATGTGGTTCAACAATGCCAGATCCTTCAGTGCAGCCTTCCCCTCTGAGTTAGTTCCCTATATTTGTGATAAAGTATCAAAAATAGCTTAATACATGATGAATAAATCTATCTAAAAGTTAATATATATTTTTTTTAACATGGGGGGAATTTCCAGTTTTCTCTATAACAGTCGTGCAATCTGCATAGTACAGGTGGGGTTGTTATATGTTACCTGCTTGATTTGTTGCCCTTGTTGCAATTGCTGTTGCACCTTTGAAGAATGAAGCAACGTATCCTTCTTAAAATAGTGGCTGCATTTAATATTTATTGCAGGCAAACCTCAGAGGAGCAGATGAAATGCTCTGACATGAAGGTTTCTGATTTGTTTTCTTAGCATTAATAACTTTTACAGATTTGCCAATCAAAAAAGATAAAATGAACGTGACATTTCTTTAGTAATGGCACACCTGATTAAAAATGAGTTTTCCTCTAGCATTTTCTTTCTTTGTACTGGGTTAAAAGAGACAAATTGATTATATAAAAACTTGCCAAAGTCTGTTAAAGTTCCTTTGAGTCTGTATTCTTTATAGAATTTGTTATCAGTAGCAGGTTGGAATGAACACTGTTATGAGACAGCTGACCAAGAGAGAAATATCTTACTTCCAATAATCCCCTGACTGTGCCACTTTTGCAGACCTGTAACTAGGATACTCCAGACAAACCTGATCTCATTAGATCTCAGAAGCTAAGCAGGGTCAGCCTTGGTTAGCAATTGGTTGGGAGACCTCCAAAGAAGACCAGGGTTGCAGAGGCAGGCAATGGCAAACCACCTCTGTGAGTCTCTTGCCATGGAAACCCCAGCAGTGGTCACCATCGAGGACACTTTCCACCACCAGCAGCCAGGATTGCCGCAGATGATGTCTGAGTCTAGCAGATGATAAGGAGGTGATTCATTTACAGAGCAATCCTAAAATACTGAAAATCCTAATCATTCGGTGGAGCTTACCCTTGGGGGAAAATATCCTGAGGCTTGCCCTGTAAATGTCCTTTAAAAGGTTGAGTAGCGCCGCACAGCTAGGATTATCCAATCAATAGACACCCCCCCCCCCGCTTCCCCAGACACCAAAGACAGATAAATAAACTCTGGAAGCAAAAGCAGAAAACAGCTAAACCCTTATTAACATGCAGAAGAAAATTGTTCCACATGCTTTGCATACTGCAAAAGAAATACATTTGTACCAAATCTTTTATTCAGTAGGTTCAGGGCAGTTAGAAGGAAGTGCTATCATACAATGTTTCGTGGAACGCACTGCCAAAAGATCTGCAATATCCACTAGGTTAGACGTATTTAAAGGACAAATGTAAGAAGCATAGGCTATTTCTAGTTATCAGCCAGGATAACTGAGCAGGACGTCGAGATATTTTAAAGATATATCTGAAGAAACATTTGCTTTCCTGTGTTTTTTCCAACTTAGAGCCAAGCTACAAATGATGAATTACACAAGGACTGCACATGAAAGGAGTTGCAATGTTAGTCAGGGTTTTAAAAGAGATCAGAAGGCTCTATGTATTGTCGATGTATTGTCGAAGGCTTTCACGGCTGGAGAACGATGGTTGTTGTGGGTTTTCCGGGCTGTATTGCCGTGGTCTTGGCATTGTAGTTCCTGATGTTTCGCCAGCAGCTGTGGCTGGCATCTTCAGAGGTGTAGCACCAAAAGACAGAGATCTCTCAGTGTCACAGTGTGGAAAAGGTGTTGGCAGGTCATTTATATCTACTCAGGAAGGGTGGGGTTGAGCTGAGTCATCCTGTAAGAGTTTTCCAGGGTGTGGAATGCTAATGGCGGGAGGCTTCACTGTATCCTGAGGAGGTTCTTTTACATATGGATTGGTGCTTGATGTGCTAATCTTCTCCGCAGGGCTATTGTCGGGTGTAGAGTGTTTTGTTAGCCTGGTGTTTTTCAGAACTGGAAACCATGCTCTGTTCATTCTTAAGGTTTCTTCTTTCCTGTTGAAGTTTTGCTTATGCTTGTGAATTTCAATGGCTTCCCTGTGCAGTCTGACAAAGTAGTTGGAAGTGTTGTCCAGTATTTTGGTGTCCTGGAATAAGATACTGTGCTCTGTTTGTGTTAGGCTATGTTCAGCCACTGCTGATTTTTCAGGTTGTCCAAGTCTGCAGTGTCTTTCATGTTCTTTTATTCTTGTCTGGATGCTACGCTTTGTGGTCCCGATGTAAACTTGTCCACAGCTGCAGGGTATACGGTATACTCCTGCAGAGGTGAGGGGGTCTCTACTGTCTTTTGCTGATTGTAGCATCTGTTGTATTTTTCGGGTGGGTCTGAATACTGCTTGAAGGTTATGCTTTTTCATAAGCTTTCCCATCTGATCAGTAATTCCTTTGATATATGGCAAAAACACTTTTCCTGTAGGAGACTGTTTTTCCTTGGTTGTTTGATTCATCCTGGGTTTGATTGCTCTTCGGATTTCATTTCTGGAGTAGCCATTTGCCTGAAGTGCGTGGTTTAGATGATTAATTTCCTCATTGAGAAAGTGCGGCTCACATATCCGTCTTGCGCGATCCACTAATGTTTTCATTATGCCTCTTTTCTGTCGGGGGTGGTGATTGGAGTTTTTGTGTTAGTACCGATCAATGTGAGTTGGTTTCCTGTAGACCTTGTGACCTAACTGAAAGTTTGCTTTGCGGATGACCAAGGTATCCAGGAATGGGAGTTTTCCCTCAATTTCTTTCTCCATTGTGAATTGTATGTTCAGGTGGATGTTGTTGAGATGATTAAAAAACCCCATCAATTCTTCCTCCCCATGGCTCCAAATGATAAATGTATCATCCACAAACCGAAACCATACACTAGGTTTGTGGGGTGCTGATTCTAGAGCTGTTTTTTCAAAATGTTCCATGTAGAAGTTTGCTATAACTGGGCTGGGAGGGCTCCCCATGGCCACCCCATCCATCTGTTCATAGAATTCATTATCCCATTGGAAGTAACTGGTTGTCAGACAATGATGGAATAAGGCTGTTACATCCTCTGGGAAAATCTGATTAATAAGTGCAATAGTGTCTTTTACTGGAACCTTGGTAAACAGGGATACAACATCAAAACTGACAAGTATGTCTTGTGGATTGAGTTTCAGAGAACTGATTTTGTTGATGAAATCTGCTGAATCTTTGATGTAAGACGAGGTTTTCCTGATGTGGTCCTGCAGGAGATCGGCTAGATGTCTAGCTAATTCATATGTTGGTGAACCAATGGCACTCACAATGGGTTAGAGTGGGACTGAATCCTTATGTATTTTAGGGAGTCCATATAGTCTAGGTGGCTGTGCTTCTTGCATAGTTTTCTGTGTGTGTCGGGATGTAGTGAGGAATTCTTGATCAGCGCATTTGTTAGCCTGGTGATTTTGCAGGTGGGATCTCGTTTTAGTTTTTTGTAGGTGGAGGGGTCCAGGAGTTCCTTAATCTTCATTTTGTATTCCTCTGTTTTCATGATCACTGTAGCATTGCCTTTATCAGCTGGTAGAATGATGATGTCTGGATCTGCATTGAGGGTCTTGATGGCATTTCTCTCCTTGCGTGTTATATTGCTGGTGGGAAGCTTTGCCTTTCGTAGAATCCTGGCTGTCTCTCCTCTTATTTCCTCAGCTTCCTCATCAGGTAGATGACGAATGGCAGCTTCTACATTTGCAATGATGTCTTCCACAGGAATTCTGGTGGGGGTGACTGCAAAGTTTCCTCCCTTTGCCAAGATGGAGGTTTCTTCTGGTGAGAGTTGACGGTCTGTCAGATTGATGACAATGCGTGCATTGTCGAGCATTGGGCTTGTCTGTCTTTTTTCCTGTAGTTTGTTAAACTTCTGCTTCTGTCTGGATGTGTGGTTGGTAAAAACTTGTTCCATCTTCCTGTAGGAGAGGTTATCGACCTTGTCCCAATCTTGACTTCTCATTTTATGGCTGGTGTTGATATGCAGGCAAAATAGCTCCTTGTCTGTGGCAGCAAGTTCTCTGCGGGTAGTGTGGATTCTCTCACGTAAGAGGGCCTGTTCTAGACGGTCATAAATGCGGTTCGCCTGTGTGGTTTTGAAGATTCTTTTTGTTGTGAGAAAAGATGGAATGGTTCCATCTTTGACAGAAGGCTCTGTCAATTTCCCCTTTCTACAGAGCCAGGAGATGCTCCTCAGAGGGTTTGTTAATTTCCTCTTTGCCTCCCGAAGGCTCCGTCAGTGGCCATTTCCACATGCTGTTAAAGAGATGGACCACTTACTGAACGCTGGCATTTTTTTCACAAATTCCAGATGCCTCCAATTTCAAAGCGGAAGCAGGCAATTTGGCTTCCGTTTGTTCAGCATCTTTTAGCAGGCACAGGAAAGAGTGGGAAATCCTGTTCTCAGAAAAGACGCTGAACGCACAGAAGCCAAATTTCCTGCTTCCGCTTTGAAATTGGAGGCAGCTGGAGTTTGTGAAAAAAACGCCCGTGTTCAGTAAGTGGCCCATCTCTTTAACAGCATGCGGAAATGGCTAGTTTCGCCTCCAGTTCTAGGAGGTGAAGAGGAAATTAACAAACCCTCTGAGGAGCAATCTCCCTGGCTCCATAGAGAGGGGAAATTGACAAAACCTTCTGATCGCTTTTAAAACTCACCTTCCCGGCTAACATTGCGACTCCCTTCACGTGCAGTCCTCGTGTAATTCGTCATTTGTAGCTTGAAGTTTTGATTCCTTGTAATGTAGCTTTCTTCCTCAAGATGACTTTTCCCTCTTCCCTTCCTTTAGGTGCCATTCCCTTTCTGAATCTACTATACTGGTCCCGTTAGGACACTGAGGGGCTAAATCACATCTTTGTCAAATTCTTGGACTTCAAAAAAAATTGAGTATACAATTAGTTGGAGAATGGCTGCTACAGAAAGGGATGTATGCACTATTTCAACAGCAATGTTCATTGATGTTGGTTGCAAGCTCTGCACATATGCTGCTCATTTCACAGTAGCAGCCTTTCTGTATGAACGAGCAAAATCCACCCGTTGAGTTCTCCCAAAGAAAATGTTACTGTGCAAGCCTACAAAATCATCTTCCTACAAACTCACACAGCACAATCAAAGCTCCTTCTCACCCCAGTCTTGCATGGTGCTGGTTAGTTCCAGAAAGGAACTAACTTTCCATTCCGGTTGTAGGAAGGGTATACTTTAGTGTCACCAAGGTTCTTCAAGGGATGTTCCGCTGGTGCATCCTAGGCCACACCTGGCTGCTACTACAATTATGTCTGATTCCCAGCATCTGTCCTGTTGCCACATGTCTACACCAGAGGTATAGCAGCAAGGACCACATACTAGCCTTGCTAACAGTCACAATGTATTTACCAATACAATATATAAACTCAATACACAGTAAAATGCATGTATAATGAACAATTATCAATACAATAAACAATACAATTAATTCTACACTTCACATGTGGAAAACCATTCATACAATTGCTAAAATGCAGGTACCTCAAGATAATAAAGTGCTGGTGCTAACAATTGCTACATGAATTCATTGCACATATAACCATTAAAGTCCAAGTGCATAGTAACAACCCAGCATATTTCTATTCCAGAGGTCCTGGATAGCAAAAGTCCAATTAGTGAGTGAGAATGTCCAATAAAACAACGTCAGTCCTTGTTGTATATACTTGCTGTAGATACTTCTTCATTAATGGCCCATTTGGGTGGATCTCTCTTGCCATGGCTCTCTTCCCCCCTCCTCCCCCCTCCTCCTCCTTCTCCACCGCCTGCCCCTCGCCCCTGCCCAGTTCCCTCCGTCTTGCTTTCTCTTCCTGGAAACAGAGCACTGCTCTGCTGAGCTCCTTTTTCCAGCACTGCATCTCGCCTGCCCGCATGGCAATGTTGCCCTCGATACGGGGGGGGGGGGGTCCCAGAGGGAGGCCATTTGGTACAGCGTGGCAGGTGTGGCCTGCCTGCATCCCCCTCACAAAGTCCCTGACCCTGGGGAGCAGACTTTTTATTTGTTATTTGTTATATTTAGGTTCTTTGGTCTGTTCAGAATAGGTCATAACAATATTGATGCTGTTGAAATAGTATAGGGTTTTATTGGCTGTTGGTTCTGTGAATGGACTAGGATGAATGTATTGCTTGAGAGTTACTTTAATTAAACTGTTTACTCCTTTATTGTTTTAATTTGCATTTTTCATTGTTTTATTTTGTCTCCTTAATGTTACCTCTTCAAGCAGGTCTCAGGAGAGGCAGTATAACAGACAAACAATATCCAAACATGTGCCCACTGGGATTTTTGGCTTCATTTTTCCTCAGAAAGAACCCCCTCATGCACTGCTTTTGAAAGTCCCTTGAGTTTGTAAAGTACTCTGCCATGACACTTGGACAGGGCCAGGAGTGGGCTGAACATTCTCTGCTCAGGGCCCTCAAAATCTGGAATCAGCCCTGGCTGTCTGAGAAGCACAAGCCTAAAGCCTTCTGGGCAAGCCTACCTAGCTGTTTATTGTTTATATCCTACTGATAACAATGACTGTATGGTTCAAGACAAGACATTCTTACTCATCTAGCCCTGCACTGGCTTTCCACAAGATACAGTGAGTCCTTAATATATATACAGCTTGTGAAAGCATTTTGCAGAAGCAATAGTTTCACCACAACATAACGGATGAATTAACAGAACACGAGGACTCAGTGAAATTATTATATTATTATAAAAGTAAGTATCTTTCTGTGCAATAGATTCATGCAAACAATGATGTAACATTTATGAGAGACTACTATGGCACTTTTAATGCCTGTGGAAATATTCATGTTTTTATTATATTTATTGGGGGGGGGGGCGTTATGAAGAAAGCCGTGGCTTAGTGGCAGACTGCTTTCCTTGCTAGCACAAGGCCCCAGGTCCGGTCCCTGACATCTTCCGTTATAGGATGCCAGGTTGCCAGGTTCTGAAAGAGATGCTGTCGTTCTGGACAGACAGTGCTAGACCAATGGTTAGTCTTTCTCTATATGGTCATTTTATATGCTCGAGAGCAGAATTAGCAATCAAATTAAGCACTCTCCCCTACAAAATGACATTTCCCCCCTCTATTCATTGAAGTCACCTGCTGACTTAAAAAGCAAAAAAGACTGTTTGAGGCAGGTTGATGTAATGATCTGCTTTTGTCCACATTCAAACCCTACTAAAGCATTCCAACCAACTTCATGCCGCCAACCTCTGTGATGATGAACCTACGTAGAGGTGAATGGCAGAGATGAATTCTGAGGAGATGACCTGGATAGTGATTGTTAGGCCAGATATTTAGTGGGTGAATGAACCTGGCTAACAAACACCCAAAGCACAGGTGGCAACTTTATGATACCTTCCTTTCAGTTAAGCTTAGATTAATGTTGTCATGTTTATCCATAGCATGTAAGACATTATATGTAGAAAACACAGAGGTGAAAATAAATTTCACGTATACTGTAGATCCAGCAGATCTCCAGTTTTTGGAGTAACAGGATGAGCGGCACTTTCTGCTGAGGGAAGATATAAAAATCTTCCACTTATGGAAGGACTCCTGTGGAAAGCAAAAATACAGATTGGATCCAACCCCATGGTTTGGAACAAACCCATTGATTTCCACTTGATGATTTGAGAACTTAAGATTTTTACCCTGAAGTTCATTAAATAAACTAGTTGGTGCGACTAGCAGATCACAGCACAATTATTAACATATCACTTAGCCCTTTTCAGAGACAGGGGGCCATGTACTGTAGAGATATATTTTTTTCCAGAACATTTTTCATTGAACATTTGAATTTCCAGTTCCAAGTCAAAACACATTCTGAATCACAGGTTTCTTCTTAATGCACTATGTCTGAGAAATTCATGGAATGCTAACACAGTAAATCAGGGGGCAGTTACTTGCCACAGAATCAAATACTGTTCGTTGAATGTACTACTTTGGTATGCAGGTGGGAATCAGATGTTTGACTGATTGTCCAATAAAAAAAATCCCTGCTCAAAAGAAAATGGCATGTCAGAGAGAAAATTATACTGAACCTTTCTACCTGACATATTGGGTATTCTATGTGCAGGAAGGGGTTTTTTTAATGGAACAGTTAAAAGAACATGCAACCATAACCCAGGTGCATTCAGAAGTCTGGAAACAACCCTCCATCTTTGATTTTGCTGAATATATTAACTGGCCTTGTGTCCATCCAGAGAAATGCATAGTATATCAAAAGTGACAGGTAAGGGCCATATCACAGTAACTTTATCATTATCAGACCTGTTTACTTCCAGTTTAGCTGCTTAAGAATTTTGCTATGCCTAAACTTCTACAAAACATATGACTGCTTCATTAAGAGCTAAACTACAAGAGACAAATTACACAAGGATGCTCATGTGAAGGGAGTCGCAATGTTAGCTGCGAAGCTGAGTTTTAAAAGAGATCAGAAGACTCTCTCAATTTCCCCTCTCTACAGAGCCAGCAAAGATCCCTCCTCAGAGGGTTTGTTTCTTTCCTCTTTGCCTCCTAGAAGGGGAGGTGAAAATGACAGAGTCTTCGGGAGGCTAAGAGAAAATTAGCAAACCGTCTGAGGAGCCATCTTTGCTGGGGAAATTGACAGAGCCTTCCAATCTGTCTTTTAAAACTCAGCTTCCCAGCTAACATTGTGACTCTCTTCATGTGCACATCCTCGTGGAATTTGCCCACAACCACCTCTAATCTCCATTATTCCTCCCTATCTAGGGGCTATCCAGGGGGCTGAGGGTGGCATTTTAAAGCAAGAGCCACCAAATGTGCAGTGGACCTACTCCTAACTGTCCTTTAATGACAGCCCACACATTTCATGAAGATTGGACCCCGGGGGGGGGACATTTTATGGCCCCCCAAAAGAAGGTGCCCCCAGTCACCTTGAATCTCCATTATTCCCTATGGGAAAACCTACAATTAGCCTATCTTTTAAAAAGTTCACACTTCACAACTTCCTCAGGATACCCAAAAAGTTCACCCAAACAAGTTAAACTGAACCAAGCGCCCCAACAAACACCCTCCCCCCAGAAGAAGAACAACCACCAACAAGTGAACACCTGACCAAACCAAGCTTCTATGTTAACAGAAAACAGATCCCAGCAAAAACACCAACCAAACTTGCGTAAAGAAAGCCCAATAACGGGGAAACAGCCCCCCCACCACAGAACAAGCAGCAAAATGAACAGTAAATACAACCAACTTCAAAAGCCAGAAATCAAAGCCCTTCCTACACAAAAGCCCAACCAAAACCCCACTGCAAAATAGCAGTTTTTAAAATGCAAAATAAAAAAATCCCTCCCCCCCACCCCTATCTCTTCCAGACACCAGGGCAACCCCCTCTCTCAAAGAGAGAATAAACCCAGTGAGTCTATGACTCTCAAACTAGGCAGCAGCCGGGAATCCACTTCACTTACTGGGCAGCAGGATCCAGTTGCAGCCCAAAGCAAGCCAGGAGAGAGAGAGAGAGCCAACAGCTAACAGCAGCAACAAGCAGGTAGTGTCTCTCAACCTCCAGGCCAGATCAAAATGGAGGCTGATTGAGGTACACCTACTAATTTAACTCCTTGCAGCAGTTTAAAAAAGTTACTCTCCTTCCTGAGAATCCCATTGGCCAGAGAAGGAGAGCTCCTGCAAGGATTGACCACTCACACTCCCCCTCCCTCCGCCTCCCCCTTCCTTCTTCTGCCTCTGACTCACTCCCATATTCTCCCCTTCTATCTGGTAAAAAAGGCAGGAAGCAGTGTTTCTTTGCTGTTTCTTATCAAAGGAACAGCACTGCTGTGCTTAATTAAGATATTACTGACTTTATTCGGTGATGCATATTTAAGTTTGTTAATACTGAATTTTACCAAATCAGGTAAAATTTGGTATTTTTGCTGAATTTTGAAACCGAATTGCACATTCCTACTAGAAACAGAACTATAATAGGAAAGGACATAAGCAACTTTGTTCTGAAGAATCTAGAAAAATGCAGTTCAGGAAAATCAGGAAAGATTGCAGGGAACAGTTAAATTTAAAAAAGAGAATGTTATTTTCTTTTTTAAAGAAAGAGTCAGAAATTCCTTTCTCTGAGATTTTTGGGTTTGGGTCATATATTTTAGCTGATATCTTTTTCAGCAAACAAAAAAGTGTGAGTTCTCATTCATTTCAGTAGTTTCGTTTGGTTCTAAAATAACCAACTAAACATCTTTTTAAAGGGATTGTATGGAAGCCAATATGTTTACATTGTATAATGGTAGGCCATCCACATAACTACTTCAGTTAAATCTATGAATAGGATTCAATAGACAGCAAGGATCCTTGTCACAGATCCATTTGGAAAGGTCATGTAACGTTTGGTCATGTAACATTTTTAAAGCAATATTCTCACTCCTGGCCTTGTTTTATTTAAAAATGGACCATAGTTCATGAGATGGGATCATTCCATAGCTGCCCGTTCATTAATCACTAGGTTGTCTTTAGATTCCAGGGACACACAAAGATCTCAGGAGGTGGTACTGCCTGAATTTTTCAGAACACAGTAGCTTAGTCATCAATATCTAGCTTCTCTCTGCCCACTGAGAGCATTTCATCTACATTCTGATGGCAGAAGAGAAGAAATTTCTAAGAATGCAAAGGCCAGAACAAAACAGTTGAGATCAGCTAATCTCTTTCCAGTTTTCTTTTCTCTTTTCTTTCCACAATTTCACTCTAATCAGAATTGTGAGGCTGGGGTGAAGCAAAATGGTGTTCATACATTAAGCAAAGAAAATAGTTTGGCTGTGTTGAATGTTTGGATGTCCCCCCTGAGTAAAGGAATCTGTTCAGACTTTACCTTGGCCCTGAATTTCTGTCATTCATCCTAGGCAGAACTAAAATAAGATTGCATACCCTGTCTTATGATCTTTAACCCCAGGAAAGGTGTTGACCTCATGCTCCAACCAGGCACCCAGAGGTTCTATTCAGTGCATTGACCCCTAGAAATAAATTGGTCCTGTCTGTCAAAGACATTAAAGGATATAGTCCTCTCCACTTTCGATGGGGTTCAGCTTACTAGGAGTTAATTAGAGGCTAGGGGTTATAGTAGATCCAGAACTGCTGCTAGAGAAGCCAGTTAATGCAGGTGCAAACAATGCCTTCTTCAAATTCAGTTTAGCTTGGAAGATGGCTCTTGAACTTGACACAGCAGATCTGGCGACCTCGGTCCATGGCATGACAACATCAAAACTAGACTACTGTAATGCACTCTTACATAGATCTCCCCTCAAAGTCAACTTGGAGACTCTCAAGTTGGTGCAGGAGTTTTGTGGAGCATGCATATTTCTCCCATTTTGCAGTCACTCCATTGGCTACCCATTGTCAGGTTCAGAATGCTTCTATGTTATAACCAAAGAGACTCCATTTTAATTCTTTTAGTATTCTGAGTGCTTTATTCACAGGTGCCAAGACGTTCCCTAGCAGCTATCTCACAGAAGAGGAATGTTTTGACTACAGCTTTTCCAGCCTTGGGAAACTTTCACTTTCTCAGCCTCAAGTGGCTTGTTTTGAGAACTATGGGGGGAGGTTGGGGCCTGCTGGGGTTTGATATACTAAGATGGGCACAAAACGAATCACGGAACAAAATTCCATATGGAACAGCTGGTTCTTATTCAAAGAACCATGCATTCCGTGGGACCATGTTTTTCCGAACCAAATGAACTTTTCTTACCGTTCCATGGGCGGTTCGGACACTTTTGGCGCCAAAACACTCCCTCACCCAGTCAACAGTGGCAGTCCTTGGGTTGCCCCCAATCTGAGGCCTCCTGGCTTGATTGGCAGCTGTCCCTGCCAACTAGAGAGCTCCCACTCTGGCCTATCCAGCCAGGAAAAGGGGAGGGAGGGTTTGAATCTCTAAGGCAACTGAGGAGCTGGGCCTTCAGTAGCCATGGTAACACCAATCTCTTCCTTCCAAAACCCTGTTAGTCAGGTTTTTCTGCCAACCAGAGTGCTCCTGTGTTGTTCAATCTCTTGGCTTTTCCCATAAATAGGGGAAGCCATGTGATTCCTGGTTTCAGTTTCTCCAGAGTGGGAGAGGGAGAGGACGGAGAGCTTGCTGGCTGTAGTCATGGGAACTTGGGAGGGATCTTTGGCCTGCACTTCTGGCTGCTGGAAAAGCGGCTGAAAAGCCTCTTTTCTCTTGCTGCCTTTTTTACTGGGGACTGACTGGGGAGGTGTTTGGGGAAAGGGTGGTTTTTTCCTTTCTTCCCCCCCATCCTAGTCTTAGCTTTTCACCTCCCCCCCCGCCCACCAGCCTAGTGTTAGGCCTTTGAGTAGAACTGTGGTCTTGCTTGACCAAGGTTTTTATTTGCTTTTATTTTTCTCCTCCTCTGCTTTTCGGAGGCTTTGGTTTCGGGCAGTTTGTGGCCTCCCCCACCCAGGGAGCTTCACTTTTATTTGCTTTTATTATTCTCTTTCTCTGCTTATTGGAGGGCCTCACTTCTGGTTTGTTTTGTGCCCCCCACCCCAGGGAACCTGACTTTTCTGTTACCTCTCTGTGTGCCCTTGTGTGGTGTAGTGCAGTTTTCCCTTTTTCTGCACACCCCTTTAGTGCCCTTTAGTTTTCTTTTGTGCGCCTCTGCAGCAGCCAGTGCCAGTGACTGGGTGGTGTGTGTGTGTGGGGGGGCTCATGCCTCTAGTGTGCTGACTCACACCTGCACGGTTGCTCCACTGTCTCTGCTGTGCACACCATCAGTGCCCACACTGGCTTTTTAAAATTATTTTGAGCCCCTTTCCATCTGGGGACATTGACTGTGTGGAGGTGGTTTGGGGGGCTGCTGGCTGACTCACATCTGCACGGGTAGCTTTACTGCTTGCAGGCTCCCCACTTGCACGCTTCTCTAGGGCAGCTCGCTTTTGCTGTGCATGCACACTGTCAGCGCACGCACAGTTTTATTTTATTGTGAGTCCCTTTCCAGCTGGGGACAGTGACTCAGTGGAGGTGGTTCGGGGGCTGCCTGCTGACTCACATCTGCAGGAGTACTAGCTTGACTGTAAGGACTGCAGGCTCCTCACTGGCACGCTTCTCTAGTGCAGCTCGCCTTTGCTGTGTGCATGCACACCGTCAGTGCACACACTGTGATTTAGTTTTGAACACCTGTGTAGCTGGGGCTAGTGACTGGGTGGAGGTGAGTTTGGGGGCCAGGGGATCTTGCCCACTCGCAGACTCACACACCTACACATTATTGCTCCATAGTCTCTGCTGTGAACAACATCAGCACCCACACTTTTTTTTTTTAATTTAGATCCCCTGTCCAGCTGGGGACAGTGACTGGGTGGAGGTGGGTTTAGGGCTCTACACACCCAACCCCAGTGTCAGGGCTGCCTCCCTCACTGTCGAGTTTGTCCTCCATTATCCCCAGTGGTTCCCCTCTATTTTGGCTTTTGTTTTACTGCACCACTATGAAGTGTTCCTTGCTAGGCAAGACTGGTCATGGTGGGAAAAAGGGCAGAGTATGTGGCCCATCAGAGGCCGGCAGCAGCAGTTCTGGGGGGAAGTCTGTCCAGTAGCAGAGTTTCTCACTTCTGATCTGTCAACGGAGCCTGTGGCAGAGGCAGAAGTGGTCTCTCCTATGCTGCTGGGAGTGGACCTGGTGAAGCTGTTAGCAGAGAAGGAGGGATTTGAGGAGGAATGGCCAGGGTTTGAAGCATCATCCCAGTCCTCTGCATCAGAAATATCAGGGACCTGCAGCTCACCCCCTACTCCCTCTTCGTGGTCTAGCTCCATGCCGCGGCAGTCAGTCCTTCGATCTCCTCCCGAAACACCACCTGCCGGTGCCCATTTTGACAGATCAATGTGGAGGTACTTTCAAGTCCTTCCCCACGACCCTTGATCAGCACGGTGCTGTCATTATGAGGTGTTGGTGCGTAGGGGCACTGCCCTCAAGCACCTGTCATCCTCCACTTTCTGCAAGCATGTGCAAAGTCACCACCCAAACATCTCGCTTCCACCGCTATGCGAACCACCTTGCGGGTGGGTGAGGAGTCCAGAGCAGAGAGAAGGGGGAGGGGGATGGGAGTCAATGGCCAGCAAAAAGACTGGCCATGAGGGTGCTGTGGGTGGGAGTGGTATGGCCAGGCAGGCTACCATCCAGGAGGGTGTCCCCTCCAGTCTCTGACAATGCCCAGAGTAGGGGAGGGCTCAGGCTGCATACGCTGGAGCGGTGGTGGAGATTATCATGTTGGACGGACTTCCGTTATCTGTCGTGGAGGGTGTGGGCTTTAGGAGGCTGGTGCGTTGATTAGCTTCCTGGTTCTCAATGCCATCACGGAAGATCATTGGCCAGTGAGTCTTGCCTGCCCTCTACCAGGCTGTGAAAGCAAGGGTCATGGGGGAACTGAAGGATGCCCAAGGATGGACCGTCTACTTCATGGCAGACCTCTGGAGCAGCCGTCATAACGGCTACCTTGCCATTCACAGCCCACTGGTGGCAACCGGAGGATCTCCGCTGCTCCCAAGAGAGGTCGGATCCCCAAGAGGAGGTGACCCCCTTGGCACCAGGCTATAGAGTGCTTCTGCTGCACACAAGGGGGATGGACAAGGATCATATGGGCAAGAACATTGCCACCACGATCGGGGCTGCACTGAGGGAATGGGCTCCCAGGGGCAGGTTTCCTGTGGCTTCATGGTCACGGACACAGGAAGAAACATGCTGGTGGCCCAGAGAGAGGCATCCTGAGATGGCCTGGTTTGCCTGGTGCACAAACTGCACCTAGTCATGACGGATGCTCTGGGGCTAGGGAGCAACATCAAAGCAAACTGGGACCAATCAACGTTTTCCATGCGCGCATTGCTGGACAGCTGCCGGTGCCAGTCAGCCAACTTCTCATGTGAGCTGCTCCAGAGCCGGGAGGGGGGGGATCCTGAGCATCACCTCTTCCAGGACATGTCCACCCATTAGAACTCCACCTATGACATGTCCTCGGTGCCAGTCTTGCAGGGGAGAGAGGAGCTCAGCCTCAGCTCTACAGACTGGCTAGCCTTCTCTCAGATGGGCCGTGTCCTGAGGTCATTCAAGGAGACTACCAAGCTCCTGTGTGCTACCAGTCCTCTTTGTGGCAGGTCATCCCCCTGATCCATGGCCTGGACCAGGTCCTGGCTAAAAAAATGGAAGAACAGGACCAGCTTCTCCACAGGGTCAGGGACTTGGTTGCGGGGTTGCAGGCAGGCTTGGCCACCCGCTTGCATCCTCTGTGCAGGGAGGACCCATACAGACTGGCCTGCATATGTGACCCTCGTATCAAGGGGAGCATAGCCATGAGGCAGGGAGAGCTCCACCAGTGGTTGAAGCTCCTGCGTCGAGCGGTGTGCAAGCTCTGGTCCCAGTGAGCGGAGGGGAGGGAAGAGTGTGTGGGCGAGGGGACAGAGGGGGAGGAGAGGGTGGCGGCGGTGCCCAGTGCCACCAGGGGGCAGAAGAGTTCTCCCCATGTAGACCCACCCCCATTCTGGTCCTCGGTTGTGGGCTGGGCAGTCGGCAGTAGCAGGGTCGGGACTTCCGTTGTGTCAGAGGACTCAGTGGAGGCCATGGTCAGAGAGTACCTAGCTGAGCCCCCCGAGCCCTCCCACTGCAACCCCTTGGAGTATTGGGTGAGAAAATCTGCCGTTTGGCCAGGCCTTTCGATGGTGGCCACCAGCATCCTCTCATGCCCCCCCACCAGTGTCCACAGCGAGAGGGTGTTCTAACACCTGGGAGACCTCCTCCATCCACAACACTCATGTCTAGAATCGGACCTGGTGGACCATCTCTCGTTCATCAAGGTCAATCTCCCCCTGCTCGGCTACCCCTCCATGGACCTTGAGTGTTCTTCTGGGCCCTAAGCCAGCCTCCGCCTCTCTTTCATCATCCACCCACCCTCATCTTCTGGCCCAGAAAGCCAAGCCAATGCATGCAAGATCATAGTCCAGGCTGCAGGACACTTCTGATGAGGGCTCGATGAAACATTTTTGGCTTCTCTTTCCCCTTCAACGTAGAGCTGCATGTTAGGATTTTCTTTCCCCTACTGTTTGGAGCATGTTTTCCTTTTCTTTCGCCTTCCATCTTTCTTTGAGCACCTTTCTCGAATGGGAAGGTGAACGTCCGCAGCCATTCATTTACTTCTTCTTCTGGAAGGAATACGTTCTACTGTGTGCAGTGCCTGCCCAGAATGAGGAGCGGTGTGTGGGTTCAGGCACTGCAGGTCCATAACTGAGGACAGGGACAGAACCCTTTCTGAGTGTGTTCTATGTTGTGGCCCAGAAGCCCTGAAAGAGGCATGCGTTGAGGGCCCAGTTTGCCTGCTGTATATAAGCTGCCCCTGCTCATGCTGGGATATGCACCTGGAAGGGTGGCGGGACTTTGAACAGCCTCCCGCCAAGGAGGAGGAGGCATCCTTCTCCTTTGCCATGGCCAACAGGTGGTTCAGTGATGTCCATGTCCAATGCTCCTTGGCACGAGGGACGGCTTTGCACATATAGTTGTAGAGGATGGTGGGAGGAGTCCCATTTAATGGGACAGGCTGTCTCCTCCATGCCAAGGGGAAGGGGCTCCTTCTGTGCCGCCATGGCTGGCGGGTGGGACATGTCGGTGACTGGGTGAGACATGGTCTCCTCACACCCTGCCTGTGACCTGCCACGTCCAGCGGGTGGGTCAGAGTCTTGCCTCCATGTCTGGTGGGTGGGACACCGTCTCCTCACACCCTGACCACAACCCACCACGTCTGGCAGGTGAGTCAGGGACTTGCCTCCACGTCTGGTGGGTGGGACATTCAGGTGACTGCCTCCAGTGTTCCACGATGCTGCTCTTCCAGGTCGAGCCTCATCCAGGCCAATTATTTTGTGCAGCCTGTTCAGCCGGCAGGCACCCCTCCATGCAAGGGAGGGGAGCGCATGTTTTCACTTCACTGCTCTGCTCTCCTGCAGGGGGAGGGTCAGGTCGCCCCCTCCTCAACAGGGACCTACTGCCATGGCCGGTGAGTGGGGCATGTCTGCGGCTGCATCCTTTGAAGCTTCCTGTATGGGCCTGTGGTCTCCTCCATGTCAGGGGAAAGGGATTCCTTCGTTGCCACCACGGCCAGCTGGCAGATGAGTGATGCTGGCGACAGCCTCCTGCTCCACTCTGATGTTCAGCTACACGCTGCTCTCTTGGGTTGCCCTCATCCAGGACACTTATTTTGTGCTGCCTGTACAGCCAGGCCATTGCCCCTCCGTTCAAGGGAAGGGCACGCATGGCATCTCCTTTGCCATGGCT
The DNA here is from genome assembly GCF_028583425.1 of Eublepharis macularius. Lineage (NCBI taxonomy): Eukaryota > Metazoa > Chordata > Lepidosauria > Squamata > Eublepharidae > Eublepharis > Eublepharis macularius. The sequence goes on from NC_072793.1 coordinate 5,058,216, forward strand.
GGCAGGTGGGTCTGTAATGTCCGTGTACAATGCTCCTCAGCACGAGGGAGGGCTTTGCACATATAGTTGTAGAGGATGGTAGGAGGAGTTCCATTCAATGGGACAGGCTGTCTCCTCCACGCCAGGGGGAAGGGGTTCCTTCTGTGCCCCCACGGATGGCTGGTGGGAGGGAGCTGCCAGCGGCTGCATCCTTGGAAGCTTCCCGAAAGGGCCTGCGGTCTCCTCCATACATGGGGGAAGGGGTTCCTTCTGTGCCACCACATCTGGCAGGTGGTTCATGGCTGTACTGGCTACCTGAGACGGGGGCAGAACCGATTTCTGAGCATGTTTTGTGTTGCATGCCCCACCCTTGGAAGCCCTGAAAGAGGCTCTTCCGGGTCTATCCTTGTCTGGGCTGCTTATTTTGTGCAGCCTCTACAGCCAGTCCATCACCCCTTTATGCAAGGGAACGAGCGCACAATGTCTCCATCCTTCCCTGACCGCGCCCCGCCATGTCTGGTGTCTGCCTCCACTATTCCATGCCAGCATCATGCCATATGCTGTTCTTCCTGGGTCAGCCACATCCGAGCTGGAGGGATGCGAGGGAGGGGAATGCAAAATGTCGCTTCGCTGCTCTGCTCTCCTGTAGGGGAGGGCCAGGTCGCCCCTCACCCTGACCACGACCTGCCATGTCTGGTGGGTGGGTCAGGGACTTGCCGCCATGGCGGGTGCATGGAATATGGTCTCCTCACACCCTAACCATGACCCGCCATGTGTGGCAGGTGGGTCATGCCCATGGGCACTGCTCCTCTGCATGAGGGAAGGTATCATGCCGTGCCAATGCACTGCTCTTCCGGGTCCGTTCCCGTCCGGGCCGATTATTTTGTGCTGCTGGTCCAGCCGGGGGATGTTTCCCCTCCATGCGGGGCCGGGGCATGCATGATGTCTCCCCCTTCCCTCACCGCAACCCGCCACGTCCGGCGGGTGGGTCATGCCCACAGCCACCACTCCTCTACATGAGGGAAGGTGTCAGGCCACATCAGTGTGCTGCTTTTCCGGGTTCATCACCATCCGGGCCAATTATTTTGTGCTGTCTCTCCAGCCGGGGGACATTTCCCCACCATGTGGGGCAGTAGCGCGCATGATGTCTCTCCCTTCCCTGACCATGACACATCATGTTCAGCAGGTGGGTCATGTCCGTGGCCACCGTTCCTCTACATGAGGGATGGCGTCATGATGTGCCAGTGGGCTTCTCTTCCAGGTCTGTCCCCATCCGAGCCGATTATTTACTGCAACCTCTACAGCTGGGCCAGTGCTCCTCTATGTGGGGCTAGGGTGCACACGATGTCTCTGCTTGGCTCCGCTTTTCCCTTCCAGGCAGGCCGTGTCTCCACCCACATCAGGCAGGTGGGTTATCCTGGTGACAGCCTCCACCTCTTGACTCCGCCATTCTCCACTCCACTTCTCCATGGCGAGTAAGTTATGCCAGTGACCGACCGCTTCCATGCTTCCACGCTGGCTGTATGCTGTGTCCGAGCCACTTAGTTTCTGCAGCATGTTCCGCCACCTGTAACCCCTCCATGCGAAGGAGGGAAGCACATGATGTCACTTATCTGCTCTGCTGTCCCGTGGAGGGAAGGCCAGGTCGCCCCCCCTGACCACGACCCACCACATCTGGCGGGTGGGTCAGGGACTTTCTGCCACGACCAGTGAGTGAGTGATGCTGGTGACAACCTCCACCGCTCCACACACATGTTCAGCTACGTGCTGCTCTTGTGGTCTGGCCTCTTCCGGGCCGCTTATTTTGTGCTTCCTGTGCAACCAGGCCGTCTCTCCTCCATGTGAGCAAGGGGAGCGCACGATGTCACTGCATTGCTCTGATCGCTCCTCTCCTTGGTTGGCCTTGTCCAGGCCACTTATTTTGTACACCCAGTCCAGCCTAGCCAGCACTGCTCCTTGCAAGGGAGGGGTGTGCACAATGTCGCTGGGGGAGGGCCAGGAATCCCCCTCACTGACCATGATCTGCTGCACCCAGGAGGTGGGTCATGCCAGCAACAGCTGCTACTTCTCCATGCCACCGTTCAGCTGCACACTGCTGTCTTGGGCAGACCATGCCTGGGGAAATTGTGTGGAGCACCTGTCCTGTCTGCTCTCCCCCCCAGTGGGGGGAAGGGGTCCCATTGTTGCCACCGTGGCTGGCCAGTAGGTGAAGTCTGCAGCTGCCACATCCTATCCCGGGGACTTAGAATGCCCCCTCAAGGTGGGGAACACATCCGTGACTGCCGCCTCATCTCAGAGGTCTTATCTAATTCTTGTACTCAGAAAGTGTTCTAAAGTGTAATTAAGTGCGAATATGCAGCAATGTGATATCAAATACTGTGATAATGTGCAAATATTCGACAAATTATACGAAATGCTACGATGGACGTGTGATGCAGACTTGGGTTGGTTTGGTCAGCAGGGAAGAGGGGCCTCATGCTGTGGGCTGATAATAGGACCCCACGAACCCCACCAGTGGGACTTAGACTAGCCTCATCCCAAGGAGGGGGAGGTCTCCATCAGTGTGCCACATCCAGGAGGTGAATTTTGTTGGTGGCCAGTCACTCACCGTTTCTCAACACGAGAGATGGTGTGTCAATCAGAGCCAAGCTACAAGTGACGCCTGATACAGCTTGGACACTTGTCAGCTTCCCTCAAGTTTTGATGGGAAATGTAGGCATCCTGGTCTTGCAGCTGTAATGGAGAGTTAAGCTGTAAAACCAGGATGCCTACACTTCCCATCAAAACTTGAGGGAAGCTAACAAGTGTCCAACCTGTGTAAGGCATCACTTGTAGCTTGGCTCTCAGTCTGTTTCCCATGCAGGGAGGGTACCCTGCACATCATCCATGGGACTTGGGCACCTTTTGGTGAAGTAACTCTCACCTCCTCAACCTTGAGGAGGAGGGGGCAGCCAGCAACATGTCCCACACTGCAGATGTGCAGTCATCCATAGGGCCATGCGGGCAGGCACAGGAGGGTGCTGCTGGGCGGCGGCCAGACCCCCCCCACCCCAAGTTGGGAGGCAGCAATATGCCTCCCCAAGCCCTCCCGCAAGGAGGGGGCAGCTGCTGACATGACCCACATCTGGGGGTCCATCACTTCAAATGGAGGTATAAGACAATTGCCATTGGTGGCTCCGATTCTATGGGACTTTCCTGGGGGCACCAGCTTTGGGGCTCTATAACTCGGAGATCCGTATTGCAAACTTCATGAAACTTGGAGGATGGCTGGAGGAGAGCCTACTGAAAACTCCCTGCAAGTTTGGGCTCTTTGAGCATGAAGGGGGCTGTCCTGCCCCCCACCGAACCTCAAACTGGTTTGGGATTCAGGTGAGTTCATTATGTTCATGTTCCGTGGAACTTAATGAACCACGAACCAAGTGGTTCATTTTTTTTCCGTTCATGCCCATCTCTAATAGCTACTATTGATAGTACTGAATTACATGTTGTAATCCTCCTTGAGTCTCAGTGAGAAAGGCGGACCATAAATAATATAAAACAAGCAAGCAAACAAATAACGCCTGTGTCTGTAAATTCTCCATGCTGACATAGAAAGATTTAGTCTTTTGCAGACTGAAGACCTGAGAACCTAAAGATTATATATCATCACTTGACTTAATACTTTTATCAATATTTATTTATTTATTTTAGGTCATGTATAGTCTCCCTTTCTTACTGAGACTCAAGGAGGATTACATAGTGTGAGATTAGTACAATCAATATTAAGGGCATTTCCGTAAACAATGCCATAGGGTGGGTAAATACAAGTTTGCAAAGACAGAGCATTAGCAAGAATCCAATGCAGAGTTGAAGAAATAATGAGTTATCGTATAAGATGTCTAAAGCAACACAACAGCTCCAAATTCTTTCCCACAGGCAAAATAAAGGCAGTAATTTACCAAGGATTGGTATTATAAAAAATACATTGGCCCTGATAAATAGGGTCAGTTGAAACATACATCTCCGTAAAAATCTGCCTGTGGAGGCAGAAGCAATGGTGGTGACAGGCAGGAAAGACTGGAAAGAGGCTGAGTCTATCCATGCTGCTCCCACCATACAGGTGTCCATTAAGGCAGAACAGCCGTTTTAACCCTTCCTGTCCCAGCTGGGAGGGTTTTGCTTTAATTTATGGAATTGGAGTGGGCCCCGTGTGTTTCTCTGCACCTTTTCTCCAACTCCAGACCCATATGGCTCAACTCAGGATCTCCAAAGAGTCATATATTTGGCCTGTTCCGGGCAGGTGGGCAAATGGCATCTTCATCCTGCATACTTGTGTCCATACAGGAAGCGTCTTCTCTCTGCTTTGCAAGCTGAGGAGTTTACGGTTTCATTTCCCAAGAAGGGGATGCTCTCTCAGAGATCTCCCACCCAATCTGCACAACTGGAAACTCAAATCCATCCTTGTCGGAAGAATCCAATGGAAAGCCTATATCCAACCCATTTGAAAGAACCATTTGATTGAAACTTGGAAATGAAGCATGTAAGTACTTCATCCTATGCCATTATGTACATACAGATGCATACATATGTAGATAATTGGTGGGGGGGAGACAACACCAGACCCCCTACTTCTCAGCCCCAACATTGTCAAGCCCTGCAACCCCCAGGCCCAGGGAGGTCACAGAGGCACCCTGTAACCAGTCCTCACACCTGCCAGCTGATCAGTGGTGGCTGGCCCTTTAAGTAGGCTTCCCAGGTACCCACTTAAACTCCTGCCCACCAACTGCCAGCTGATCAGCAGGAGGAAGCAGGCTGGTAATATGGGTGTGTGTGCAATCGTATCCCCAGTCAATGATGTCACTTCTGGCATGACACAGAAGCAGTGGCATTGGCCAGGGCCAATTCTTTAAAGCTTGGCCTAAAATATAGCAAACCTGCATGTGCCAGTAAGTTCCTTCCACCCTCCACAATCCCACTTTCGGCTAGTCGCCAGAGTAGACCTGGCAATCCTACCTTTAAGACTCGGGCAGTCTCTGACTGTGGGCCCTTTGATAGCCAGCTGTCTGGTGGTCAGCGTTCAGGCAACTCCATCCCGAGGATGGGGAAAAGGGAGTGACATGGGAGAGATTGCTCAGACGGCGTTATTGTCTCTCACAAGCTGGCCTAGGCTTCCCTCCCCTAGAGGGAGGCCACTGAACATGCCCCAGGCCTGGCTAGGGCCTTTAAAAGTCTTGAGGCTGGAGGCTGGCAAGGACAGACCAGCTCTGGCTCTTCGCTTAGACGGGAGTAGAGCTAGAGGAGAGAAGATGAAATGGAGTGGAGCTCAACCCACGGCCCTCTCCAAGGCCAAAGTGGACCATCATGCAAGACAACCATGGTCTGGGATCCTACGCACACATGCGCATGAGCAAGCGAGTGAGTGCACACACACGCGCACGCACCCCAGTGAGAAAGCCTCTCATTTCAAGAAGTCATTTAAGGTAACTTGGAAGTTAAGCCACCAGGACAATTTTATAAATATATACATAAAATTTCCAGAGTTGAAATGTTTGACAAATGGTGCCCTTGCATCTTAAGTAGGTGAGGCTTTTAAAGTGTTGTAAAGACAAAGAATGAAGCAAAGTCAGTCAGGGTTTTTTTTCCCTTCTGGATTACGCAAGAGTTTAGGCCTCTTCAGTAATAAATTCAATCTGACAGCTGCTTAAAAATTTACCAAGCCTGACAATACAGAGTGAAAATAAAATAAAGAATACAGAGAACTCAGCTGTTTATTCTTCTCCCCTCCACTTTGAAAACCACTGTTTTGAAGGAGCCAGGTTTAACAATTATGGATTAAATCTAGAGTGAAGTTTTCATTAATGGAAGGCATTTCTATCAGCAGAATGGAACCTGCATGCTTCTTCCTGACTGCAACCCACTGGTCTCCCTGGAATCCTGCTCTTGTGGGACTTTTTGTTTTGTTAGTCTTATAGATGTTACTGGACTCTTGCTCTTTTCCACTGCTACAGACTGACTAACACGGCTACCATCTTGAACTAATTGTTAGGAAACAGTTTTACGATAGGTGGGGAAATCTGTATGTGTAAATGCAGGGCTTTTTTCAGCAGGGCTGCAGTGGAACGGAGTTCCAGAACCTCTTGAAAATGGTCACATGGCTGGTGGCCCCGCCCCCTGATCTCCAGACAGAGGGGAGTTGAGATTGCCCTCCGCGCCGCTGAGTGGCACGGAAGGCAATCTAAACACTCTTCTGTCTGGAGATCAGGGGGTGGCGCCACCAGCCATGTGACCATTTTCTCTGAGGGCAACCCACTTAGTTCCACCACCTCTTTTCCCAGAAAAAAGCCCTGGTGTAAATGTCATACCTGTCAGAGCTTTGTCCTTCAGCTGAGGAAAGGGGGCATCCTTGTGGAAACGGTAGATAGGACAGAGAAAGCGGTAGTCAGAAAGTTGCAAGTTGTCTAAAAGTGAAACTCAAGGGCAGAAGTCGCCAGCCCTTTCTTTAATGAGAGCTAGTTCTGACTAATAAGCAGCAAAGGAAAATCCTATAAAGCAAAAAAAGGTAGAGCAATCATTTCATGATCCCTTCCCGGGCTTTCTAGGGCATGGGTTCCCGATCTTTTTGGTATGGTGACTCACAAGTTCAAATTTATTTGGTATGGTAGTCCATGTCCTGACCTGGATGGCCCTGGCTAGCCTGATCTCGTCAGATCTCAGAGGTAAAGTCGGGTCGGCACTCTTTAGTACTTGGATGGGAGGCCACCAAGGAAGACCAGGGTTGCTATGCAGAGAATGGCAATGGTATTAGTCTCTTGCCTTGAAAACCCCAGCAGAGGTACCCATAAGTTGGCTACAACTTGTTGGCACTTACACACACAAACATGTGGAGCCCAATAGATTTATTGTTACATGAATTTTGGACTGTAGGTTTTTGGAATGCATTTTAATGGTAAGGTTGCCATTATGTAAGTTATCCAAGCAAAAATTTACTTCATTTACCTATTGATGTAAAATGTATTGAAATATTTATTGCACTTCCAATTTTATATACAATTTTTAATGTGAATGTAAGAACACAACTGGTCTGAGCTGTTATACAGGTTATAGTTTCATGAACTATAAAGATAACTCTCCAAAGGGGGGGGGGGCACCTGATCACACTACTTTGGAATTGGAGTAAAAATGACCCCAACTTACAACCCCCAAAATGGAAACCGGATAGTTCTCTCAATTGTAGCATTAGCTACTAAGAAAAAATCAGGCCTCAAGAATAACTTTCTTTATCAATGCAGGACAAAGAAGAGTAACATTTGGAATCGGGGTAAAAAATACCCCTCATTGAAAACATCAAATCTTCAGAGAAATGTAAATGGGGTAAAATTGACCCCATCACTTTTAAAGCACAAGACAGTTTATTTTAAAGAAAGCAATCATTTTAACTGTTACAATACTGAAACTGCCACCATGTGTGACTTGCCTGCTGTTTCTACCATGTGTGAGTTTTCTGCCACTGCCACCATGTGGCTGACTCACACATTAAGATTATTGGCTGTGAACTATGTTTCGATTCAATGACTATGCTGTTTGTATATATACATGTTGGAGATATTACCTGTTCTTATAGAACAATAACGCTGAATGTAATAGCAGCTGCCCATCTTGTCATCACACAACAATGGAAGAAAGTAGAACCTCATCAGAGCATAACTGGATTCAGAAAGTTTGGGATCTTATAATTATTAACTATCTGTCTCACCAAGTCGGGACTCAGCTATGGAGACAAAAATAGGATCATTTTATGGAGTAATGGTTGCCAGTAATTGTGTTTTAGAAGAAAAAAATCTGAGGGAAAAGGCAATATGTTTATTACTGATATTATAACAATGTTTTTAGTTTACTACTTACATGAACAAACAACATAAAGGGGTGAGAGGGAAATAGATATTTACAACAGTTACATATTTCTTTGTTCTTTTTATTGTTTACTAGCTTGATGCCCGTGCTTCGCTACGGAATTTAACTACTTTAAATCCAGCTATAATATTTATGGGTATGTTACGTTTTTTGGTTGGGGGGGGGCGGGTTGAGTTGGTTTTGTAGTATAATAGCATAGTACCCGAGCTTCACAAAAGTGTTTGAATAAAGCGAAGCATGTTGATGCCGAAAACTGATGAAGTGAATTTCAAAATGTAACATTTATTGAAGAGATTTTTAAAAGGAAAAGATTGTAGTGCAAGAAATAAAGTGAAAAATACATACAACCGTTTTTTTTTTTTCAATTGAAAGAGCTCTTTGTAGACCACATTGGTGGTTCTCCCCTCAGGTGCTGGGATCACCAGGCTGCTGGGTGAGCTCACTCTGGAGCAGGCCACGTAGAACTGCCCATGTGAGAAGCAGTCCTCCCTCAAGCCAATTCCTGCCACCTTCAGTGGTTCCTGGGATGTGTCCGTATGGATACGTTCTTGTATGTCCATGGGGAGTATCTTTAATATTTTATTGAGTTCTCTTTTGTATTGCTCCATAGGGTCAGAAGGTAGTAACTGATTTCATTATCAGAAGCAAACAGATCCCATTATCAGAAGCTACTGATTGCATCTACTCCCCCCTCCCCTCTCCACCTATATATCTGACCAGTTTCTTCTTACCCTCCATGCATCTGATGAAGAGAACTGTGATTTTTGAAAGCTTATGCTACAGTAAAGTTGTCTACGTCACAAAAGGAAAGTTCTTCCCAAATTTCATGTTTCTAGGTCCAGGGGTCTGGGCTGGGCGTTGTTGAGGCAGTCAGGACACTTGTCTTTATATATATATATATAGATATTGCTAAATGAAAAATAAAACTTTTTTTAAAATAAAGAATCCTCATTCAAGAACTCTCATACATTTCCCCTTGGAGTAGCTAATGTTTCACATTCAGTAGCCAGTTTTGTGCCCCCATATAGAGTCTTGAAGAATAAATAGAAGCTGGTCTAAGAAAGGAATAGGCTAGACTTGGAATGTAAAATATGTTTCTTTGTCAGGAAAAGAAAGTTTCTCTCCTTGCAGGTTCAGATAACACAAGGAGGGGGAAAAAACTCTGAGCTGTGATTCCTCATTATGAATCTGGATGGGCAGGGGACACTTTGAAGAATTCTGAGTGTCTCTAAATTTCACATTCAGCTGTAAAGAAGATTAGTTTGCTTTTGTGTTTTGACAGATTTGAATCCATTCCGCCTGCCTTCTTTTAATACTGCCAAACTCCTAATGTCAGGAAAAAGACTTTACTGATTCGACATAAACCAAAAACACACAGTGCAAACTGCAGGCCTGTGTTGCGTTGAGTGAGAATCAGCTGTTTACCCTCCTGGCTTCTGGAGCCGACTGCTACATTGATTTGTTTAAATGGCTCACTACATTAATATCGCTTATCTTCTTCCCAAGCTTCAGTTCCGTCAAATCTTGAAAAAGATAACCCAGTTTATTAAAGGCTGAACATTTGCTATCAAGGCAAGCTTAAAATGTCAGGGACTCAAATATATTGATTTTGCAGCTACACTTTTAATGTAATTTCAGTCTGGAACAGGGGAGTGATAGCTTAGTATCAGTGGAAAGATGATCTGAAAAGAAAAAAAGATAGGAGAACAGTGCTGGTGTAAAGTTTCTTGGATCACACTAAAGACTTACTTGCCTAATTGCTAATTCTACCTAAACAGTTACTTCTTCATTCGGTGTTGAGGCACATTGATTGTATTTACTTAGTCAAGAAGAAACATCCTAAATGGATTCTGTATGGAGAGTCCCTTGGAGACTTTGTTGTGTAATACCTTGGGAGGTGCTGACAGACTGAAAAGGAACACACAAGAGAACATTCTGGAAGATGCCACACTGCCTTGCTTTTCAAGGCTGGAGTTTTCTTCTAAATGTCAACTATTTCATTATGGTAGAGAACTTTCCCCCCTTTACTGGTAGGGGTTAATGGAAGTCAGGCGTTTGGACTACCCAGTCCCAGTCAAAGAAGACCCCATTACAACTCAATCCTTGCAAATGGATTGAGAATTACTATGAATAACCACGAGCTAACCATCTATGAAAATCCATTATTTCCTTCCCAAAATATGCCCAACAGCTACATTTTATTTATTTGTATCTGTAGCCCAGTCAATCACAGAAGCCCAGTTACAGACTAAAAAAAAGTTTATTCTTTTAGCAAAAGCCTGTTCGTATAAATCATGTAGTTTCTGCTGAGGAATTGGAATAGGGGCCTGTTGGAGCGAATGTTGGAGCCCAGATCATGGAAAAGCTACTGTTGGAACAGTACAAGCTGGTCCGAGTGCTATTCCCCATCTTGGATAAGAATACTTTGGATATTTCCTTACTTCTTCATGGATTTTGAGACTTCAAATTGTAGGCTCTTGTTTGTGGAGTGGCACCGATGCACTGGTTGCTATTTTTTCTGTGCGTTTTGTTTTCCAGAATTTGTAAAGATCGAGGAGACAGGGAAGGAGGTAACATCGCACTAACATCCACCCTTCCTACTAACCTAGCTGCGACCCATCCCTTTCTCAGACAAGGTAACCAGGCAGCGATGGAGCATTTTCATTCTGGGACCTCTGTTATACTCTGAGCTTTGTGGAGGCAATGCCCCAGACACAAGGATCTAAAAGTGGAATTATCAGAATGGGGAACTACATTTCTCTTGGCCCTTGCATTGGTCTTCTGTTCTGCCATAGCACCACTGAGGATGTAATTGAAACACACAGTGAGGGTTTCCCTCTACAAGAAAGCCTTGCTGCTGTCTTCACTAAGTCAATTTTGGAAAAGGAAAATGCAAGCTTGGAGAAAAGTGAAGAGGCCTCTGGCTTCCATCATGCTGTCAGGCTATGGATGACAGGCTATGGCAGATAGATCCCTGTACCATTGCAACAAGAAATCCAGGCTCTTGGTTAAATGGCTTTATTCAGAAATCAGATAATTTCCACAGATATGTCCATAGAATTACTCAGAAGCAAGGTAAGCATCTAAGCAGTAAGAACAGGTTGACAGGAATAGTAACCTGTGGGAAAATCCTTTGTCTTAACACACACGTTTGCTCCTTCCCCCTCCCAACAGTAAAACAGGACTTTTGGCGCGAACTCGTCCTGAGAACTTTCCACATATTTGTACTATCAATTTGAGAAACTGAGAAAGCAAGAGATCAAAGCTGGGACATAGCAGTGTATGGGAGTGAGCAGTATACAAGGTCAGAAGCACTGAGAGTTTCTACAGTCTATTAGATAAGGTACCTGCAGTTTCAACAAGCCTGTGAAAGGAAACAGTTATGGCATGGGCAATATGACATCAAGTTATAGCATGAAACATTGGTTCAGAAATAACAGGTCAGCACTAAGTAGTGGCATGGATGGGGCACAGACACGACACATGCTTCAGGACATCTCTGGCAGACCATCAGATGGCTCCTTCTTGATTATTCCCAAGACATTAAGACTCTGTGAAGATGAAGGAGACCTTCAAGTCTCTTCCATTCTACAGGCATCAGTGTAACAATATCTCAGATAAAGTAGCATCTGATTGCTTGGCTCCAAAGACCGTAACAAACTGGTGTAATCGACTATGCTAAATTACCCACCTCTCGCTGCCTCTCCTTGCACGCTAATTCCCTCAACCCACAAGGAGACCCTCCTATTTGGGTAATAACAACACCCAGCAATTTTTATTCCAACACAAATCAATAGAATAAATATTTCAGGCAGAGCAGCAGGGAGTCAATATATTGGGAAGTGGAGTGGGAGGAGAGGAGGAAGTGAAGAAGAAATATCTGCATTGGAGAATTGCTGCAATTCATGACATTTTATATAATGCTTTTTGAGTTCTCAAAGCATTCAACATAATGACATTTCATATGTATCCATATGAGGAATTATTTCCATATTGCAACGATCAGGAAACTGGAGGCTGAGAGTTGATGGCTTGGCTTGCCTAAGGGTTCCTGGAAAGAGTCAAGGCAGAGGTGAGATCTGAACCAGGGACTTTCCGAATCCTGGTCTGGGGGTTGCTGTCTTAGCTACCATCAAGGCTTTTTTTCAGGGGGAACATGGGGGAACAGAGTTCCAGAACCTCTTGAAAATGGTCACATGGCTGGTGGCCCCGCCCCCCTGATCTCCAGACAAGAGGGGAGTTGAGATTGCCCTCCGCGCCTCTGAGCGGCGCGGAGGGCCATCTCAACTCCCCTCTGTCTGATCAGGGGGCGGGGCCACCAGCCATGTGACCATTTTCTCCAAGGGCAATCCACTGAGTTCCACCACCTCTTTTCCCAGAAAAAAAAGCCCTGGCTACCACACTACATGGGCAGTGTGCTGCTGAGCTAACTTCATTCATTGTTAAGGAGCCAGTAAGACTGATACATTCTTTTCTGCCTTTGTTTGCATCTCTTCACTTACCACTTGGTAGGGGTCTTCATGCCCTATATACTGGAAATTATATACTGGACATTTTTTACCATACGTTTCCTCTCAGTAGTTTAAAATAACTCTTGTGAAGTTTTGAAGAAGGTTCCTAACACAGATACAGGGCAAGTCTTAGCTTCTGAGGTAGTCACAGGGAGGGGAATTTCATTTTCGAAATTCAGATTTTTAGATACAGCCATTGATTCCCCTTATTCTTCTCCCCCCCCCTCTTTTAAGAGCAAGATTTCTTTTTCATTTCTCATTCATGTCTCTTTGAAGAGAAATCAAGGAACCCTTTTGTAGCTTCAGCCCTTGCAATTGCTTTATGTTATACACCCCAGGGTGGTGCTCTGGCAGGAAAATAGGAAGGGTTGGGAAAACACTGCCTGCCTCTGAGCATCTACAGAGTGAAATTTTGAAACTTTGTAGAACCTTCCTTCCTGATCCTTGTCTTTTCAAATTTCTCTTTGATCAAAAAGCAATTGATTAGAAACTCAAATTCCTAGAAAGAGGAAAAGAAATGGATTGTTGGATTTCAGGGTAAACATGAATGAAGAGGATTTTTCTTAACAACCCTATTAGCTTCAGAGATGTAACCACAGAAGGAAAGAAAGGGTTAGGGTCTCCTGGTAGAACAACAAAAGCCTTGGGGATGTTGTAGACCCTCCTTCTCAGGAACAGTGTTAGAAGCAAAGATCAGCTTGCTTCTAAACTAGATATCAATTCTAACTGTATCTTGATACTGTCAGACTGATCTCTATTCTCTACCTTTCCCCACAAGGCCCTTTCCTTCTCGCTTCTTGTCTTGCTAGGTTGTAAGCCTGAGGGCAGGGCCTGTCTCTCCTCATTGATGTGAGCTGTTTTGGACAGCCTGAAAAGTGGGACAGAAATATAATCAAGCAATCAATAAAAGGTCAGAAGTACAACTCTTGCTATTTTATGCTGGCTGCCTCCAATAGGCTTTTTATGCTCTGGATTGCCATTATCATTTTTTAATACCAATCTTGATTATATTGGTTATTTTGGCAGCAATCCTAAGAACACTTTCCTGGGAGTAAACCCCATTGACTAAAATGGGATTATTTTTTAAGTCGATCTGCATAGGAGTGCTCTCTTAAAGCCCCAGCCCATCTTTTAAATTAAGTATCACCTCAAGAAGTTTTTAGTTGAGTTCACAGGAGTCTAAAATTAAATAAATAGAACTACATCAAGCAGCTTAAGGACATCCACTGAAACAGAACAGAAAGAACCAGTCAGTTTTGAATTCAAGAGTTGTTATTCTACCTGTCTTTCTGCCATTGAACACTGAACAAAGGTGGTGGGTGAATAGAAAAAGCCTGCTGTGATGTAGTTTGTGAACAGACAGGAAAAACTCTCTCCCCATGTACATCTCTTCATTGGACCCTGTCTTTCCTTCTTTTCTTCGGTTCCCCCCCCCAAAAAAAATTTAGATAAATTTAATCTCCAGTCAAAATAAGATTGCTATTTCAATTGTCATGAAAGCAAAAATAATTACAACTTGCTATTGGGGGGAATAATTGACACCAACATGCATGCCACTTAAACTACAGATTCTTACAATATAGAGCTGCTTATATTGGGTGAAAACTGATTAACTATTTGCCAAACACAGCAACAGATAGAAACCATGATGACGAGACACCTGGATATGAAAAGCTAAATGGTAAATACCCAGTGATAAAGATGTAATCATGCTGAGTAACTAACAATTTGGTGTTCTTTAATAGTGCCCTAAAGTCTTCTCCTTGATGTAGCTAGATTAGTGTTCCCAACCTACACATGGGGCCCTGAGATCTCCCAGAATTACAAGAGATCTTGAGACAACAGAGATCATTTCCCCTGGAGAAAATGGCTGCTTTGGAGGGTGGACTTTATGGCATTATGTCCCACTGAGCTCCCTCCCCTTCCCAAACCTCATCTTCCTCAGCTCCACCCCCAAATCTCCAGGAATTTCCCAGCCTGGAATTGACAACCCTAAGCTGACCTAATGTACCCTTCGTAATGGTAGGGCTTGGGCCTTGCGCGGTAAGTGAATAATCATATTATGTACTACAAAATTAGGTTATGTCATCTTTAAGCACTGACATTCAAGGCCAATTCTAAATGTGTGCTTTAAAAATAGGTTAAAAGACTTTTAGTAATTCTGTAGGTCATTGATTAGCTAACCACTATTACTAGATACATAGGATGTTTTGAAAACCAGCATGCATCAGCTCATTCAAATGACATTGACACATATCCTAATAGTAATGAAATACCGTCTACTTTTCATTAACATGGACAGTAAAACTCATACTGATTTTAGTGGAGTTGGATTGCACTGCATTTTGGTAAAGAAAATGCCATCCAAAGGAGCTTAGTCATAGAACTCAGGAGGAGACATTGTAGCTAAACACCTCAGTGCAATGAAAGCCACAAAACGTTACAATATATCAAAAGTCATCCATTTATTTATTCCACGTGTGATGAAATTAAAAATAACACACACACACACACACACACTTTGTATCTGTTTAAAAATTACAACTTGAGTACCAAGTTAGTACTCAGAACTTAAGCTAAAACTACCTCTTTTTAAAATAAATATGTTACTAGTTTTCTCATTGGGGGTGGGAAAAAGGGGGAAAACAAGAAGCAAAAAAGTATTGTACATTCTGCTTGAAACAGCACTCTACTTATCTACATTTTTCACACTGCTAATCACTCAGCTGTGATTACTAGTAAGAAGTTACAATATTGCCTTCATATAATTACTACATTCAAGTCTTTATATTTGTTTCTCATCCAGTTGTAAAAGGGGGTCCATGGTGCCGCAAAGTCTTCTTCCATTTGTCCTTTCATTAGGAAAGTTCGTTTGTCTCGTTCCGCATTTTCCATTATCTTCACTATTAGCTCCTCCTGCCGGGGCATTACTGGTCCTCTCCAATAGAACGCTAGTAAAATTCTTGCTGCTGTCACTACGTGTATAATAAAGTATTTCTGATCTTTATCCAAGTTTTCTGGTCCACAATTTAACAAAAATATTTCAGGTTTCAAGGGAATTGTAATCTGTAAAATTGTTTGTAAGAGTCTATGGACCATTATCCAAAATTTATGTACCTCTTTGCAAGACCACCACATATGATAAAATGTTCCTGTATGTTTCTCGCACTTCCAGCAATTATTAGATACATTTTTATACATTTTAACAAGTCTATCTGGTGTTAAGTAACATCTATAGAACATCTTATATAAATTCTCTTTAAACGCCACTGACAGTTATTTTAACATTCACTTTCCATATCTTGTTCCATTGCATTGGATCAATACTATATCCTACATTCTGTGTCCATTTATTCTTATATTCTTCTACTCCCTCATTTTTCTTCTTTATTTGCATTAGAAATACATACATCTTTTAAATCAGTTTTTCATCAGAGTCACATAACAGTTTTTCAAAAGTATTTTGTTCTAGATGGAAACCTCCCAGTTTTTTTATTTTTATTGTATCTGGATTCTATCTGGGCCCTTGACTACCAATCTAAATTAAGTCCTTGTTTCTGTAATTCCTCTTTTGTTTTTAATCTTTCTTGGTCATCTAATAGATCTTTATATCTAACCATCCTGTCTAATGAGAATACATTTGGTTGCAAAAACGCTTCTAAAGGTGATACCTATTGTGGAGTTTTAGAATAAATTAGTGGTATAGTTCTTTCCCATACTGTTATGAGGGACTTTCTAATCCAATGGTTCTTAAAATATTTATGTCCCTTTGTTTTCCCATACCATAGAAAAGCATGCCATCCTAGCTGCAAATCATGTCCTTCTAGTGCCAAAAGTCTTTGATTTTCTAGAAGAATCCACTCTGTTGCCCACACTAGGCAACACATTTTATAATACATTTTCCAGTCCGATAAACTGAAGCCAGTGTCAGACTGTGGCTAGATAAGGCACTCTCTGCTAGATTCCCTTTAGAAGCAAGAATCAGTCCAATGTCTAGCAAAGGAAGCTTTATTGCAGAAAAGGTCCATTATAGTCCACTCTCCTGAATAGGAGACTCAGGATGGTACATGATCATTGTTACCAATGAAGAGCAAGCATAGGATACAGAGTAACAATACCCATCTGGAACAGCCTCCCCCCACAGTTCTCAAAACAACATCTTTCAGTCCTGGGAAGCTGCTCTCCTTCAAGGCCAATGCTTGGTGGAACGGTGTTAGACAAAACAGTCTCCTCTGGTGGGAATGCTGCTTGGGAACTGGTGCACCTGAGGAGAAAACACTTAAACACTAAAAGCATTAGAAAATGGAGGCAGTATAGTTTAGATATAAACTGGACCTGACATTTCTGCCCCCCTTAAAATAGATCCCCCCCTGGTTTATATGGGTAGCGAGTATGAAAAGCTTTGGTTAATCTAGGAGCATGAACATGTGCAGAGTTCACCCATTCATCGTAACCAGAATCAAAGTCCTTCCATCTAATGAGGTAAAAAAGCTGATTTCGCTTGAGTTTAGAGTCCAAAATTTGTTGTACCTCATAGTGTATTTGGTCGTCAATTAGAGTTGGAATGGGTGGAGCTTTGATATGCCATTTGTTGTCGGTGGGAGCTTTCTTCAAAAGGCTGACATGGAACGTATCATGCACATGGCGCAGATTCTTGGGCAAAGTTACAGCAACAGTCACTTTATTTATTACCTTGCGCACAGGAAAAGGTCCTAAGAATTTCAGAGCGAGCTTGCGGCTGGTCTGAGCTAGCTTTAGGTTTTTTGTGGAAATATACACATGATCTCCTGGTTGTAATTCCCATTCGGCCACACGATGGCGATCTGCGTATTTTTTGTAATCCAGTTTGGCTTTTTCAAGGTGTCTCTTAATAATAGTCCACTGCTGCACCGCCTCCCCCCACCATGAGGATACATCTGGCAATTTAGAGGAATGGAGAGGGGGTGCGTCCAATGGGAAGGGATTGAAGTGAGTCCCGTATACAATTTTGAAGGGGGCTTCTCCTGTTGAAGCGTGTACACTGTTGTTATAGGAGAATTCGGCTAGAGGGAGAAGGTCCACCCAGTTATCTTGTTGAAAATTGATGTAGCAACGAAGGAACTGTTCTAATATTTGGTTTGTTTTTTCGGATTGCCCGTCGGTTTGTGGGTGGTGGCTTGAACTGATGCCTTGCTCAATATTCAACATTTTCAAAAGCTCCCGCCAGAAGTTGGCAACGAACTGTCCGCCGCGATCCGAAATCACCTTGGACGGAAAAGAATGTAATTTTACGATGTGTTTTAGAAACAGATCCGCTAGTTTTCGAGCGGAGGGTATAGCAGTACAGGGGATAAAATGGGCTTGTTTGGAGAACAGATCTACCACAACTAAAATACAATTATGTCCTTTTGAAATAGGTAGATCAGTGATAAAGTCCATGGAGATTACTTCCCAGGGCCTGTTCGGCGTTTCCAATGGTTGCAGGAGACCCGGAGGTTTCCCTTTTCTGGTTTTTGCGCTGAGGCAAACAGGGCAGGAACTAACGTATTGGGAAATGTCTTTGCGCATGCCCGGCCACCAGAATTGTCTTTGAACTAGGTGTAAAGTTTTCAGGTACCCATAATGTCCAGCAGTGGGAGCATCATGACAGCGCTGCAAGACTTCCAGCTTAAGGCTGTCTGGGACATAAAACTTGCTCCCAGCTAGCCAATCCCCCTGTGGGGATTGGGTTAGTTTGTTTCGCGGAGCTTTATCCCCCTCCTTTTCCACTTCATTTTTAAGTTTCGATTTCCATTCTTGGTTGGCCGGGAGGGGCTGCTTAGCACGGCTGCGAGTAGTCACCACGCCCCCAAGTTGTGTAGGCGAGAAGACCGTGTCGACAGTCTCCGCCCGTTTGCTCTTATGTTGGGGCATGCGCGACAGGGCGTCCGCCAAAAAGTTAGTTTTGCCCGGGAGATAATTGAGGGTGAAGTTGAATTTGGAAAAGAATTCCGCCCACTGCAATTGCTTGGCATTCAGTCTGCGTGGGCTTCGGAGGGCCTCCAAGTTTTTATGATCTGTCCAGACCTCGAAAGGGTATCTCGCCCCCTCCAGCCAATGCCTCCAGTTAGTAAGGGCTGCTTTCACGGCAAAGGCCTCCTTCTCCCACACATTCCAATTCCTTTCCGCCTCCGAGAACTTTCTAGACAAGAATGCACAAGGCCGCAATTTCCCATCCTCCCCCTTCTGTAGCAAAACCCCCCCTATCGCCGTATCGCTGGCGTCGACCTGTACTATGAAGGGGGACTGTTCGTTGGGGTGGTAGAGGATGGGTTCCGTTACGAATTGCTTTTTAAGGCATTCGAAGGCCGTTTGGCAATCGGGGGTCCATTGTAGTTTAGAAGAGGGTTTTTTGGCTTGGTCCCCTTTATCTTTGGTTTTCAGCAATTCCGTTAAGGGGAGTGTGATTTGGGCGAAATTTGCTATGAAGTCTCTATAGAAGTTGGCAAAACCCAGGAAGGATTGCAGTTCTTTGCGGGTGGTGGGTGTTTGCCAATCCTGGATCGCCTGTATTTTGGCTGGATCCATTTTCAGCCCCTCTTGGGAGATACAATACCCAAGGTAAGTGAGTTCGGCTTTATGGAATTCACATTTGGACAATTTGATGGGCAGTTTATTCTTCATCAGGGTGGCTAGGACCTTTTGTACCATCTGAATATGTTCTTCCTCGGTGTCAGAATAAATTAAAACATCATCAAGGTACACCACCACCCCTTTGTACAGAAATTCATGTAGAACTTCGTTTATCATGGACATGAACACAGACGGGGCTCCCGTCAATCCAAAAGGCATAACTAAGTATTCATATTGTCCGAGGGGCGTATTAAACGCGGTTTTCCACTCATCCCCTGCCTTGATACGAACGTGGAAGTAAGCATCTTTTAGATCTAATTTCGTAAAGATCTTACCTTGGGCCACGACGTTGAGAAGGTCTCGGATGAGCGGTATAGGATAGGCGTTGTTGGTGGATACTGCATTCAGTCCTCGAAAATCCGTGCACAGTCTGAGTCCCCCATCCTTCTTTTTCACGAAGAGAACTGGAGCAGCGTGGGGGCTAGAGGCTGGGCGGATGAACCCTCGTTGGAGGTTGGTGTCGATGAATTTCCGGAGCTCTTCACGTTCATGGAGACTCATGGGATAGAGTCGTCCTTTAGGCAGTGAGGCTCCGGGTAAAATTTCCACCGCACAGTCCGTTCGTCGGTGCGGGGGTAGAGTATCAGCTTCCTCCTCAGAAAAAGCATTTAGAAAAGGCCAGTATGGTTCTGGTATTTGATTGACTTCTTCTTGGGTGAGGAGGGCCTTTTCTTTATAAGTTGGGTCTTCGCCCCAGTTTTGATTCCAACGGTGATTTTTACAGTTGGTATGACTGAAGGTAATACATCCTTGAGCCCAGTCTATGTAGGGATTGTGATCACATAGCCATTTGCTGCCTAGAATTAACGGGTACTTGGCAGTAGAGCTGATGACAAAGGACCTCTTTTCCCAATGTTGTCCCATGCCTGTGATCACCGGGATGGTTTCGGTCGTGACTGGATTCATGTTGGTACCATCCATTTGTTCAAAGATTACTGGATTTTGTAAATCCCGAGTTGGTAAGACCAGTCCATTGACTAGAGCTGGGGCTATGATGTCTCTTGAGCAGCCCGAGTCAATAAGAGCTTGCACCCGAATGTGCATTTTTCTCTCTGGGTTGATTAGAGTCACTGGCATGAATAAAATGGACCCAGGTGGCCGGTTCCGTGCAGGGACGGGCTTGGGGCGGATCTGTCGTTTGGGCCCTTTTACGACAGATCCATCTCGTTTCCCGACTGGGGACTTTCTGGATTGACTTCTGCAGATGGGGAAGCGGGATCGTATTCCATAACTTCTTCCGCTTCCAGCCCTCTCTCTGAGGCTGGCCTTTGGGAAGCGCCGCGGCCTCTGTTTGCTCGTGGAGCTGGAGTCGGGCGTTGGAGCGTAGGGAACGGAGCAAGGGTTGGACGCCGTAATTGAAGCGGAGGTCTTTGCACAGGCCGGTAGGGGCATTGTGCTGCAAAGTGACCAGCCTGTCCGCATTGCAAACACAGCCCTTGTTGCCATCTAGCATCTCTCGCTCCACGGGTGGCGTAGCCAGCTCCCCGTGCTCCCTTCTGTAAGGTCAATGGTTTTCTTTGTCCCGTTTGTTGTTGTTGCTCAACCAAACGGACTTCTAAAATGCGGTTCTCCACTTCGCAAACAAGTTGAATCCAACCTAACAGCGTAGGGGGATTGTCTTGCATGAGGGCTCTGTCCAAAAGTCTCGGATTAAGTCCTTGTTTGAACAGAATAATTTTTGTGGACTCCTCACACCTGGGGCACTTGGCTGCTAATTGCCGGAATTTTGTGACATAGTCTCTGGCTGACATGCTGCCTTGTTTGACGGCTTGCAATTCTGTTCGGGCCCGGGTTTCCTCTAAGGGGTCTTCATATTGTGCCCGGATGGCATCCACTAACCCCTGGAGAGTATCAAGTTCTGGGGCCCCAACATTGTACAGTCCTACATACCAATCTGCTGCCTTGCCCTGTAAACGAGATCCAAGATGTTCAATTTGGCTGGCCTCACTGCCAAAAAGGTGCCCCCACCGGTTGAAAAACTGTACCACTTGTACCAAAAAAAATCCCAGTTTGGAGGGATCCCCATCGAAGGTGGCTTCCAACTTCACCCAGCCCATCGGGAGTTCTTGTCTCGGAGCAGGCGCTGGGTAGAAGTCCATCGGCAGTCTTAATTGCTCCTGGGGCGCGGGAGGAGGTAACTGGAGTCTCGGTCGGGGCAACGGCGGCGGCTGTACTGGCGGCGGTTGAACCGGCGGTGCCGGCGGAGGTTGCCGTGGTGGAGCTGTCGGGGGTGGTCTCGGTTGGGCCGGAGGTTGTAGTGGCGGGCGAGTAGGTGGCGGCAATCGTGGCCTGGCTGGTAACACAGGAGGCGTTGGCGGCAGCTGTCGAGGTGGAGGCAGCTGGTGTGGTTGAGTGGAGATCGGCCGCGGAGGAGGGGGTTGAAGGTGCCGTAGAGGTGCAGGCCTTCCCGGTTGATTCGGAGGTGGTAAGACGGGCTGGTCCTGGGGCTGCTGCAACGGTATGAGCCGCGGTCGAGGTGAGAGGGGCCGCAGCGGCGAGGGTCGAACGGGTGGAAGGCCGCGCGGGCTTGCCCCTCCAGGCGTTGTTATTCCGGGAAGCATCGGCTGGCCTCGTGGCGCTGGTAGACCGTCTCCCGAAGGTTGCCCGACGGGAATAGTTTCTCGCGGTTGACCAGGGGCTCCCTCCCCGGATGGAGTCGCGGGTGCTCCCGCTTGGTCCGGCCGGACCGTTCTAGGAGAAGTATGGGGGGGTATCACCGGTGTATCACTTGGCTTTTCCTCCCCTTCCGTAGGCCTCTCAACGGGGGTCTCGTCTGGCGGCACATCCCCTCCCGTGATAGGAGGTTCGATGGGAGTCTCACTGGGTGGCACAACCGGGTTATCCCTTCTCGGTGGAATTTCCCGCTGTGTGGGAAGTTCCTTGGGTTGTTCTCCCGATTCGCCAGGATAGGTGCCCCCCTCGCCGGTAGATGACGACCGCTGCTGAACTTCCTCCATCGGATAGGAGATGACACTTTGGAGGGTAGCTATCTGTATCGCCATCTCTTCAGGAGACAGTCTTTCTCCTGCTCCCATTGAGGAAATTAAATGAATGGCGTGAGCCAAACTTTCTTCCATATCCATCAGCTTAGCTTCTAACTGCTGCATTCGACTTGGCCCCGGTTGTTCGCTCAGGGAACCTTCGTTCGTGGTACTCACCGGGGAGAAAGGGCCCCACGGAGGAGGGTCCCCTTGGACTATTCGCGACCTCGCGGCTAGAATTCCCTTGGCCATACCCGTCACGGCCGAGATGCTGGTATCTACCGCATAGGTGCGACCTTGTATCTGCTCCCAACTTTGTTCAGGGACTTCCGTTGGCTCTTTCCACGGAGCAAGTTCGGAATAATCCCAACTCAGGGCGCCGCGGCGAGACGTGTCCCCCTCCGTCTGCTCAAACGTCCTGTTCCAATATCGCCATGGTTGGCTGCTATCTAGCTCCGGGACGGTTTCTAGGCTTCGGCGCCCGTCCATCGAGACTCGTGGATGGAGTCCACCTGCCCGGCGCTCTCTGGTTTCTCGGGGTCTGGCTCCCCACTCCGACGGGGTGGGTACCGAGATCAAGGGGAGAGCGGTTGCTTTCGGCCTTGCCCCGAGGTCGCTTTCGGTCTCGTTCCGAGTACTGAAGTCGATGAGAGGCAGGGTGGAAGTGGAGGCTCCGGTTCCGTTCCCGGTTGCTCCCAGCTCCTGGGAGTCTTGGGCTTGCACCGGTTGATTGTCGGGAGACGCATACGGATCAAACAAAGGATCCCTGTCCGGGACAACCTTGGATTCCGCTGGGCCCGACTCAGACATGATTGGTAACAAAATGTCAGACTGTGGCTAGATAAGGCACTCTCTGCTAGATTCCCTTTAGAAGCAAGAATCAGTCCAATGTCTAGCAAAGGAAGCTTTATTGCAGAAAAGGTCCATTATAGTCCACTCTCCTGAATAGGAGACTCAGGATGGTACATGATCATTGTTACCAATGAAGAGCAAGCATAGGATACAGAGTAACAATACCCATCTGGAACAGCCTCCCCCCACAGTTCTCAAAACAACATCTTTCAGTCCTGGGAAGCTGCTCTCCTTCAAGGCCAATGCTTGGTGGAACGGTGTTAGACAAAACAGTCTCCTCTGGTGGGAATGCTGCTTGGGAACTGGTGCACCTGAGGAGAAAACACTTAAACACTAAAAGCATTAGAAAATGGAGTCAGTATAGTTTAGATATAAACTGGACCTGACAGCCAGCATTTTCTTTCACATCTTGAAGTGATGTCAACTTAATTCTTGTTTTTCTCCCTTGTCAAATAACTTTAGACACTGCCTTATTTATCTCTTCAAAAAAGGGTTTGTTAATACATTTTGGGATAGTTTGGTACAGAAATATAATTCATGGTAATATATTCATTTTGATGGTTGCAATCCTTCCCGACAGTGAAAGGTGAAGTCCTTTCCATCTCTCTAGATCTTTTTTGATCTCTTGAAGCAGCTTCCCATAGTTATCTTTCATTAACGAACTACATTTTGATGTTAGGAACACCCCTAAATATTTTACTTGCTTCTCTAGCTGAAATCCTGTCAATCTAGTTAATTCCATATTTTGGGGCATTGCCATATTTATAGTTATCGCTTTTGTTTTCTGGTAGTTAAATCTTCATTCCAGTCATCGAGCCATATTCTTTAAGGTGGTGCATTAGTTGCTCTATTGATTCTAAAGGCTCCTCTAGTATGAATAATAGATCATCAGCAAATGCTTGTACTTTATATTTCTGGCCCTTAATGGTGTCTCCTTTAATTATCGAATCACTCCTCACAGTTCTCATCAGTATTTCCAACAATAGGATAAATATTCATGGTGAGAGGGGGCAGCCCTGTCTTGTTCCTTTTTCAATCCAAATCATTTCAGTTCAATCGTCATTAATGACTACTTTTGCTTTTTGCTTCTTATATATAGCTTCAAACGCTTTTATGAATTCCATTCCAAATTCCATCTTTTTCATCTGTTGAATAAAAAAATTCCAATTGACATTGTCAAAAGCTTTTTCGGCATCCAAAGACACCATGGCCATCTATTTTTCAGGATGTACTTCATAGTATTCCAACAGGTTTAAGGCAATTCTAATGTTATTTCTCAGTTGTCTTTTAGGAAGGAATCCCAGCAGGGCTTGGTGTATTACATCAGGTATTACTTTTTTCAATCTTGTGGCTAATAGTGTAGCAAATATTTTATAGTCACAGTTAAGAAGGGATATAGGTCAATAGTTCCTAATATCTTTCCCATCTGTTCCTTCTTAGTGTATTAATTATATTGTTGTATCGATCCATGATTCAGGCAGAGATGTTTCTTGCACTGCTGTGATGATCATACTTTTAAATGGCAAAAGAATCACATCTGCCTCTGATAGCTTAGGTAAATCATGTTTTTGTAAATATTGTATTTGTTTTTCTATTGGTACTCTAACTTTACCATACAGTTTTTTGTAAAAGGTTTCCACGATTTTCTTAAGTTCTTCTTTTTGTGTCTTTTCTTTGCTTACCTTTACAGATAGTAACTGACCAAAGGCACAATGCAAAGTGCAATTCGCAGAGAGTCACAACCAAAACAGCACCTGCAAAAAATATCAAACAATCACTTACTACACAAGTAATACGTTTCCTTATATCTATTTAAAGTGCTCAGTGCCAAAGTATAATGTCACAATATCAGTGAATTTCAATATACACAATTCATACAAAATTCATACAGTAGAAATGCATCAAATGTACAAAAGACAAAACTCTGCCACATCCCTGTAAGGCAGTCCTCCAGCAATAGTAAATCCTCAAATTGGCGTGTGTTCTTAGCTTCGACAGCTGAAGACTCTCTTGTGATGAGTGATGTCTCATAAAGGTCCAAATTGCAGCAAGGACTGCCTTACAGGGATGTGGCAGAGTTTTGTCTTTTGTACATTTGATGCATTTCTACTGTATGAATTTTGTATGAATTGTGTATGATATTGAAATTCACTGATATTGTGACATTATACTTTGGCACTGAGCACTTTAAATAGATACAAGGAAACGTATTACTTGTGTAATAAGTGATTGTTTGATATTTATTGCAGGTGCTGTTTTGGTTGTGACTACCTTTACAGATAGGCAAAAGGTTGCAGATCAAGTTTTGATATTTATCCTTCATACAACCAGGCTAAGAGGATGCCAATTCATATGTTAATGTGTGACCCAACAGAACAAAATAACTTGTCCTGTGGCACCAGAACCTGCATTTATTCAGGGAAATCTCAGAGAACCTCCCAAAAGCTGGGAGTTTTCTATCAGGTGGGATGGGAGTGGCCTGTTTAAAGGGAGAACACAGTTGGATGAGTTTGGGGCTTTTTCCATTTGGAAGAAAAGAGAACTTGGATTTGATTTAGAAAGGAGATTTGAGTTTGAAACAAATCTGCAAGTATTTAAGAAACATGAGAGGATTGGATGAAAAATGGCTGGGCAAGAGAGGTGCCTCTGAAATAGCAGTCCAGTAACTTTAATATTATTCTGCATCTCTCTTAATTCACTATCATAGAAAGTAAGTTTTAGACCTAGGGAAGCAGAGGATTGCCTGTATCTTTCACTTTATTTCTCCCTGTTTAGTAGTACTTTTGGGGATGGATTGTGGCTCAGTGGCAGAGCATCTGCTTTACATGCCCAGATTCAGTTCCCAGGATCTCCAGTTTAACAAGGATCAGATAGCGGGTGATGTAAAAGATCCGGCCTAAGACCCTGGAGAGCGGCTGTCAGCCAGTACAGGCAATGCCAATGTACCAATAGCTGAACTCAGAATAAGGCAGCTGCATATGTTTGCTTTACCATTTTGTAATTAATTATTTCACATACTAGTAAATTTAATTTTTTTTTCCTTTTCTGAAATTGGTGTTATGATGCTCTGTCTGCACCCTTATAAAAGCTGGACTTGGCTTATGCTTACCAATGTACAAAAAGGAGGTGGATCTAAATTAATCTTAATGAGTGACGAAAAGGAGTTAGCTGATTACAAAAGCAAAAGCCATATAGTGTACATTCTGTTAAGATAAATCAAAATAATGTTACAGGAATTGGTCTCCTTTGCGAGTAAAAGAATTTGTGGGGGAATTAGCAAGCGGGAAGACAGCTATGTGTCAGTCCTTGGCAAGTAAATCCCCAAGTTCTCCACATCAATCACACAGGTGATTTGGTTGAAGTAACTTTTATTAGAGATCTATCAGGTTCAAGGTGCTCAGACAGTGGAATTGGCAGAAGTGACGTGTTGAGGGAAAGCATGGTTAGTTATAGTTTAAAGTCCCACTCCAGGTTAGTAGCCCATTGAGATTCTGGCACGAACACCAGAGACAAAAAGTATCAAAGTTTAGACTAGATAGGCAACAATAGCAAGTAGGGAATGAAATCATCCCCTGTTCTCAGGGAAGATACAATTCAGACTAGCTGCATCTGGCCTCAAGGCCATTGACTACAGAAGTGAAAGTGTTTAACTTCAAAGGGGAGATAACACACTGAACTTCCAAATAACAGGCACTGAAAGGTATTCAGAACTCTCCATAGGGTCAGAGGATTAATAGGTTGCACATAACATACCCATGGCATGTACTGCAGGCAGGCATACATAACACTATGTGAGAGGCCAGTAACCACAGGGATCGAATCACCAATTTCTACTGGGTCCCTTCCTTTATAACAAATGAAGCTGGTGCTTAAAACCCAACAACTTTTATTAAAGAACAAGATTTCATGCACATACACACAGAGCTAAGGGGTAAAATGGTTATACACATATGCACACAATCCTAGGAAGGCTTAGCCAGAGGTTGGGAATAGAGAGAGGGAGCAAATATATCTACCTATCTGATGAGCAGGGAAGTCCGCGGAGGGAGAGCTTCAAACATCCAACATTCTCAGCCAGGAGAGCAAGAGGCTTAGGGCAAACCTCAAGGGAACAGTGCTTTTGATCCAGTAAGCATGCATGAAGAGAGAGAGGCTTAGGGAAGCGACCCTAAGGGAGCAGCCAGGAAGCATGCATGATTTGGATGGGGCCAGGGCTCTACCTTTATAGGTAAAACATGCCCTGAGGTGGGAGAACCAACCTAGTCGTTAGAACAAAGACCCCAACAGTCAGTTTCTAGGTTTGACAAAAGGGTTTGATTGCCTTGATTGGTAGCTGCCGGTGTGTGTGTGAAAGCAACTGTAAAGTTTGTTCTAGCACTGCACAAATGGACAGTTTGTTAATGAAGTCCACCGGAGCTAAGTTGATGAATTTAGGTGGAGGAGTGTACTCTCCCAGGAATACTGCACAAACTTATGAATGTCATTTGATCAGCTCCTCAATCAAGGACAGGAAATCTCATCACGGGAGGAGGGAAAGGAATGTGTTAAGTGGGGATGACTCTGCAAGACCTTAGTTGCACTGGATTCCTTAGGGGCTGGGGAGACTGCAAATCCAATCACCGCGAATCTCTCCACATTCCTATGTGGCATTCCATTCATGCCTGGGTCTAGTCAGGTGGTGGAGTGGAGAGTGTCCTCAAGTCAGAGTTCCAGAGGAGTTAGCCGTGTTAGTCTGTAGTTGCAGAATAGTAAAGAGTCCAGTAGCTGTAGTTCTTGAAAGCTTATGCTACAATAAAGTTGGTTAGTCTTAAAGGAGCTACTGGACTCTACTATTTTGCAAGTCAGAGTTGACATGGTGACCCCCCCCCCCAGTAGGGTGTTCATGGCAAGAGACTTACAAAGGTGGTTTGCCATTGTCTGCCTCTGCAACCCTGGTCTTAGTTGGAGGTCTCCCATCCATTTACTAAGCAAGGCTGACCCTGCTTAGCTTCTGAGATCAGGCTCACCTGGGCTATCCAGGTCAGGGCAAATCAGGGGGTACATGATGTGAAAGATACCGGAGACCCCCAGAGAGCTGCTGTCAGTCTGCGCAGACAATACTGATACTGATGGATCAATGGTCGGATTCTGTATAAGGAAGCTTCATGTATTCAATGTGTTGTTTTATGATCCTGGGGGAGAATCAATTCCACCCACTGTGCAGATGGCAAGGCAGAGGGAAACAAACATTCACCATCACAGGCCTCTGTGCCGCTGCAAAGCTGTTCAGCATCTGCCTGAGTCAGCGAGGCAAGGCGATCCCAGGCTTGGCTCACACATGATCATGGCTGTTGAAAAATGGAATATTTTCCTGCCAGATATGTTCTCTGTACATTTCGTGGCTCCTCTGTTAAAGATAGAATAAATCCTTATTAGGGTAGAGCTGGAGAAATCTCCTAATCTTTATCTTCAAACTGGTTCAACTGATTCTCAGAATTTGTTTGGGGATGTAAAACCAAACTGGTCTCAAAATGAGGGACATCCCATGAACTGAAAGTGCAAGTGACGATTCCTAGAGCTCTAATGAGACTCCTGCCTCCCTGAGAAGGGACAGATTGCTTAAGCAGCCGTCTTCTCTGCTATTTGGCTTTATTGGCCGTATTCAGCTTGCTATTGTGAACTCAGCTATGGGTATTTGAGCATAAATATGCCAATGATTTTCTCAGCAAAATACAATGCTCACAGAAATCTTGCCAAGAAAAACAATTATATAAATGCGTGTCTTTCACAACTGACAAAATATGTAGTGCTGGGCAGATGAAAATGGCATTCTTCCTCACACAACAGTTGCACAAAAGAGGGAAATGTGACTACAATGCAAGTGGGAAAGATAGAACCACAAAGCCCACACCACAGAGGTGAGTAAATAAAGAGGCCACAACTTTAGCAACTGTAGTTCTAGTGGGTTTGACTTATGGGGACCTTACACTGCCCAGACTAATTGATGGGGGAAAGCTAGGGCTCCCGTCTGATTCTGAAAAAAATCTGTGAGGGAAAAAGGCATCAGAGAGAAATCCTATCTTGGCTCATATATACAGTAAATGAGGAGGTGGTAGAATGACAAGGT
This sequence comes from Eublepharis macularius, assembly GCF_028583425.1. Lineage (NCBI taxonomy): Eukaryota > Metazoa > Chordata > Lepidosauria > Squamata > Eublepharidae > Eublepharis > Eublepharis macularius. The sequence continues at coordinate 5,087,186 of NC_072793.1, forward strand.
GACAGAATGTTTTGCAGTTGGCAAAGATAAGTTCCTATTCCAAATATTCCTGTGCATGAAAAACTCCCTTCAAATAGAAAACTAACACAACAGGGAGAACCATAAGGTTTAACTATATAGTTTGCAGTGAATCCTAGAGCATCCTCCTGTGTCATGTGTCACTTCTGGTTTTCACAGTTAGTCGTCATCATGCACTGACACACCACCCCATTTCCCCTCCACCAACCTTTGAGGCACTAGCAGGGAAGAGGGGAAAATCATTCCCCCTTAAGGAGAACATTTTTACACTTTTTATTTGACGGCTGTGCTGGTTTTCTACTTGCAGGGAGATTTTATCACAAGGAAGCATTCCAAAATGTGTTCCCCCACCTGCAGTCTTCTAGAGAGAAAAAAATGGGCTACCCACAGTTGGGGCATGAATACAGGACAATGTTATATGGAAATAGGGAAAAAAACCTGGAAAAATCCTTTGTGGGAAAGTGGCAAGGAAAAGTTTGGAGAAGAGAACAGTGAACAAATCGTCAAATTACAGAAGGAAAACTGAAGACTGGAATATAACGCACTTTGCTCCCCACCTCCAAGTCTGGTTAGCAAGGTCCAGTGGCTCTCCCCTCCTTCTCTTTATATTGCAATCTAGCTGCAATCAACAAATAATGTATAGAACCAGGGAAAAGGCACAGACTTCTCAATACATAAGCTTAAGAGGTCAGTGTGTTTGCAGCTCCCAGTTACATGCACAAAATTAAATGTTTATCAAGGTACAAAAGGCCACAGCATTATTCTAATTAAAACTATAAGTAGCGAGTGCAAGTGTCTACCGCTCTTAAAAAGTGGTTGACTCGGGCAGAAGGGGGGTGGGAGTGAAGATAGCAAAAAGCAACAGGTAATAATGGAGATTTTATTTTTAGTACTAAAGAAAGTTTCAGAGCTATAATTGCCACGTACCACACAAGAATGAAAACATAAAAATAAGTATGCCAGCATGAATTTAAAGTGTTGGACTGAGAGTCCTGCATTCACATCTCCACTCCGCCATTAATCTCACTGGGTGACCCCAGGGCTACTCAGCCTAATTTATTTCACAGAGTTGTGGGAGGATCAAACAGAGAAGGCAGAAGGAAAGAGCCTCAGAAACGTAGTGTTGCCCGTCTAAAGGTTTGTGTTCTCCAGCATTTAAGTGCTGAATTAGGGGGTTCCTCAAGATATTCGTGTTGGATCTAGCTAGGTTTTTTGTTGTTGTTGCTCCATCTTATCCATTTCTCCACCATACTGCATACCCTACTCCATATGTCTTTTGTCTATGCAGGATCTTGCATGGCTCAGCATAGCTGTTTTGGGTGGTCGACGAAGGTCCTTCTTTCATTAACGATTAATGGAAAAACTGGCTGGATTCAACTTTATCTCTCCTTCAAGTTTGAACAGAGTGTTGTCATTCCTCACTTACTAGGTGTTAATAGGTCAGCATGACCCACCCTTTACAGATGTTAATTAGGACTGCTTATCATATTTCATGCCCTGACTTGGATAGCCCAGGTGAGCCTGATCTCATCAAATCTCAGAAGCTAAGCAGGGTCGGCCTTAGTTAATTGGATGGAAGACCTCCAACGAAGACCAGGGTTGCAGAGGAAGGCAATGGCAAACCGCCACTGATAGTTTCTTGCCATGAAAACCCCAGCAGGGGGTCGCCATAAGTCAACTATGACTTGAGGGCACCACACATACACATCATATTTCACACCACACTGATTGGCTCTTATGTTTATCCTACTTTGTCCATCTTCTATATTTAGGGGTGGTCCTCCCACTCTGTATCAACTGAATTCTCCTTAATCGGTTATTATTTGTAACTGGTCTCTCTTTATAATATTTCCCCACTTCCACCTTTTTATTCCTTATAACTTTAAGAATAAATATATAATCTCTGGATGTACAGTCCATACATCTGATGAAGTAAGCGCTGATGCCAAAATTAAGAGAGCACCCTGGTAAGGGATGATGGCATCCAGTGTTCCCAGAAAGCCTGCTTAATAAACTGTTTTGCTATTTTGTGTGTCTGTTTCATAACACATAAACCCTGATAGAATGTTTTGATTTCTTTCGTTCTCCGAAAGGGTTTGCATCCATGGCATCTGAGTTTCTCACCTCCCCTTGGTGCTCTGGGGGACAGCTTAGGAGAAGTTAGAGGTCTTTAGTGGGAGGAGATAATCAGGAAAAATCACTCACCCTTTATGTTCACAGAAACCTCTTGGTTGGCTTCAAGCCCATATACAAGAAGGCAACCATAAAGCAAAAGATGGCCACAGGCAGCTGTTCATCTTCCCTGCCATTCAGAGAGTGCAAGGCACTATAACAGGGGTCCACTGTTGGCAGAATTCAAGAAATAATCCAATCCACGCTTTGGAGTCTGCGTTCAATGAATTTACTGCAACAGGATATTTACAGAAGACAATAACTGACTGTAGGCCATTAATGCAACAGAGAGGCCTTCAGAGTACAAGCACCAGGGCTTTTTTTGAGGGGGAACGCTCCTGAATGGCATTCCGGCGGCTGTAGAATCTGCCCACATGATTCCTTCCTCCTTCAGCCCCGTGGGCTCTGCAGAGGAGGCTAGGCTGCTTTGAGTTCACTCTGCTTTCTTGAGTGAGTGTGTGTGTGTGTGTGTGTGTGAGAGAGAGAGAGCAGATGCTGCTCAGGCCTCTCTCTCATAATAGTGTAATTTTGCAAGCTTATTACCATTTATATCCTCATTTATCTTGGTGTCACTTCTGGGAAGCAGTGTCACATCTGGGAATGACATCACTTCCGGAAGTGATGTCATCACCGGGAGCGCGCGCATGCTTCGTGTGCGAACATGTGATAATAGAGAGTTCTACCACCTCTTTTCCCAGAAAAAAGCCCTGGCAAGCACTAACACATACTGATAGCAGAGAGAGAAAACAACAAGAGGTCACTTGACCTGCAAGAGAAAACATTCAATAAACCCTAAGCACTAGAGAATGCTCCACAGCCCCCCTACAGCACAAGACGACTAAACTACTTTTCCAGCAGGATTTACAGTAACTTGACTCTTAGCAGGCTGTCGGTTCCCCAACATCCCCAACATTTTTGAGCCTATGGGCTCCTTTGGAATTTTGAGACGAGGTGGTGAGCACCATTCCAAAATGGCCGATTCAAGAGGTGGAGCCAAATGCAGTACTTCCGTCCTTGGAAAGGGGGAATGGAAAGGAAGGAAAGAAAGCAGGGAGAGAGGATTTAAAAAGTCGAGATGAAAAGAAATGAATAAAACCACAGACCAGTTGCTGCAGCTGCAATTGTAGCTGTGGAAACCACTTCCATTTGAATGAAGGCAACAAATAACAAGCCAGGCCTTACAATTGCCCTTCCCACTTTCTGAAAAGCTTGGCAGGTGCCAGGGGAAGTGCTGGGGGGCATCATGGCGCCCATGGGCACCGTGTTGGGGAACTATGCATGATAATAATGCTGTTGTATTCTTGCAGACTGAAACAAGACCTTGAAAAGGCAGCTGCCAACATCTGTATAGTATCCGTGTGGGTCCTAAATTACAAAGGAACGCTCTCGGGTAGCTGTCAGTAATAACCACGGCTTTACTTATAAAGCTAAATGTTCCTTTATGGCCAGTGAGCAGCAGAAAGCCTATGAAGAGGGCTTGCCTGGGCAAATGGTTGGAAATTGAATTTTTGTCCAAATCAAAAGCCCATAGATCTGAGAAAGCAATTCTGCCCACTTCAGTTAGGTGCCGTTTCTCTGTCAGGCACCTGCTCTTCCAGAGAGCGAGTTTTCATGGAAGGCAAAGTGACGTTGTCAATGATGAAAAATGGCAAAATAGATGTTTGACTTTTCCTGTGTTTTGTCTACAGCAATGCCGAACAAGCGACTGAAAGGGATGTGTCAGGCAGTGCATTCAAAATAGCTGCTTTTACATTAAATGCTAATAGTAGGGAATGTTTTAAGGATACAGCTTGACTAAATGATTGTTTTGCTTCAGACAGCCTCACATTTGCCTGTCAATTATATGCAAATGTTAACATGCTGCAAATACCAATTCACAAAATAGTTTCCCTCTGTTTAAAAATAAGCTTGATTGAATAATAAGACAAACGCCTACTCCTGCCAAGGAAAATGTGCCCTGTATTACAGAGCTAGCTTGTAATGGTTGCTAATGCAGATAGGACTCACATCTCCCTTTAGTCTGTTCAAAGAGTGAATAGAAGCTTCGCTGTCTGTATCAGAGGGGGATCGGGGATGGTGCCGAAGTTGCATAATTACACTGGTTTGATTTGCAAGGAGGAGTTTCTTTTAAGGCTTTTGAGAACCACAGCTCTCTTCGTCAGATGCATCTAGCTGAAAGAATAGTTGCACCTGATGAAGAGAGTTGTGGTTCTCAAAAGCTTATGCTACAATAAAGTTGGTTAGTCTTAAAGTGCTACTGAACTCTTTACTATTTTGCAGCTACAGACTAACGTGGCTAACTCCTCTGGAAATAAAAAACCAACAGAACATGTGTGCTTGTGTAAAGGGCCATCAAGTGACTTAAACCCACTAGGGTTTTCAAACCAAGAGACATTCAGAGGTGGTTTACCATTGCATGCCTCAGCAACCCTGCATTTTCTTGGTGGTCTCCCATCCAAGTACTAACCAGGGCTGGCCCTTTGCTTAGCTTCTGAGACCTGATGAGATCAGGCTAGCCTGCCTCATCCAGGTCAGGGCAAAACAGAACATTAAAATGCTTTAAAATGGTATATAGTAAAAATGTCATGAACGTGTTGTAAAATAAGTAAACAAAATATAGAAAACTAGTACAGCAAACAGATGGGATGACGAGACTCAAGGGGAGGGCAGCAAAGATGGAGGGGTCTGGAAACACGTTCTATGAGAAAAGCAGGATACATTTAAGCTTGGAGAAGACTGAGGGGGCAGGGACAGAACTGTCCTCTACAAATGCCTGAAGAGCTGTTACATGGAAGAAGGCCAAGATTTGGTCTCTGCTGCTCCAAAGGGCAAGACTATATTAGAGGTAGGTTGCAGTTGAACATTTGGAGAAACTTCCTAATAATAAGAGCATCGCTGTTGTGTATTAAAAAAAAGATGCAATCCACTTTGAGTATTGGCAATAAAGACAGGTTATAAATCAAGTCAGCGAATCAGTCAATAAAACACCCCTCTTACTGTAGGTTTTCAAATCAAGGCTGGATTGGACTGTCATCTGTTGGGAATGTTGTAGCTTTGGATTTCCTGCCTTGAGAAGGGGAGTGGGCCTGTGACAGACTGCACTTAACAGCAGATTTCCAAAGTGCAGCAACATCAGGCAGCTGGGAGGGGAAGAGTTAACTGTTCCCTGGACTGGAGAGCTGGAGTGACAGGCTGCTCCCACTTCTCTGACGGATCCCTTAGAACCAGTATGAAGGCAGTTAGTGGGTTTCTGACAGGATTTTGGAGTTCATGAGTCTGGCATAAAAAGCCAAAGAGGTTCACTTTTAGAGTGAAAGGAGAAGACTACTTTGCCTTAAGTGTAGTATTACTGTCTTAAATTTTATTTATTTGTTTGTTTGTTTATTTTGTTGGATTTATATCTTGCCCTCCCCACAAGTGGGCTCAGGGCAGGTCACGACTAGGGGTGTGCACCGAAAAAAGATTTGGGTTTCCTGCTTCAGGCTTCCTGAAGTGGGATAAAACTTCAGGAAAACCTGAACCCTGAAGTAGCCGGCCACTTCCGCTTCAGATATTTAAACTGCTTTGGGGTTATTAGGTAAGATTCAGCCATGGTTTCCAATGGGAAAAGCCGTTCCCAGGTATCCGGGGGCCCGGGGGACATTTTCTTACCTAATAATATCAATGTTTCTAGAGACCTTCTCCTAACTCTCTTCTCACGACCACCCAAGTTTCAGAAAGATTGGACTTCAGGGGGCCCCTATCCACCTCCCCCAAAGAGACCCCCCCCGTGAGTCTAGTGTCTCTCCTATCAGTCTCCAGGTGCAGGTGCAGAAGTCAGCACAGCAGGTCCAGCAGTAAGTCCCAGGCGGGCCAGCCAAGTCACAGCCCAGACCACAGAGACAGAGGCAAGCCAGCAGGACGCAGGCACTAGTTTCATGTCTCCAGGCCAGGGCAAAATGGAGGCTTGCTAAAAGGCGAGCCTCCAATTTAAATCCCTGCAGTAGAGCTGGGCACAAACCAAAATACAAACCAAAGTTCGGCACAAACCAGGCTGGTTCATGGTTCGTGAACCAGTGGTTCATCAGAGCCAACCATCATGACCTTTAGGCTGGTTCATTTGGTTCGTTTTTTGCTTCATCACTGCAGACACCCTGTTGCTGATCAATCAGTTTCCTGGGCCACAGAGGATGGACTTCCTGCAGACCTTCTGCTGGCCCAGAAGTGACAATTTGCTAACCTGGATGTGACGTGTTCATGAACCAAACGAACTGGTTTGTGAACTGGGGCAGGTTCGTGAAAGATCGTGCTTCGTGGTTTGTGAAATGCGACGAACCACAAACCACGCAGTTTGGTTTTTTTCTGGTTCGTGCCCATCTCTACCCTGCAGCATTTCCAAAGAAGCACTCTACTTCCAGAGAGAATCGCTAGGGAAGAGGAGCTGCTGCAGGGATTGGATGCTCTCTGCGTCTCCCCTCCCTTCCCTGATTCCCCTCCATCCTTTTCTTCAGCCTCTCACTCACTCATTCACTCCCATCAGGCGAAAAAAAAGGCGAGAGCTTGCAGGAGGCACTTTCTTCCTACAAGTTTGCAGGAACAGTCAGCAAGAGAGGGATTGCTGAAAGCGTTCCGAAGCACTTTGGTAAGCTTTGCTTAGGCATTTCCGAATCGTGTCAGCAATGCTGAGTCTGATTTGGAAATGCCAAATCTTTCTGGATCGGGCCGGATTTGGGTCAAAAACCTGAATCCTGAAGCTGAAGCGCACATCCCTAATCACAACATCATAAAAACCACAGTTTAAAATACAACAAATAACAGTTAAAATCATAAAAATAAAATCAACAGATCTCATTAAAAGGTGGAGCAGAACAAAGCAAAACAGGCAAAGGACAAGAAGGATAATTTGCCAGCTCCTGAACCCCTCGCATAGGCCTGGTAGAACGTCTCCATTTTTCAGGCCTGACAGAACTGTAAGAAGTCTCATAGGGCCCAGACCTCAACTGGGAGTGCATTCCACCAGGCAGAGCCAGAGCCAAGAAGGTTCCAGCCCTGCTTGAGGCCAAGCGAACATCCTTGGGGCCAGGGACCACCAGCAGATATTGATCTAAGTGTCAACATAAACTGAAGTATGCTTTACCCAGGCACCAGAGACCTGGGAATGTGTTTTGGCAAGAGTGATTAAGTAGTGGGTTGAGACTCCATTTCAAGCCAAAAGAAGAAGGGTTACATCTTTGAGGAGATTAATTCCTGCCCAGTTTATAAGGGGATTTTGGTTCTGAGGAGGATCTCAGATCTGTTGTGAAGGGAAAGCAAAGAAGACTAACACTTAACAAAAGGTCACTTAGTCTGGTCCCGTAGTTCGCAGATATAGCTGAGAGGGGTGGGGTTTTGAGCTTGTACTTACAAAAGCAGCTGGTTTGGGATTCCTTCTGCTATACGTGCACACACAGAATTACATTTTACATTCCTAGATAGATAAGAGTTTGGAGGGGGGGCAGTTGCAGCTTCTACAGTGATACACTGGCAGGACTGCAGCTACAGTCAAGGAGCACCACTGAAGGAGGAAGGCAATCGTTTTTATGATGTTATTTAAGAAATTAAAAATTGTTTATTGTGTATCTTTATTCTTGTATCTGTTATATTGTATGTAAAATAAATTTTATTAAAGACAAACTTTTTTAAAAAGGGGAGGCAGTGGTAATGCCTTTACTGGAAGGTTTCATGAGGTGGGACAGAGGCAGAGAGACACTGAATGTGATGGGCTTGAAACGTAGTTTATGAGATGGACCAGGAGAGTCGCCTCTTCAAAGGAGAGTTTAAAATCTCACTGGCTTCATGCAACTCTTTAAGGATATAAAGGCAGGGCTTTTCTTCAGCAGGAACGCGGGGGAACGGAGTTCCGGAACCTCCTGAAAATGGTCACGTGGCTGGTGGCCCCGCCCCCTGATCTCCAGACAGAGGGGAGTTGAAATTGCCCTCCGCGCCGCCAAGCGCGGGGCCAAGCGGCGCAGAGGGCAATCTCAACTCCCCTCTGTCTGGAGATCAGGGGGCGGGGCCACCAGCCATGTGACCATTTTCTCTGAGGGCAACCCACTGAGTTCCACCACCTCTTTTCCCAGAAAATAAGCCCTGTATAAAGGGGTGCCCTGCTTACTGCAAGTCAAGCCATTGGTCCATAACTCCATCGTAGCTCCTGTGGTGGCAGCTGAATATGGTTTATTCTTTCCCACCATTTCTGCCTGAGATCCTTTTATCTGGATATGCTGAAATCTTCATGCAAAGCACGTGGTTCCTCTCTGACCTGTGGACTTTTGGCATCCTAGTTTGTTTTCAGTGCTTCACACAGGGGTCTTGAAAGGGCTGTTCCAGCAATTCAAGCATCTTTTAATGTAAGTTTTATGACTTTAGCTTTTTAATGGACTAGGCATGAGTGTGTGTGAAAATCTGTCAGTGTTCTGTAAGCACACATGGAGCACTGTTAAATCCCTTCCTGTTTCCATTCGTGTTCTCTATATTGCCTTCACATGATTAACTTAAGACCCTCTGCTTGCTTGACAGCGACCTGCTCTTACTTGGTGCTTTCTGGATCGGGGAGTTTGAAAGAATCTATGATGTGCATGTGGAACACATTGGCTTTGATAGAACTTTTATGACTTGGTGAGCTTTAAAATGCACTCAAGCCAGCGGTGAAGGGAATATTAATCATTCTCACTACAGAAGTATGTGCCGTAAATCCAAGAGGACTGGTAGAATGTATGCAAGTCCTTCAGGGACACCCATGAAAATGCATACACCTCTTGTGAAGTTTACTTATTTATTTATGTGAGAGCCAAAGTGGTGTAGTATACACTTAATTAGGTATACCTACAAAGAGTGCACTGCTACCAAACGAGACACAGATTCCGTTCCCCGCTCTGCCATGCAAGCTTGCTGGGTGGCCTTGGAGCAGCCACATACGCAGCTCATCTACATCACAGGGATGTTGTCACAGAAAAAAATGGAGGAGGAGAATTATGTATGCTACTTTGGGTTCTCACTGGGAGGAGGGTGGGAGATAAATAAAGTAATATATTTTAAAAATACCATTTAGAAAATACAATATGTGCTGCCTTTGCTTGAGAACTGCTTGACAAGCCTTACAACTTAAAATATTAAAAACAAACAAACAAGTCAAAGCCTTTTTTAAAAAAAAAACATTAACAAGGCAGATGAGGAAATGGGGAAGCAGCTGAGGCCCCTCCAGACTCACTCCCCCCCCACCTTCCCCCCTGCAGATATTCTGCCTAGGTAAGGCCAGAGGTGGAAGCCGAAGAACAAGAGCCAAGGGCCTGCAGCTTACGACCCGGGAAGTGCAATACACTCAGCTTGGCTGCTCTGAACTAGCATGTATTTGATTTTTAAAATCTATTTGTTTTTATAATTTCATTCTTTCCCCTTTGTTGTAAGCCACTTTGGGTCCCTCCAGGGAGAAAAGTGGCCTTAAAATGCTTAAATAAATAAAAAAGAAGCCAGGGCATAAAACAAACACTGAGTCACTAAAAATGATATTGCTAAAATAATCCTTAGGTCAAAAGCAGACCATGCAACAGCTAAAAGTGGTAAAAATCCTTTGGTTAAAAGCTTGGGGAGAAAAATGCTTTGGTCTGGCATGTAAAGGAAAGTGAGGGCTCTGAATACTACCCATTTTATCTATTATTATGCTTGTCTGCTGGTGCAATTAGGCAAGCCCAGGACTTTTTTTCTGGGAAAAGAGGTGGTGGAACTCAGTGGGTTGCCCTCGGAGAAAATGGTCACATGGCCGGTGGCCCCACCCCCTGATCTCCAGACAGAGGGGAGTTGAGGTTGCCCTCTGCACGGCAGGCAATCTCAACTCCCCTCTGTCTGGAGATCAGGGGGCGGGGCCACCGACCATGTGACCATTTTCAAAAGGTTCCGGAACTCCCGTTCCACCGCGTTCCTGCTGAAAAGAAGCCCTGGGCAAGCCACTGCAGCTCTCTCATGGCATCCATCAGCCTCTGTTTCTTTTAAAAAGGGCACAAATTAAAATGAATACAATCAGTTTCAGATTTTTGAGCTGAGACTTATTTCTTACTTGGTTTGCGTGCCTTTGGGGTCTACCAATGAACTCGCCGTGAGCCCACTTGGTTGGGGAGGGCGGACTATAAATCTAAGTAAATAAATAAATAAATAAACCTTGCAGTCCTAGGAGAGATGATGCTGATTATGTAAGCACAAAAAGCAGGAATTGGTCTATTTGATGTTGGTCAGTTAAAGAATACATCCAACTGCAAAGGTGCAAGGCGAGGAAAGACAGCAAGTGGTTTTGTACCTTGCACAGGTCAATCAGTGTACTGACCCTACCATGATCCCAGTAAATGAGATTATTTAGTTCTTGAACTGGGCAGAAACAACCATAGGCTGCCCTGGTGCAATACTGCTTGCCCTAGTACTGTGCTTGACATACTTTACCAAGGAACAGGGCTTTTTTTCAGCTGGAACGCGGTGGAACGGAGTTCCGGAACCTCCTGAAAATGGTCACATGGTTGGTGGCCCCGCCCCCTGATCTCCAGACAGAGGGGAGTTGAGATTGCCTGCCATGCGGAGGGCCATCTCAACTCCCCTCTGTCTGGAGATCAGGGGGCGGGGCCACCAGCCATGTGACCATTTTCTCCGAGGGCAACCCACTGAGTTCCACCACCTCTTCTCCCAGAAAAAAAGCCCTGCCAAGGAATATCAAGGCCATCTGATCAGGATCTTGCCTCACATGGAACTGGGGGAATTTGAACAAGACATGTTCACCTGGTGAGCATGTTCATGGCAAAATTCTCAGCATGCCTAGTTTAGGAGCTTTATTACAGCTTTAATACAGATTTGTTGTTTTGCCCATCAGAGGTGTTCCAAGAAAGGGTATGGCATATTTCTCTTCTACATTCAACCTTCCATCAGAAACAGACATGGATGGAGAAAGGAAGTTGGTTGAAAGAATGAGGCGGCTTCTTGGAGGATTAGCGGCTGGTGGGGAAAAGCTAGTGTTTCCTATAACATTTGTTTAGATTAGAATTGTCATGTTCCCTTACCCTCCCAGTGTGTGGGGGGCAGGGGGGCGGGGGGGAGTGTCACTCACCTTGTCTTTGCTGCTCTTGCACTCACAAAATGTGCACATGCTCCCATGCTTGCAAGAAGTGACATCATGTCATAGGTGTGTTAGGTGTGTGACATCATGGCATAGGTGTGGGAGGCTGCACCAATTTGGGACCAAAATAGACCTGATTTGGCCCATTTGGGGACGAAATCAGCCCACTGCAAAGCTTGGGAGCGCTCTCAAGGTGGCACAAGGATGTCACTCCTGGGAAGTGACATCATTGTGCTGCCCCAGGAACGTGCCCGGAAAGCCCATTCCCGCTCCCCCCCCCCGCCGCCAGCCGTGTGAGTGGTGGCAGAGGGAGGGAGGGTGGGAGCACGGGTCCCCTGCCTCTTGGGGGACCTGGGATCCCTAGTTTAGATGTCTCAAGGTGCATTGCAGAGAAATTATGAGTTCTTCTTTAAAGGAATTTACTTTCCCACTGCTAAACCTACAAAGAGTGTATTCATTGGGTGATTCCATCCAGAAATGGTCCCCTGGTTCCATAAGTTCTCTCCAAGGTGACCAGCATTACAAATCAATACCAGCAGCAATACATTTGACTTCAGTCTTTAGAAAATGACAAATTATGGTAACAATTTCTAAGAATAAAGTTGCTGTTATTATTGAGTAAGGCCTACAGTGGGGGGAAAAAAAAAACATCAACGAGGGTATAGATTTAGAGGCCTGCTATTATTGTAAATCAATGAGAAAAGAACCCCAAGGGCTCCTGGATCCCATAAAAGTCTGTGCCAATTATTGCAGCTCCTCAGACATGTGAACTGGCTGATCCATCGAATTCCCTCTGATAGCTAACTTCCCTGAAGGCTTCATAAGAATTCATGCCAGGTCAGTCCCTAGATAAATTAATGTATGAGAGTCCCTCTTCTCCCAGCTACTTTAGAAACCCCTATCAATGTGAAAAGGTTCATGAAAAGCCTCGATGGGTGTGCTGAACCTAAAGTATCTGGCTGCTAAACGTATTTGGAAAGTATCGGAAGAGGTCACTTTAAAAAGGTATAGGAAACAAAGAGCCTTAAGCAGTATCAAGACTTCCTCGGTGTTCTGCGAATATCCTTAAGTAACTCTTCTCATTGTTCAGTGCTCTGGAACAGATAGGCTGTAACTGATCTGTCTGAGGCTGTTTTGAGCAGATAAATTTTGACTGTTATATTTGAATATAATTTTTATCTTTTAAACCAGACTCTGCTTGTATAAGCCCTCCTCCTGCATCCCTATTGTTGTTCTTGGGGGAGGGAGAGGGCTAAATAAAGAAGCCGTATGCACCCATTCAATTAAGCGAATGCCATTTTAACGAACATACAGTTTATCTACAATATATACATTGGCTAGGAACTTGCTAACAGAAAAATTTCTACTAGCGGCTCATGGTTACTCCCTCTTCCCCTTCTGCTGCAGCCTGAAAAGCCCTCCTCAATGCTGCTCCTGGAGGACAGGGTGATGGAATAAGCAACTCAGTATGCCTTGGACATTGGGGGGTGTGGGGGGTGCTGCATGCCTCTGCGTGTATGTGTTGCTCTCTTGCTAAGTAAGCTTTTTTTTGTTTTTTGTCTAAGGTGGGAACCCCACCTGACACCTCTCTCTGTATGTCTCTTGGAATATTCTTTTCTTCTTGCCTCATTGCCCTCCAAAGGTAAGGATGTATATCTCAGAGCTCCTGCCATGAGGGCCTCATCCACACACTCATACCGAACCTTGATGCTGCATAAGGTGGCCATTAGTATAGGGAAAGTGACCATTTAGACTAGGACTTTCTTTCTACTTCAAGATACTGCCATCAATGAGATCTACCTCGATATACTGTTAAATCTTTTCTACAATTTTATTACCTGAGGATTAATTATTTCACCTTGGGGAAAACGCTTGTTTGAGTAACTCTGCTATGTCATGTCTGCCAGCATCCATGCCATTGTTGGTTGTTGGGGGTTTTCCGGGCTGTCTTGCCGTGGTCTTGGCATTGTAGTTCCTGACGTTTCGCCAGCAGCTGTGGCTGGCATCTTCAGAGGTGTAGCACCAAAAGACAGAGATCTCTCAGTGTCACAGTGTGGAAAAGATGTAGGTCATTTGTATCTACTCAGGAGGGGTGGGGTTGAGCTGAGTCATTCTGTAAGAGTTTCCCAGGGTGTGGAATGCTAATGGCGGGAGGCTTCACTGTATCCTGAGGCGGTTCTTTTGCATATGGATTGGTGCTTGATGTGCACCAGAAGATTAGCACATCAAGCACCAATCCATATGCAAAAGAACCGCCTCAGGATACAGTGAAGCCTCCCGCCATTAGCATTCCACACCCTGGGAAACTCTTACAGAATGACTCAGCTCAACCCCACCCCTCCTGAGTAGATACAAATGACCTACATCTTTTCCACACTGTGACACTGAGAGATCTCTGTCTTTTGGTGCTACACCTCTGAAGATGCCAGCCACAGCTGCTGGCGAAACGTCAGGAACTACAATGCCAAGACCACGGCAAGACAGCCCGGAAAACCCCCAACAACCATCGTTCTCCGGCCGTGAAAGCCTTCGACAATACATCATGCCATTGTTGTTATTCTGTATCCATGTCATTGTTGTGTTATATGCCGTTATTGTGTTCTGCAAGCATACATGCCGTTATTGTATTCCATGACATCACTGTGTTGTGCATCTTACACTACATCTTAAATACACACTGATATAATGTCAAAGTTCAATACCGTATCTTATGCATTTTAGAAAAGTCACCTGAAGGTGTCTAGACTGCTAATTTCCAGTGGAGCCAGTGGCCTCTTTGTTATCTCTAAGAAATATGCGCTTTCACTTCTGAGTGGCCTTGGGCCAAAGCTGCAGCTGTGTGCTGAAATGTATCTTTTCACAGGAGGGAATGATTCCACTCTGTACTTTATCTAGACTAAACTGCTTTGTTCCCATGTAACTTTTTAGGTTTTCGCGCCTGAATGCAAAAGGGAGGGGGAACGTCCCCCTATATCAGTAGTCCTGTTGTTTGACTAATCACTTCTGCCAACTTCTACCTATGAGTGCATACCTGAACTGAACAGATTTCTAAATAAAGTTTCTTCAACCAATGCACCTGCTTGCTTGCTGTGAAGGACTTGGGGATCTAACTGCCAGGGACTGACATCCTAGAACTGACAGCTACCAAACAAAATATAACTATTTCTAATACAGGAGACTTCCCCAAACATGAAGGGGGAGCCAGAGGTCTGCAAAGAGAAAGTAGCACAAAAATAAGGCTTGTTGGTCCCAGGGTTGCCAAACCAAGCTTGGCAACCAGCATGAGGGTTGGGGGTGGGGGCATGGAGGAGAGGTGTCATGAGTGTGATAACATCACGTCCGGGGATTTGCCAGAAACTCTCCGATAACAATCAAGTTTCTTGCAATCCCTAGAGCTACTTGATATCACTTGTAGGGGCAGCAGGCAGTGAGAGCTCATGGTAGGGAATCCGCTGGACCTGTCAGAGGCTTGGCAGCCCTAGCTGGTCCCTTTCTCAGAAATGAGAAATTAAATGGAAATGGAAATCTTCAAACTGAACTGCCAGTTTTTGAAATTAACTCTGATCCTTAAATGGGGCTTTTGAATAAACTTATGCATGATTAGACTAATTTTGGATAGGAGATAGATCCAGAGAAGTTAGCTGTGTTAGTCTGTAGTAGCAAAATCAAAAAGAGTCCAGTAGCACCTTTAAGACTAACCAATTTTATTGGCAGGCAAGTTGTTGTGAACATTTTTATTTAGACGCCTGTGAACACAACTACCAAGAAGACATTATCCTGTACTTTTATGTTAGGAAATCCACTACTAGCGCGATTGTGAAAAGATTTTTCTGGACGCTGAGTAAAACAAGACCACAGTACACAGGACTTTGGGAAGATCCAGACCCTCAAGAAAAAGAAGAAGACTCTCTCTTAATAAAAAGGTCCAACACCCCTTTTCCTAAAGATAGTCTTGAAGATTTTGGGGCACTGTTGGAGTGGATTTGTGGACACTGCTTTCAAGAACCAAACGCACCTGAGCGTTGAAAATGGAGGGGGGCATATTGCTAAGCTTTGCATGTATTGTAACCACTGTTTACTGTCTAAACCATCCATACCATAAGGTTTTACAGAAAATAGCTGATGTAACAAGTTTAAAGGATTGTTGGATTTGTGAAAGGGCTCTCAAAATTCAGCAAGAGAGCACCCTCTTTGCAGTACCAGCAAATTTTGCAATTTGGGAAACCCAGAATCTAGTAAAGGTAATCAATACATACGACAAAGAAGAAGTAGGTAGGATTCAGAAACCCCCTGAAGTATCTTGGCACAATCCAGGGCCAAGATGGGCTATGGTATGGCAACAAGATATAGTACCAGAACCATGTATTACCCCTGAGAATTGTGTATACCCCTTATGTATTCGAAATAATAATTTTAGGGGAATGAAGGTAGGGAACCTAAACCCAGACAAATGTGCCCAAATAATTGATTTAGATGCAGGACACTTTGGAACTCCAATCCCAACTCTAAAGAAATCAGGACCGAGTATATGCAAACAAGACGTTTGTTATGACAACATTGGCATGTATAATACAACCACCTTTAATCTGGAAAGCCCATGTAAAGCAAGAGTACATGTCCTCGTTACCACAACCATCCCACCAAAAGACCCAATACTCAAGTGTATAAACAATCAGGTCATTCAAGGGGGAGTTATAGAATGGTTTCAGAGGACAGCATTATGCGGGAATGTTAAAGCTTGGGAGGAGGAAGAGCAAGCCTCAGAAATCCTAAGGATTTTAGAGTGTAATAGTCTTTTTAGTAGGCTATGGGACTCAGTAGCCCCAGTATCCGAACAAAATAGCGCCATCATGGTGAAATTGCAACCACCCGGGCTGTTTTTTGTTTGTGGAAAAAACTCATTCAAAGCATTGCCACCGAGATGGACTGGACTGTGCACTCTGGCATATGTATTTCCTAATATTACCTTATACCCAACTCTAAGTGCACCAGATATACCCAATTTAGGGAGTTTTCTCCATAGATTAAGCAGGAAGACTAGAGAATTTACAAATCCCCTTGTGGAACATCAGTCCTTCGGTTGGAAGTTCCTCTGTGCTTTCTTTCCTTCCTTAGGAATATTTCAGCTAGAAAATGCCATAGTTAATATCGAAAGCTTATGCTATAATAAAATTGGTTAGTCTTAAAGGTGCTACTGGACTCTTTTTGATTTTGGATAGGAGAGTGTGTTTCTGGCCACTAAAATTCCACCGTCCTAAAGTATTAATTGAGGATATGGAAGCTTTTTTTTTTTTTTTTGAAAAAGCAGTTCAAGAGAAATCAAACGAGGCATTGACAAGGAGTGAAATGGCGTAAGAAGTCCCCTTCATACTTACTTTATCACCAGATTTTGCCTAAAGAAAAATCGAAGGGAAGTTTGAGGATTTTTCTTGACCAACATATCCAAAAAAATTAAGGAAAGGCAAAAGAATTTTCACAAGAGTGCAGGAATGTTTCAGTTTCTGACAGCCCTGTGGGATATGGCTGTTGTGAAACCAGTTTATATTTAATGGGCTTCTGACCCAGTGGCAACAGGTTGGGTGTTTTTTTTTTGGCAAATATTTAGGGGTAGAAGAATAAGTGAATAGGGCCTGGGCTGAATATAAAATATTTATTATCTCGGTCTAACACTCTTTCACTGCTTAAAGGCACACAATTGATTTTTCTTTTAATTAGACCACATTTTGATTCTGTAGAAGGTCATTACGCTTGTCAGGAGCAGAAGACTCTTGGATGGATAGAAAGTGTGAAGTCAACTCTATTTGTCAGCATAAAAAAAGCAGAGAGCTGAATATCGCCTTCAGTGGTTACATGTTTAGCAATCCTGTTCAGCCCCATTAATGAGAGAATTGGCTGGGTATGTAGCAATATCAGAAATATACTAATTGCATCCGCAAAAAGGTCAGCTGACTGCCTCTTTACATGTCTCAACCTTTATTATTATTTACTTATTAAAATATTTATACCCTACTTTTTCTTTTGGCTCAAGAAGGCTTCTTGATCAGCATTTCAGAAAGTGGCAAAAAATGTCTACAGTTATTTCATGCACTAAGAATCATTTATTTATTTTATTAGCTTTAAATCTCTCCCTCCCTGCAAAGGGGCTCAGAGTGGCTACCATCAACAAAATATCAATAAATGCAATCTTAAAAACCCATAAAACTATAAAATCATCAATCACAGTAATTCAGTTCAAAATGTCATTAAAATTCATAGGCCACTATAAAAGGTTTATGCTCAAATTCTACAGGGGCAGCTGTGGAATGGCACCCAGAGTGGGATGGAAAACATGGCATGGTGGTCAGGAAAAAAGACGGACGAGGGGATGGATGCCCCGTCCGAACATCACCATCTTACAGGCCCTGTAGAACTGCAACAGATCCCAAGAGGCCCAAATCCCCAACATATCCCACAGGGCTCCAAATCTGCATTCCACCATGCTGGAGCCAGAGCTGAAAGGGCCTTGGCCCTGGCCAAGGACAAGCAAACATCCCTCAGCGTGGAGACCCCCAGTAATTGCTTATCCGCAGAGTCCAAGGCCTTGTGGGTGACATAATGGGGGAGACAGTCCCGTGGGTCTGGTCTGGGATATCTCTTAGTGTTGCCAGTTGTGGCTTGGAAAAGTCCTGAAGATTTGGAGGGTGCTACCTGGGGAGGGCAGAGTTTCAGTAAGGGAGAGAGCTCCTCAGGGATGTAATACCAGAGTCCACCCTCCCAAGTGGTCATTTCAGAGATAGGGGATCTGATCTTTGTAATCTGGAGATGTAAGCCTTGCTACATGAATGTAGTCCTCCTAGATACACAATGAAGAAATAAAATACCCACTTCAGAACGCAAGCGTCCATAATGCAAGTTCTGAGTGGGTGTTAAGTTGTCCTGAAGGACGGTATATAAATCAAATGGAGTAGTAGTAGTTGTTGTAGTCATGTGATCGGGCCTTTAATTACAATGGCTCAGTAAAGTGTATTCATTCCTGATCTATTCATTGGGTAATTGAATAGTCAGGATGAAATGCTTGTTCTAATGAGGGGGGCTTGGTTCATCATCTTTTAACTAGAGATGGGCACGATCCACATTACGATCCAAAAAACCCCACGATAATGGCAATCGCGCGATCGTGACTCAGCGGATTGTGATCAGCCACGGCCAACGATCCAGCGATCGGGAGGGGGCTGGATCAGGGCTGGATCGTGCTCGGATTGGGAAGCCAGACACTCAGGCGCCAGTAATATATTCCCGGGGCAACAGAGCCTGTGCTGTGTTTGCCCTCCTTCTGTCGCCCTGGAAACCCAAATGGAAGCCCAGCTTGCCTTGATCAGCAGGGCTTCCTTCCAACCACAGAGCAGCAAAGCAGTCACCAGTTGGGAGAAGACACCCTGGGGAGGGAGGGGGAAGGGGGTGTTCTGTAGCCATGGTCAGTCCAATCTCATCCCTGCAAACCCCGATAGGCAGCTCTGACGGCCAAACACAGACGGCCAAACACAAACACAGATGCCACCGGCATCACCCACTGTTCTTTTCTCGCCAGCGCGCTCCTTTTTGGCCTGGTGGGCGGGCACATGGGGGTGCCGCCAGTGAGTGGCCAGTCCCCTGCCCCCTGAGGGGAGGCGGCTCGTTGCCGTCTCCCCGTACCCGCCGGGCCCGGTGGCCACTGCCAACAGCCGCCTTCCCACATAGCTGGGAATAGCAGTGTGCCCCGCTTTGGCCTCCATGATCCACGATCCACGGATCGGGAATGGGAGATAATCAGTGTGGATTGTTTAGTTGCGATCGTCACCAGCGCCGATCCATGATCAGCTGGATCGGCAATTTTTTTTTGGATCATGCCCATCTCTACTTTTAACACACAGGTTTCTCTTGGAGTCAATCTCCAAATGAGACAGACTCTAAATGATCTTCTAGTGATGGTTGCTTTCTCTGAATGACAGACTTTTCCTCTGAACCTATGCCCCTTATCATGGATTGGGTCCATTGCAAAATTTCCACTTGTGCTAGACCTCTTGCAAAGCAGAAAAACAAGAAAAAGACCATGGTAACCACTCATGCTAAGTCAAACTGATTATATCTCCACTTGCATTTCTATATGCAAGAACTCTGGGCACTATAATATATATATATAGAGAGAGAGAGGGGTGGGGTGGGGTGGGGAAATGCTAGGTGTTGCGCAGACCTTGCATAAGCAGAAGTGTGCTAAGTCTGTTTATAAGTGTTTAAGAGTCAAAGCTCCTTTCACATTTTGTTGGCCTTTTAGGTGCTATTGGACTTGAATCTTGCTCTTCTACTACAGACCAACATGACTACCCGTGAGAAAACAAGCCAGTCACTTGCACATTGCTGGATTTAGGTCCATGTCTTTTTATCTACTAGGGGTTTTAAAAGCCCACTATCCTCATCATTGTTTCTTGGCATCATGACATAACAAACTGATGCCTTATTGCCATACATTCCAGAAGGCAGATGTTGTCCTTTAATGGACCTCACAGTCCTACCACCAGAGTCTTCTTTTTTCCTACTACTTGAGAGAGATTAGGATAGACCAGAGGAAACTGGAATGGAGTGCCAAAGGCTGTGAACAGATTATCTTCTCTTTTGCCATTTGGGTAGAATTAAAATTTAGTGTTAGAAGCTTGGGTTGAATTGTGATTTATCTTGTAGGATATTGGTTTTTTAATTTATTTTAACTAATATTTTATGTATATATATATATATATATATATATATATATTAAAAATGAAAACCATCTTGAGCTTATTGAAAGCAAGCAGTTTATAAACGAACCGCATTGTAGGCTGGTTGGGATGGGGTGCCACTTGCAAGGCATTAATCATGACAAGTCAGAGCCAGAAACCTTCGCTTCTTTTTGATCCATCGGCTTCAACACTGCTTTAAGATTAGAACATCATTATATATGAATCTGAACCTGAAAAGTGCGATAGAATATATCTACACAAAGAAAATCACAGTAATCAAAATTCAATTTACACTAAAAATGGTTTTGGACAATAAGATCTCACTCTCCTAGCAGCTGCATTCTTTCGAGGCACATCCACTCATCTGCACTAAGCTATGGAACCAACCTTACTTTACCTTTGGCTACAGACATGTTATGTACAAGAATATCAATAGTATCTGAAGGAAGAGTCTCCTGAAGAATTCTGTAAGGAAGCATGCAGCCGACACAAATATTACTTCCACAGTTTAAGCTGAGCATTGACTAGCAAAAGGGGGGGGTTGGCTATGCTCTTCTGCTTATTCCTGTGGTTTTATAGTGCAACCCTAAACAGAGTTATACTCTTCTAAATCCAACGAATTTCCATCGCCTTCCATCCACAGAAATCTTCAGCAGAACCAACTCGTTGCTTATGTCTTAACTTGTACATCTTGGATTGAATCTTACCAGCTGTTCTACTGGCACAAGCTTGCCTGAATATCTTCCTCCCTACTGCCCTGTCCTGGATATCTTTTTGTCCATGTATTTCCCATGGATCACCAGCACAGACTTTTTGATATTCAAAAGGGATCCTTCCTCCTTCTTGTTCCAATGGAAAATGCTGCTAGGATCCAAACTTTTCACTTCCAGGTATTCTTATAATTTTGCTAAGTATGGAAGAGAAGGCTGCATTTGTTTCCATCCCTCCTGCCAGCAAACTCACAATACATGCAATAAGTGGACCCATTTATCCTATATCTGGTGATATAGGTGAGGCTGGAGGACGGAGGCTTGGCCAAGGACATCCAGCAACTTTCATGGTAAGAACAGCTCCCAACTCTCTTGGTTAAAAAAAAATGGTCGTCTTTAAGAATTAGATTAGAAATCCCTGTATTTAACTATGACCAAATATTTTCAGCTTCCTGACAGGGTGGCTCCTCCTCGGCTACTGCTCATGGCTTTCCACTACAAGAAGCTAATTGCCAAAAGCAAGCCTCATACATTTTACATTGCTAGTGATTTCAGTAAATCCCCACAGACTGGCAATATATTCATGAATTCATTCAAGAGCACATACCTGACAGCCAACGTACATATTATTTTGAACTATTCAACCAGTTATTTTTAACAAAGCTGAGTAGGAGACTTCATACTAATATAGGATTAGAATTAGGGAGAAAACATCCCAAAATGCAGGCAGTGCATTATTTTTGCATGGAGAGAGTTTTGTGTTGAAGATTTAATATTTGAATTTATTCATGATTTTTTTCCTCACTAGGAAAATACTTTTCTTGCTAGAAGAATTATGACAAAGTACATAGAAATGTATATGGAGATATTGTCATGGGATCCAAAAACACACCGGCAATAGTAAAATTCAGAAGCCAACTATATACTGACAGAAAGGAGATTATTTTTGTTGGTCAATCAATGAGCACAACAGAAAGCTCCTGATTAATACGTCAACGGATTTTAAATAAAGAAGCGACTTTTCCCACTCAGATATTTAGGCTTCCATTCTGGAAAGGAGTAAATAAATTGTTTAAAAAAATACGTCTCTGTATCCTGACTAAGCCACTACCAAAAGCATATTGCATTGGCTTGAAATATTCAAATACTAGGAGCATCAAATATTTATATGTATAGTATTTGGGCTTGGGGAATATTGGAAGAAACGGTCTTTTGGCTCAAGCACTTTCTAACAGTGCCAACCTAAGCAGAGTTAGACCTCTCTAAGCAATTGGATGTCAATGAGCGTAGAGGCACATAACTCTGTTTAGGATGGCATTACATTATATTAATTTTAAAAGGTTTAAGTATTGGGTGTTCAAGAATGATATAGTGCTAGGTAAGAGACCTATGAGGTAATGGTGGGCAGAATGGGGACTGTTGTGCTCTGGCATGGCGCCCAGGGCACAGCTGAGGCCAGGCTAGGTTGCTCACCCAGGCAAGGTTGGGCTAAAGGCAAAGTCTGTTTAAGCAAAGTCCAAAGTCGACAGTCCAGGTCAAATCCAGTCAAGGTAGTCCAAACAAGGGGCAGGCAGGGGCAGAGTCCAAAAGCAAGCTGAGGTCAAAGTCCAGGAATCAGTCCAAGGGGGGAACAAGGTTCAAAGGAGGTGGGAAGGTCTCCAGGCATGAGCCTCCGGTTGCAGAGTGGCTGACAACTGAAGTTGTTTCCACGCTGCTCTGAGTTCAGCGTCTGTTCTTATACTCCACCTTGTTTAAGAGGTGGACGGGCCAGGCGTTTCCTCGTCCATTGATTGCCCTGCCGCGTCATCCTGGATCAGCTCCAGCCACCTCTGCACTTGGAGTCAGGCTCTGGACTCGCGTCCGACCCTTTCTCTGTCAGACTGAGGCTTGAATAAAAGTTGCAATCCAGACTACCCCTTGCAATGAGACAAAAGTCCATCGATTTCAAAAGGCTTTACTGAAGATAAACAACCATTATAAGTCCACACTCCCAGATACAAGGATCAGGGCTGAGCTTAGAAATTGTTACGAATGACAGGCAAAGGCAAAGGTACAGAATAGCAGTTCCCTGCGGGCCCCATCCTCCCCCTCAGTTCTCAAAACAATCGGCCCAAGGGTGAGAAAGCGAAAGTTTCCCAAGGACGTCGGAAAGGCAGATATATGTAGACATAACATTCCTCTTCTCTCTGTGAGTTTCCAGTGGAAGGCTTGCCACCTGCAAAGAAAACACTTAATATATAGACAGGATCAAAATGGAGTTTCTTTGGTTTGGACACAGTCAGAACCTGACGGGCGGCTGGCTCTGACGGCTCCCCCTAGAAAGGATTGCAGTTCTTTACAGGTTGTAGGGGTTTGCCATTCTTGTACTGCTTTAACTTTGCCTGGATCCATTTTTAGCCCATTTTTTGAAATGCAGTATCCTAAATAACTGAGTTCAGACTTGTGAAATTCACATTTGGATAATTTGATGGGCAATTTATTGCACATGAGGGTGGTTAATACTCGTTGTACCAATTGTATATGTTCTTCTTCTGTCTCAGAGTAAATTAAGACATCATCCAGATAAACGACCACCCCTTTATATAAAAATTCATGTAGTACTTCATTGATCATGGACATGAAAACTGAAGGGGCTCCAGCCAGGCCAAAAGGCATGACCAAATATTCATACTGCTCTAAAGGCGTATTGAACGCAGTTTTCCATTCATCCCCCTTTCTTATGCGAACGTGGAAGTAAGCATCTTTCAAGTCCAATTTTGTAAAGATCTTACCTTGAGCCACAACGTTGAGTAGATCTCTGATGAGGGGTATTGGATAAGCATTTGTGGAGGAGACTGCATTGAGTTCTCTGAATCCTCCATCCTTCTTTTTAACAAATAGTACTGGGGCAGCATGAGGACTATTAGCTGGTCGGATAAATCCTCTTTCTAAATTGGTGTCAATAAATTTGCGTAGTTCCTCTCTTTCGATGGGGCTCATTGGATACAATCTGCCCTTGGATAAGGTCGCTCCTGGAAGAATTTCCACTGCATAATCGGTCCTCCTATGGGGAGGTAAGGTGTTAGCTTCTTCTTCTGTGAAAGCTTGTAGATAGGCTCGGTATTCTTTAGGTATTTGGTTGATTTCGTCTTGTGTTAAGAGAGCCTGTTCCATTAGGGTAGGATTAGTACCCCAATTTTGATTCCAATGGTGATCTCTGCAGTCGTCTTGCCGAAAAGTAACTGTCTTTGTTGCGGTAATTTCGTCGTCTCTCCCCGCAACAAAGACAGTAAAAGACTTGTGGCTATTACGGTCGAGGCTTGGCCTCAGTTGGGACTTTAAATGAAAACACTTGACAATCATTAGAAAGTTTATTTGTGTATGAGAACTATTCATGTACATTTTGTATATTGTGTAATGTGCATAAGATTCATGAGTTGAATATATAAAGTGTCCTAATTTTGGTCTGCTCATTTTTCCTCGTGCCAGTAAATCATCCAGGAACATGTCACAGCCAGCAACTGATAGGTAGACCCCATCACCTCTGTAGAGGGTGGCAAATTCAGTAAGCTGGGGGGCAACCAGTAATGCCCCAGCCCTCCCCAAAAACCAAAGTCATTACCCTCCAAGTGAATGACCAAAACAGGCGGCAGAGGACTGCACCTCCCCTGAAAGCATCAGGCTACTAATTGCCTGGGTGGTGCAAGCCTGTGTGAGCCTTAAAGGAAAGGGCCGTGCCCTGGGAGCCAAGGTCATCATCACCCCCCTGGTGAATGACTGGGATGAGGCAGAGGTCCGCACCTCCCCTTGGAACATCAAGCCACTACTTGCCTGAGTGGTACAAGCCTGCATGGGCCTGTAGGGGAAGGGGACATGCCCTGTGAGACGACCTGAGACGGAGGACCACAACTCCTCTTGAGCCATTATGCCCACTACCAGCTGGAGTGCAGCAAGTCCATGTCAGCCTATAGGAAATGGGCATGCCATGACCCTGCAGTCACCCAGGTGACCCTCCGCCCCTCTTGCCACCTAAACTGCAGCACAAGAGCATAAATGGTCTGACCATTTTCATAACTCTTGGGGGGGGAGGTGACTGGAGAACATGGACTGTCCCTTGAATTGTCACACCAAAAGTGAACAATGTGGCAGACAAACTCCCTTACCACAAAACACTACCACTAACATCTGGAAACCAGGGAGCATCAGAGCTAACCTGAAAATTCTGCCTCCAAGAGCAGGTCCTCCTTCCAAAAGGCAAGCCCATTAAAGCAGTTGGGAAACTTAACTCATCCTACACTGCCAAATCCTCCCTGATACCCCTACAAAACTTAAGCCTGTGATGAAGCACCTATGGCCTCACGTAGGGGTCCCAGGAAACTCTCTATCAGGTGCCATCACTCTACAGGCAAAATTAATGGCCGGAACCTGCAGAGCCCTCACTTGTAAAAAGAGCTGAAGTGCTTAAAGGCCACTAAAAGACGGAGCACTCCCTAAGAAGAGCCCTGACTCTAAGATATCGCCCTTATGATATTGCCCTATGAAGGGAAACCCAATGACACAAAATCTTTGAGATGATGAGTGAAAGGCAGACTCAAGGTCACATTTTGCCATTTAATTGCAGACCCCCCCCCCATCACCGAGCCACCTTGACTGCTGGTCAAAGGACCTATATGCGGAAAAAGAGGAGCATCAAAAAGGGGGGGGGGAGAGCACCCTGCCCTCAGCACACTCCCTTGCTATTTTGTACCAAGACCCTGAACAGGGATCTGACATCCATGTGAAATCCACTAGCAAATAAAGGGGGATTCTAGTGCTTGGAATATGCAGCCAGCAACCACTAAAAACCTACAGATTTGTGGGTCAGGTCCCCTCTCCAGTTTGTTGTTGTTGGGACCACAGCTCAACTTCCCACCAGGCCTACCTCCATGCCCCTGATGTTTGCAAGCCATGAAGGTGTTGAGGGGGCACCTCAGATTGGCCGTTCATGGCCAGCTCTACAGAATTTCCTAGCACTACCCCTTGTGAGGTGAACTCCCAACAATGCATCCAGGGTTGAATGGACTGCACCACCGGGGACACAGATACAAGGATCAACAGCAGCCCTATGAACAAAGTGACCGCTGTCAAAGCAATCCCCCGTGTTGGTATTGCAGGAGACATCCCAGGGTAAGCCAGGCTTGAGGACGGTCCCCATGCACTGAATTCCTCGTCATGCAGCACTAGCTAAGCACTAGCTAAGTCACTATGCCCTAAGTCATGCAGCACTAGCTAAGTCAATATGGCCTTTATATTATAACCAGGTACCAAACAAAAAGGGGGGGGGATCGAGCCATTAAGGCCTAACCCTTGACTCATTGCCATGTCACAGGGACTAAAACCAACCGTGTGTGTGGACTGGTAACCTGCCTGTTTCATGGCTGTAGCCACGAAGGCCACTGTCCCGACTAGCTCAGGAACTGAGACGTACTAGCCTGGGTTCTGCCTGAGTGTAAAGCACCAAAGGTGTAGGAACAGAGGCTGAACCCAGGGCCCACACAGCCATGCCTATGCCCGCTGTGTTTTAGTGTGCTTACCATTGTGCTATAGGGCAGGCCTCTTCAGGCCAGCATGGATGATCTGAAGCCACATACGCGTCAGCACCATCTGCCACCGGGGCTATGCCCCCACCGCCTTCACTTCTGAAACTCAGCCAGCATACAGCCTCCTCCTGCTGGCTCCACAGCGAGCATCTGGGTCCATCGCTGCCCCTTCCACCACCAGCATGTCCCTTTCCTTACGGCGGAAGGTCCTTCTAGAGAATCATAGAATCATAGAGTTGGAAGGGGCCATACAGACCATCTAGTCCAACCCCCTGCCCAGTGCAGGATCAGCCTAAAGCATCCCTGACAAATATTCATCCAAGAGCAGAAAATCCTGTTAACACTTCCCACTGAGGACAGAGCAGCTGACTCCAGCCTCTTGGGCCGACCTGATCCTGACCTCGAGACCCCTTTAGACTGTACATGGGCTGCAATGCAATCCAGTATATCACACGCCTACTAGATAGGGTTGCCAGCTTCAAATTGTGAAATTCCTGGAGACTTGTGGGGGGGGGAGCCTGGAGAAGGTGTCACTCTAGGTGGGGAGAGACCTCAGCAAGGTACAATACCACAGAGTTCACCCTCCAAAGCAGCCATTGTCCCCAGGGGAAGTGAGCCCTGTGGCCTGGAGATCAGTTGTAATTCCGGGAGATCTCCAGCGACCACCTGGGGTTGGCAACTCTACTACTAAAGAACTTGTCCTATCGGAGGAGGACAGCACCTCTTGGTTATTTAGGTCTTGTGGTTCCCACAACTTTCCCAGAGTTGGATGGGACAGCTGGTGCAGGTGGGAGGGAAATGAAAGAATAATTAAACTACAACACGGATGGGTCACATGATCCAACCCATTGAATTCTAGTTTTTAGCACACAGTAATTTACAAAAGTGGCCACTCATAACAGGGCTATGGGGATCAATAGGGTACAATTGAAAATGAAGAGGCTAACTCGAATTGTGAAAATAGATGATACTGAATACACCTTCAGATACTGAATACACTTATTGTACTCGTCTGTTCAGTGGTATTCACACTAATAAACAATTAGTGTAATTTACAAAGCTGCACCAGAAGTCCTTTTGCCTTGCAAATTGAATTTCCTTGTTACTTGACGCAAACCTGATTGTTCAGAATAATTTCCTTTGGGCATAATAACAATTTTCTAACCAATGTGCACTGAGGCAGCTCCCTAATATGCCTATTATAAGCAGCTTCCGTGGTAATTATGAGGAAGCGGTTGTGTAAAAACTAACGTTATCTTTGAGCCAGCCAATCTGGTTTTAGGTCAGAGCCAAGTTTTCTCCATGATGTACAAAATGAAAAATGAACAGTGAAATTTGCTTTGTATTTTTGTATACCATTTTAGCACCGTTTTCTTCCATCCACACACAGTCATCTCACTGAATGATTAGAAGACATCCTACTGGACTCTATCCAAAAGCAGCATGAGAAAAATGCACAGTACACAATCAGGTGTCGAATACTGTCTACTGGCTTTGCTAATTCAGACTGATCCAACTTGAAGCAAATACAGCCGTCCTCTAGATTCAGGCCTGAACTGTTCCCTCGAAGTCCTCAATACCAGGGCTTTTTTTCAGCTGGAACGCGGTGGAACGGAGTTCCAGAACATCTTGAAAATGGTCACATGGCTGGTGGCTCCGCCCCCTGATCTCCAGACAGAGGGGAGTTGAGATTGCCCTCTGCCTGGAGATCAGGGGGCGGGGCC